>NC_045736.1:26746383-27071523 GCF_008692095.1 Etheostoma spectabile
AGTCCATGCTGATGTCTTCTATAAATGTTTCTGTCCTCATGTGCCGAAACTGTATTGTTGTTTTAGTTGTCCGAATTTGTCTAGTCCACATCAATCCATCCAGCCATCCATCCATCTTCATCCGCTTATCCGGTGTCGGGTCGCGGGGGCAGCAGCTCCAGCAGGAGCCCATATCGATGTCTTGTACAAATGTTCGTCCCGACGTGCTGTTACCACGTTCAGTGTTTTATGTTTCTGCAGAACAGGAACCTGCTGAAAACTAGTTTTTAAACTGAGTCAGGCCTGTTTATATTGTAATGTAAAGTTACTTTTTAACTTTTCTGTATAATAGTTATGAATGAATGAATGAATGAATGAATGAATGACAGACTCTTCCTATTTTGACATAGATTCCTCTGTCAATTATTTCTTTTATTCATTATGTCTGTAAAGTAAATATTACAATTTAAGTTCTAAATTCCTGGTTGCTTTGTTGAATCATGTATGCACACATAGACATAGTTGTATTTGTATATAATATTTTGCCCTCCTCATGTATGGACATAGGTAAAAGGACCATTTACAGTAGTATGCAGTGCAATGCAAGACACTGGAACAAAATAATATTATACAAACTCCACAAAAATAAGATGTAATGCAGGGCTGTTGTACTGGATTGCATTACATAATTCAGATGTGCCTAATAAACTAGTAGCTCAGTGTAGGACTGGTATAGGAAATATGAAGGATGATTTTGGTTGGTTGAGAAGGTACAGTTTCAAAGATCTGTACATGGAGGATTCTACTTAATTGATTATATTAATAGTTACATATTGGCATCAGTATTGAGGAAAAACGAACCTATTCTGATATTCCAGACATCCACCTCAGCTCTGTAATCAGCAACTGTCTTATCTACGATTTATTGTTCTTTAAATCACAGATGGGGTGGAAGGGGACACACCACAACAACAGTGATGGAAGTTAGCAGATAAAGTGACACAGTTGGCCATAACAAGGCCATTTCGGTCTGCAAGATCAGTTCATTTTCTCTGTAAATGTTTCATTCCACAATTCATCTCTGACACATAAATTGTATTTGAGCCTGATCTTCCAAGGGCTAAAACGAAGTCCCTCCTCTGCAATGTTAAATGACCTCTGGAACAATTTGATTATGATGTCTTGCTGACAGACAGATTTATCACTGGAGTGGAGCCATGTAATGGATATTAGTACAGCTCTGGTGACAGGAGAGAAGACAGTGGGAGCGAGGGATGAGGAATAGAGGAGTAGAAGCAGGAGAGAATGGACTCTAAAGCCTGGCTAAGTAATCCATTTACATGTGTGTCATATGATAAACAAATGACAAATGACTCTTCTTTTCGTAGCCCTAGTAAAAGTGAATTATGGTTTTAAAGTACTAGCGGCATGTTAACTTCACTCAGAGCAAATGGATCCTGGAGGAGCAGTTTTACAACAAAACTGTAATCACTGATTACATTCATGCCCTTTTTTAAAGACAGAGTGCTAGACATCAGGCCGGGCGACTTCCTTACTGATGTTATCAATTACATTCCCACTCAGCAGGTCTAATGAACCTGGATGTGTTTTCTTTAGCTCCAGCCAGTAAGCTTGACACATTGTTAACAGTGTTGACATATCTGCAAACACAGCACAGAGGTCTTAAAGGCTTGATGAGCCACAGTTCAACACTGCAGGCCAACAACAAAACACGCATTTTCAAAATGTCACCACTGAGGCTTGACTCTTCTATATTCACCGTCTTGGCTGAACTCCCTAACACTAGGCGCAATGAAAATTCAAGAAAGACAGACTCCGGTGACATTTGTTTGGAGACCTGCGTGATGTCTGGAGCCTTCCCGCGCTGAATACACGACCCATGTTAACTGTGCCACTGATGGAGACCTCTGTCAGGCAACAAGTGCTGACATTATTCTTCTGCCTGCACTTTTCTATCAATCACGTTTTCCGAGTGTTTCCACGGAGACAGGGGAGGACAAAGGTGAGTTGAGGAGGGGGAGTATGTAAGGACAGCTTATCTGTCAGAAAGTGCATCAGGACAGGAGAAATCATTTGACTGGCACTGACAGACCTTTCACTTTGCCTTTCTCTAACATAGGCTGCTGTCAAACTGTTTCCTTGTCGCAAGCTTAGGAAAGTCACTGTCAGACCACTGGCATTCAAAACGGAAAGCAATATCAGAAAAAAAAAACTGCTGTGAATATCCTCATGAGTAGATTGAAATCATCTGATTCATTCATTTTCTGATTTACAATAAGATAAGATAAGTGTTTGAGATACTAAAAGCACAGAAAAAGTTAATCGTGTTGTTTCTGTGCAATTAATCAAAATTGTACTTCACTTACGATTTTGGCTCCTAATGATCACAAAAACATGACAATTGAGAAAAATAATTATTTTGCACATTACGTTTTGCAAGTAAACTCTTATTTTGTCTTCGGTTCTAAATGGGAAAAAAATGTATTAGACAGGAAAAGTATCAAGGGAAATTATACAGTTCAAGTTGTTTTCAATCTGGATTTGTTTAACTGCTTCCCTGTTATTTAAGTTCAATAGTTGCATCATCTTTCCAAAGGTGAATGAGTAATCATGTAAAATAATCGTGATTTCAATATTGACCAAAATAATTGTGATTATGATTTTTTCCATAGTCAAGCACCCCTGGTTTATTTTTAAAGTCCAGAAGCAAGGAAAGTGTAAAAAATAAAATCATAGAAAACCACGGAAGCAATCTATCACAAACAATCCAAATGGCTTGATTGCTAAGGTGATGTGTGAACATGGCAAATCTCATGGTCATGAACAGTATATTTTAGCCAGGTACACTCTTACCAAATGAAAAGTTTGTACTGAACACTGATAGAGTATCAAGACAGATAGAGAGGGACAAGTTCATTTAAAATGGAAAACAAGCTCTTTAACAGTACTTGACCACCCTAGTTTGCTGTAAAAGTAAACTAGTAGGTAACAGGCTAGAAATTAAATAATCTGAATTCTAAAAAGAATTGTCCAGTTTATTTAGTTTCCACTTTTGGCTTAAATTCGTGCACACAAAAATCAATTTTCTGATAATACTCCTATGTAGAAAAGAGATTTAAAAAAAAGGATTCACAGCAACATCCAGTCTATTGGCCATGAATCATGGCAAGACTCAGCTGTGACCAGGCTTAATACAAACAGGATCGTCTGGCTTAAAGAGGACAGCATTTTTTTATGCTTGAATCTGTGTTGTTCATGTCTTTGATGGCATCAGTGATAATCGGAATACGTAAACAGATATTCATGTGGTAATATTTTCTACAGCATGAAGATGGAGGTTGAATCACCCTGCTTTCTAAGGAATGTGTCTAGTTGATGCACTGCATGTCATTACATTTTAATGTTAATGAAATATGGAATTTCATGTTGGAAATCTTCTTACATAGTTTTCTGCTGTTACCTTAATAAATCATTGTCATTAATCTGCTATTGAGGAAGACATCATTTGAGTTACCGTCTCCAGAGATGATGGTAATGAGTCTCACTGAAAAAATGTTTGCTGTCATCAACACATGCACCCATTAGGAGCAAACGCAAACACACACACACACACCACACAATTGATGGATTTTCATCTTCAAACAACTTTCACATCGTCAGTGTATATTGACCACGTATTTTTCGCAGCTTATTTACTCCTCCAACCACTGCTGCAGCTCCAGAGCCATCACTCAAACATAAAAAACAGCTTCTTATGCACACACATCTCAGCAAAATTAATGACTTGCTATGATGCAAGTGTTTTGCCTCTTTTGCACAGACTTTTCACACATTTCTTGCATTGACAGTTTTGTGGGCTTTCAGATAAATTTGATTAAATTACTTACTTAACCACTGAAGTGAAACTTACAGTTTATATACTTCAGTCATCGTTACTAACTGCATGATTGTTTAATGGCTCTAGTGACATTTCTGAATTTTACCATGTGCCATGACGTGAGCCTTTAATGATATTAATCATCAGGTGGTCTCACACTGACAGACCTTCATCTACAGCGCTGCGGAGGAGGGTCATGCTTGTCCACACAGAATTCCAGGATGGGAGAAAAACTTGCTCTAGTTTATTGGCATGTTTTTAAGCCAATCTTAATCGCCATGGGCCGCGTTACGCGCCAGACGGTGCCCCATTGCCATTGAAAAATACCCTCAGGAAGGAACTTGTCTTGGTGGAACATGTGTGCGTTAAAAGGTTGTTTAGTCATGCAACAGAAAACTCAGATTGGACAGATAGTCTACTTTTACCCTGCAGAGATCTGAGGAGCAGTTAACCATAGTCTTCATTAGTTAACTGTTAATTGAGTCAAAGTCAAACGATTAATTGAGTTTTAAAATTCCAACACAAAGAAAGCGGAAGGTAACGGACATACGGCCGTAAAGAGTGACATTTCCGGCAGCAACAGAACAGTCCCAGATGTGGAATGTCGTGGATATAGACTAATCATCAGGAAACACATTATCAGAGACCACACACTTACACTCACACATTCACACTACTTTCTATTACAAAGATGTCCACAATTACTTGATAAACAGACCAGTTAATAACCTCGCAAACTAAATTAATTACACTCTGAAGTCTACATTCCAGCAATCAAAATGCCCCTTGAAGGTCACAAGTTAAAACAACCATTAAAAGTAAAAAAAAAAAAAAAATCCTGTTGATATTTCTCTTATTGTTTCTTGGTTGTATTCCCTAAGTGTTTTTCCTTTTGAGAGCCAACAGAGAGACTGCTGACAAGGCAGCTGGCCCAGATTTGGCTTCATGCAGCAGTATGATCAATAGAATGCAGTTCATGAGGACCAGTGAACGGCGGTGTGAAACTGCACCCTCTTCACCCTCCCAGAATTGCCCGTCTTGGGAAAATCAGTCAATTAAGTTCAAAAGAAAATGTACAGGAGATTGATTAAGCAGGCCGAAGTGGGCTTTTCAGCACTATCACAGGTCACACCAGCATGCGCCAAGTGCTAGAGTCAATGCGGCAGAGGCAGGATAGTTGTTGGAGTAGTCTACTGTATATCCATGACTTCCAGGATTGCTCTGTTGCCGACGGAAAATCTGCTGGATTTCACTGATTTAGGCTGGATATCCGTTGCCTTGGGCTTCCTTTGAGTTGGCATTTTAAACTCCTACTGTGGCTATGGTTAACCTTTTCTCAGATCGCTGCAAGGTAAATCCAGGCAGCTAGCTATACTATCAATTCAATTTCTGTTGTATGACTAAAATAACATTTAAACGTACACATATTCTTCCAAGCCTATTTTGCAGCGGCACCGCAGATTTTCTCAGTGCTAATCCCCGCCCAATACGATTGTGATTGGTTTAAAGAAATGCCAATAAATCAGAGCGCGTTTTTCTCCCATTCTTGAATGCTATATGGAGTAGCCAGACCCTCCTCCAGCGCACTTTGGAGGAGGAGCTGGCAAAGCGAGACTATTCTTGGAGTAACCAACAGCATGCTCCAAACAAAACATGTGGTGTGTTGAAAAGGTGATTGAACTGCTGTTGAATAAAGAGCTGTGAGCAAATTCCAGCATGCTGACTGTGACTGAGACAGAGGAGCTTGTGAGTTGATCAATGACCTGCAGGTTCTTTTGGATAAATTGGACTTAATGTAGTCTGCTTTCTGTCCTGTTGTGATATTGCCATACACTTCCCCATGCTTTTACTCTCACAAACCGAACACAGAATAAGGAATACGGAATAATTTGGGACTCAGCTCATCTGTCCATTGAATTGGTTACATTTTATCACATGAGGGTCCCGGGCTCACACACTATAACCTCCAGCCATATGTGTTTTCATTCTCAGTTGAGCTTAATAGGCAAAGAGCTGGGGCAATTATTTATGGTTCTGGGGGCATCACACAATGTAGGACTGTGGCTTTAGAGTACTCGTAAGTGTAATATGTTTCAGAAACAATTTGTTGCCAGCATCAGAAAACAACACAAAGTCTTAACTAAAAATAGTCACACTTTACATGCAAGCCCTGCTCATTATTGCATTTTATCTTTAACTATTGCACTACTGCTTCCTCAGTCCAAACAAAATGTTGCATCTGAGGTGATGCAAAAACATGAAAATTAGTAATGAGCTGGCAAATTCAAGTTTGGTTTGTTTCTGTTCAGGCGGTGGAACAAGATGCTGCCAGCCTGCAGTGGCACCAGTGGTCAGACACAAGCTGCCTGGGCACTGCCTATGTCCTGTCTGACTTAGTTCTGGCTCTGCCTCTCTGAGTGTGAACTTCATCCACTGCTTAGGCAGAGGGCAAATTGGGAGTAGTTTCTTGGTCTAATTGAGACACTGTATCATTAACAGGCAGCCCCTTTGGCAGTAACCTCGTGATTTATGTGCCTGAGACAAACAGAGACGTATGCCAGGGACATCATACAGTAGCAGTAGCACCTGCAAAGCAAGATGATACAAGAAGTTGGAAATGTTGTAAATATGAACAGTTCATTATGCATGTGTTGTGTGCTTATTTTTATATATGTATTTTAGTCACACAGTGTGGCTGCAGTGATGACAGTGTTGGTCCTCAACTTTGGCTCAGAGATGAAATCTCAGCTACATGATGGATTGTCATAACATTCATAAGCCCCAGAGAATAATGGTGTTGGTGATCCCTTGGAATTTCCATCTAGTGCCATCATCAAAGTCTGACTTGTGTCTAATACTTTGGTTTGTGACCAAATTCCTGCATTCATGGCATTTCCATCAGCGGTATTAAGTGCTAAGTAGCACATGACTTACATAGTGGACATGGTAAACATCATTCAAGCTAGCCTGACCAAATTCTGTCCTCAAGCTAAAATATTTGGGCCCTTGACAAAAGCTAGGGCTGGATCCAAACATTTAACTGAAAGTTGTAAGTCTTCCGGTAGCTGTGCCAAGAGAAATCTCAATCATGCCCAATCTTGCAGAGACGGAAAGCGTAGGTATATGCTAGGAGATAACAGAGGCACAGGCTAATTACAACTATCTAACATGCTAGTTAACATTAGTAATTAACCCTAAACAGCTAATAGAAGTCAAAACTGTCTGCAAGCTTCTCCTGACAATACGGTGATTTGTCAACTATGCAACAGAAAGTTGCTTGGTTATGACACAATCGTTGGCCTATTTTTACAAAAACATCTACAGAGCCATAACGTGAGCTACAACGTAATGGAGCCTTTTATGCATTGTTGTATTTCTTTAGAAATAAACAATGGAGAGTCTTAAACGCTTCAGATGTAAAGTTATTAGCTGTCAAAGTGGCATCAGAATGAATGGCAGTCAATAGAATGCTAACAGAAGGTGATGACTTGCTAACATCAAAATGGCGCCATAGGGAGCTTCGCTTAGAGAGGAGAGGCTTACCCCCTTGGTCGCAACCACCACGTGGGAGTATAAACAGTTATGGCGCTCTCATGACGTCACATTTGGGCGTGTCAGGTTGGCTGCGGCTACTGTAAAATACCCTCCACCCGGCAGGGGACAATCATGTAGCCGGAGATCCAACTCGTCAGTCCGTATCGTGGCGTGAGAGTCCCTTAACGTTGCCGCAAACAGGAAACATCATTTAATCCCAGATTTTTCATTTTGCTTTAAAGATGTTTTCTTTGGTATGTTTCACTTTGAAGCTGAATACGAAGGTAAATACTCCATTATAAATCTTTTATTTCTATATGCTATAAACACAACATCCATAGACACAAATTAAGTGGTTCTAAACCTTTTTTTCTGGTTTTACGACTGAGTTTAGAAATTATATTAATTCACTTAAGTACTCAAAAAATACCAAGGCCGTTCTTTTTCTTTTTTTCTCTGCCTATCAGCTTGTCTACCTAAGCCTATTGAGACTGGGACTGTACACCTGTATGCTATGTATTTGATATAATGAGTGTCAATTGTTACATGTACGTTGTATTCTACTTGACTGTAATGATCAGTTTAAATAAATAAATAAAAGAGGAAACATCACAGCCTCCATCACTGCAACAAAAGGTTTTAAAATCCATGAAGGTAAAAACATGAAACACAAGCACTGAACTGCCCAGGAGTTTGTGTAACAACAGGTGACTGTGTCCTGCAACAAAAAAGCAAAGTCGCTTCAACTCTCGCTTTTCTCCATCTCCGCTGCCTTCACCTGCAGTCGAACATTTTGACAACCCCCCTGGAAAAGTTTACAGAAAAGAGTAAAAAGCAAATTTAATCAAATGCGTCTTCAGCTGCTTTTTAAAAGCTTCAACAGAGACTGCAGATTGTAAGACAGTAGGAAGGGGCGTTCCACTAACAACAGTCAGTAAGCAGGTTTAGAGGTGGTGCTTCAAATGAATGTCTAGCAGGGATGTGCCTCTTGCAATGCATGCACTGAAAGCTCTATATTTCAAGTAAACTTTTTATTGAAGTGCCCATATCATGGAAAATCTATTTTACTTGGATTTGGGGTGTTATTTTGTGTCTCTGGCGCTAAAAAAAAACGTCCATGCTGTTTTGAGTGAGATACCGGTTTCTGAATGTATCCTGCCTTCAGTCTCCGGGGGAGGTGGTCAGAATCGGTAAGGATTTGAATATTTGCACCTACCACCCTCTCCCATTAGAGCATGCATACAGTGTCTATGTCTCCACCCACCTGGTACAGCAATAACTTCTCAGATATCCGCCATTTTGTTATCGATTCGGAAGCACTGGTTTAGGAGACACCATGTCAAAGCCCCACGGAGAGTGTTCTGTTGTTGGCTGTAAAGACGAGCACAAAACACTCCATTATGTCCCAGCCGCAGAGGACAGAAGAGCGACATGGGTTGTAACACACGTTATAATGCTCGTACTTACTGCGCTTTTGCAACTCACAACAAAGATGGTACAGAAATGCTTCACTTGGTAGTTAAAACTGAGAGCTCAACACACAGGGTGAAAAGAGGGGCTACAGCAATGTGCAATACAACAGAAATATAGTGTTTCTGACAATTAATCCACATAAACCTATTATGGCACAAGTAAATACCATTATGAACCTGAAATTGAGCATAATATGAGCACTTTAAGACTTTATTGATTTTTTTTTACTACAGTTTAATGCCTATTTTTCCACCATTAATAAGTTCAGGAATGTATCACAGGGAAGAAAAAGAGACAACCTATGTGAAAAAGTTTAAACAGAAAGGTTTGCATTTCCAACCTGCAAGTGCTTCAGGCTGCTCAGGCAAACCCCAGACACAAGGGCTGCTGCAGGCAGCTCAGAGGGATTCACTCTCTTATCTCTGCTTTAAAGAAATGGGGCAGAGTGAGTGATGCTCAGGGTTGTTGTGGCTGGCGTGCTGGGATAATTCATATTATAAATCTCTAGCTTCTAATATGATTTCAACATGTTACATGTTTCAACCTGTTCATATAGCTAACACACCGGGTCACCGGTGACCCGATTGGTAAGTCCGGAAAGTTTGGACATGTTTCACATTTAGCATTTAACTTCAAAAGTTCAAAACGTATGTCAATGTGGACATGCTAAACATCATTAACTCGGTTATATTCTCCAAAATTCAATTGTTCATTTTTTTTTACTGAAATCATAAGCACCAAAGCATGATTCAATAATCTTAGTGTTAAGGAAGGCCATTTACAGTATATTCCTTTAGTCCGTAATTGTCCACCAATCAAAAAAATCAAAAGGGTTTAAAAAAAAAAAAAAAAGTCTGATTATTGTCCTGTAGAGTCCGTTGCTAACTGTGTGCTAGCTCCGTTTGCTGAACTTCTGTTCTGTCTAAAAATCTTTCACCTTTTCCTGTGTGTGGCTGGGTATGCTTGTTTTTGTTAGGTTGCTGCCTACATGATGAAGCCATCATTACCGTGGATGTACTATAAGACCATTGCCACCTTTTTTGCCTTTTTTTTGCCACCCGTTTAGTTTTCTCCCCAGGACATCCCCCAACATCCAGCCAAGGGGGTAAGCCTGCCTCCACAAAGCATTGTTCCTATGGTGCTATTTTTATGCTACCTAGTTAAAAATAAATCTCACAAATACCTCCTGCAGTACCTGAAAGCACCTCTAGTGGTTTGTGTAAACCAATTTGAGAAATACTAATGTACATAATAAAAATTTAAAAATTCGAAATATAATTATCAGACAAAAAATGTTGAATTTGCACAGGGATACACCTGCCTCTGCTAAATTATTTTTATCCCCAGTGAAAGTGTTTTGTTTTTGCCATGAAGTGAACTCCGCTTTGTGGTTTGAAAGCTCTGTTTTATGTTGACACCATGTTGTGCTATTTCATTCTGAAATTATTTTCTATTGGATGTTGAAGTTCATTAAAAAAAATTATTAATGCAAATAATTGTTGCATGTTCACTTTTGTTTATTTACTTGTGCATGATCAAAAAACATCCCCCTCCTCTGCTTTATTCGCAAATCACACCCTGGATGCACCTCTATCATGTGCCTTGACTTCATGAATCTGCTCAATCACAAACTGGAACCTGGACCAAAGGCAAGGCAAGGCAGCTTTATTTGTATAGCACATTTCAGCAACAGGGCAATTCAAAGTGCTTTACATAAAATCAGTTAAACAGATAAAACACAAGTACAAACAGTTAAAAATCACAAGCATTAAAAACCAATAAAACACATGAATAGACAGTTAAAAACAAAATAGAAACATTAGGACACATACAACACAAGAATAAAAGTTACAGTGCAGCATTAGAAATTTAAAGAAATGAGCAGTCATTTAAAGAAAGGCAGCATCAAAAAAAAAGGTCATCAGCCTTGATTTAAAAGAACTGATCTACAGGTTTCTGGGAGTTTATTCCAGATATGAGGAGCATAGAAACTGAAAGCTGCTTCACCCTGTTTAGTTCTGACTCTGGGGACAGAAAGCAGACCTGTCCCAGATGACCTGAGAGGTCTGGGGGGGGGTCATAGTGTAGTAGCAGATCAGAAATGTATTTTGGACCTAAACCGTTAAGTGATTTATAAACTAGCAAAAGTACTTTGAAATCAATTCTTTGAGACACAGGAAGCCAGTGTAAAGACTTCAGAACTGGAGTGATGTGATCCAGTCTCTTGGTCTTAGTGAGGACTCGAGCAGCAGCATTCTGAATCAGCTGCAGCTGTCTGATTGATTTTTTAGGGAGACCTGTAAAGACCCCGTTACAGTAGTCAAGTCTACTGAAGATGAAAGCATGGACCAATTTTTCCAAGTCCTGTTGACACATAAGTCCTTTAACCCTTGATATATTCTTAAGGTGATAGTAGGCTGACTTTGTAATTGTCTTAATGTGGCTTTTAAAATTCAGGTCCATGGGTCCATGAATACACCAAGATTTCTGGCTTTGTCTGTTGTTTTTAACATTTTTGTTTGAAGCTGAGCGCAGACTTTTAATCGTTCCTCTTTTGCTCCAAAAACAACCACCTCAGTTTTTCCTTCATTTAATTTCAGAAAGTTCTGGCACATCCAGCCGTTAATTTGTTCGATGCACTTAGTCAGTTTTTGTACTGGACTATAGTCCCCTGGCGATAAGGTTATGTAAATTTGTGTGTCGTCCGCATAACTATGGTAACTTATTTTGTTGTTCTCCATAATCTGGGCCAGTGGGAGCATGTAGATGTTAAACAGAAGAGGCCCCAGAAAAGAGCCTTGGGGAACTCTGCACGTCATATTTGTATACCAAAGGGAGCACACTTTAATAATCTGAGCTGGACACGCTATTTTGTCAGTCATGAAATATCCTTTGCGTTCCACTTGCTGGGATTGCACCGGTGCTGCAGTGAATTCCGACAGATGCATGTATTTTCTGTTTCCTTCCGCTTTTAAGGACTATTGTTGACTTCTCCTCAGATCTCTGGATGATAAATTGAGACAGCTAGCTAGACTATCTGTCCAATCTGAGTTTTCTCTCTCTCAACTATTTTCCAGGGGCTTTTTGCTGAGTTTGGCACTGCCCATGACTATTCTGATTGGTTTAAAGAACTGTCATTAAGCCAGAGCACGTTTTCCTTCCATCAACAAATGCTGCGTGGAGTAGCCAGAATCACTTTCAGCGCACTTTGGAGAAGGGTCTGGTAAAGCGAGACCAGTCATGATAAAGCCATCAAAAACATCCTACAGCCACTTCTTTTCATATTCTGAAGACCTCACTGGAACGCTCCTCAAGGTTGGTGCTTAGCCTGAGTTAATGGCCTCATGGCAGTAGATCAGACATCGTCACATGTAACCAGGTATTGATTTGACCATCATTAAAGTGATGTGATATTTAGGTTGTAAATTATTTGAACAATTTCTAAATTCTTGATAATCAAAACAAAATTGTTAATTTTACATGAATTTGAATATTCAAACCCTGTCTCAATCAAGTAAATGTTTAGTCATATAACAGTTTTTATACTAAAATATAGTCTAAGGATGAATTTCTGCGAACGGTACTTCACTGGTCCCCCATTCAAGTCCGCATATTGACCGACGTTGGTGGACTGGTAGCTGGAGAGGTGTCAGTTCACCTCCTGGCTATTGAGCAAGGCACCAAACCACCAACTCCTAAGGGCGACTGTCCATCGATACCTCTGCCCCCTTCCTCTGACAGCTCTCCATTTGTGCATGTATAGGTACTGAGAAGGTGTCTGTATTTCAGACCTGTGTGTAGTGTGTGTTCTACCAACAGAGTGGAATACACCAGAGTATTATCAGGTCCACAGTACACTCACACAGGTGTTTTCACTTATGCGCCTGATTAGACCTCTTCTCAGAGGTGGGAAAGCACAGATGTAAATGATTAAAATGAATGATGGCTGTATTCCAATTAGCTGCTTCCGTATTAGGGACACTGTCCCACCGTCATGACTTATTGTGATACTTGAACCATTGTTAATGTTTTTGGTAACATCTTTAATTTCCTTCTGTTACAGTCATTCTCATTTCATGCATTGAGTCTGTTAAATGCATGTAATCCATAGCATAGCTCCACCCAACTTTAACCTGAGTCTAATCAACCAGAATAAAAAAGGCCTGTCTGCGACCAAGAGTGAACATTAGTTTCTTTTAACCATGACGACAAAGGTCCCTGAATTTTAACCAAGAAGTTATTGTAACCCAAACCATGATGACCACAATGATACTGAAATTGTGTTGTAGGTATCTGTTGTTGCTTAAATATTATCAAAGTGAGTGCAAGCAGACTTAAGATCAAGGTAAGGTAAAAATCCCTTACGTCATCATTGAAACTGTGTCATTTTGATGAAGCCTTTTTACTTGGTATGGTGGGTTGACAACTAATTAAAGTTACAATCTCAAAGATCCCTGTTACGTTCTCTTTGGCGGCACCTACGGCAATAAGTGGTAAATGCAGGTGCATTTTGGGTCTCATTTTCACTTGTTTTTTAAGATTTGTCATAGCTCTCTGCTTTGTTTGTTTGGCCATAGCAACCGTTGACTTGAATGACCAAATGCTGCTTGATGCACAAGTGAGTTGAAGACGAGTGTTTTGCGGTAGCTTTGCCCTCTTTGGTGATCCAACTCATACCTGTGTAAACATTGAATGATCAAGCACTTTCACGTGACTGTTGGTGGGCATTCTGCAGTTAGCTAATTTAATTAGATTGTTCCATTTCTCACCTAAACAAGCTCAGATAAAAGCTGAAAATGTGCCGCAGTGCTCCATCTGTCTGAGAGGTGCAGTGTAACACTTTACTCAGATCTGGCATTTTATTGTATTTTATGATCATGTCTAATTTTTTTTAATTGTTATCCTTTTCATAATTGATACTGTGTCATTTTGATTAAGCCTGTTCTGCTTGGTATAGTGGTTATTACTATATTTCAGAACACACTGCCAGTGATGCTAAGTAGTACTACTTGGTATTTATTAAATGCATCAATTCAAGTTCATCATTCAGTGATGTATTTAGATGAGTAGGACTCCTGCCAGTACAGCTCGGAGAAGAAAAACAGACACCACATCATATGTGTTGTGTATCATTCATGGGTACACTACTCAATAGCTATAATGCAGGGCCATTGTGTGTTCATGGAAGTGCCTCAAGTAAATAATGTTGTCCTCTTTTTACTCTGGTGCCATGTTTCACACACAGCCTTCAATCACACATCCACTTAACACCAGAGGGACAGTGTTTCTGGTGATCAGCAGGTTGTGCACATACTTTTAAGAATCAGAGTTATGATGTAACCTTATTTGTTTCTTTAAGAACACACAGTACTGCTCTGAGTGCACCAGCCTCTGCTTCCATTTGCAATGTAAACCTTTGACGGTGCAGGGAAGTGATAGTACATTAGGTCCACCCTTGTACCTTGAACATGTTCATTTGTTCGTTGTATTTTTCATCCAATATTAATTGGGTTTTCAAAATGTCTTTCGTCTAAAGAAGACAGAGAGAAGTCAACATCCATACAGTATATTTACTGCTGTGTCTCCCTTTGGTTTGTTATCTCTACACCGAACCACAGACCCTCAGAGAGTTCAACTCCTTTCAATTCCTACAAAGCCTCCAGACAGGCTTTTCCTTCCCATTTTCTGTCAGTTCTCCCCTGCTCTCTCAGTTGCCCCTATCTTTCTGTGTGAGCAAATGAATTCCCCCCTGATGGTAGGGGATGTGATGTGAGAGCAGCAATCGGGGCACTTTAATCTCAGAGATCCATCCTGGAGGTTTGTGCCCCGCCTCATCACTCCCTGTTCAAACACTGAACTTCCCCACCAAGACGACAAGGATTACAGCACAATCGTTCCCCCTCCATCTCCTACGCTTTAATGTTCTTGCTCGTTTTATCTCTCTTCATCTCCCTCGTATCATTACATTTTTAAAACACAGGCACAGGAGAGTATTAAACTTTATGCGAATGACTGAGACTCAGACACAAAGGCCAAAAATATAACAAATCTTCACACAGAATTGTCTATTTCCTGATCTGATGATAGATGATGGCGCTCACACACATACACATCACATACAATCATAATGGGCACAGTTCACTGTGTGCATAAAACAACTGGAGATCTGATTATTAGTACGAAGCACAAAACAACATTTTGATGTCATTTTGAAAAATGAGATCAGTGAGAACCATGACAAACGAGGTTACATGAGTGCAGCACTGAAATAAAACCCCATGAGCTGTGAAATTATCTTTTCAGACATCTAACCATCTAAATGAGACAGATGGAGAAAACTGTTTATGAATAAGTTGCTACAATTCTTGTGAAACTCCTGTGTGGATTTGCATGTTGATGCATGTGTATTTTGAACTTAAGGTATGTTAAGCGTGAATATGAATATTCACAGATCATTTGGGACGTGTGTTCTAACATATACAGATAACAATTGAAACACTTTCTTATGAGTGCTGAGAGTGCTGTTAGCTATTTTATGTGTCAGATGTCACCTTTTCTCACCCAAACAAGCTCAGACAGGAGTTGAAAATGTACTGCTGTGTCAGTTTGTCTGAGAGGTGCAATGTTATGCCTACCAAAAACTTCCCTGCATTATATAGTTTTTTGTAATAATCATTATCAGTAAATTTATCAAATTTTAGGCCAGAAAAGAGGATATTTCTGGCAGGATGGAAAAAATTTTGAAACAAGCAATTTAATACAGTAAGACAATCAGGAAAAAAAATATGTTGTTACATTAAAACTGCCCACATGCACTAAAGGACAACAACAAAACAACAAAAACATGGGTAGAATTGAATAAAAGTTGTTACAGACTGTTTTACCCACAACTGGAGTGAACTTTGATGAAAGTGAATGCAGAAATATGAAATTATATTCATAGCAACTCTTCAGGTGCTGAGGGTGATAGGAGTGGGTGGATTCTGTGATTAATGCTGTGGTGAGAGGGGACAGAAAGGGGAAATTTCAAAACAATTTCAATAACTCATTGACAGGCATTAAAACCAGCTGTGAGTTATGCATCCCCAGGCTCATGCACAGCTTCACTCATCCTCCTCTTAGTCCCGTAGTAGTAGGGCTGCACGATTATGGCCAAAATGACAATCATGATTAATTTGATCAATATTGTGATCGCAATTAATCATCACAATTATTTGTTGATTTTAACCAAAACATATAACTGCTTTCACATCCATATTGTGCTACATTCCTTTTATGTTGAAGTTGTATGTTGTACAGACACATAGCTGCAACACAGCCTAGGATCTATTTAATCTCTGAGAACGCTCCTTTACTTGTTTTTAACAATAACTGATTAAAAGAGCTAAGGAGAGAGGGGGACTACGACGGACGTATGCTAGCCTACTAAGTGACAGACTCATTATGAATGGGTCCAGCACAGGTCCAATGACGGGTCAGCAGAGTTAGACACATTGTGTGCATGAAATTTCTATAGTGTCACTGCACTGCATTTTTATGAACTATGATATTCTGGCCATGGTTCACATCTCTCGCCCAGGTCCAGCAGACTCCATCTCACACATTCTTATTCTACAAACTGAAGTTAGTTGCATTCAATAACTTCTCCTGTGTTTTACACCGTGGCGGTCGCAATAGCAGAATTACCAGCGGAAACACTGGTACAAACACAGGTTTCGCTTTCATGCTCAACAATATACCGCTGTGTTGATAACAAATAAAACTGTGGACAAATGTCAGAATTGTGGACCGGTCGCCGCTGTAAATGTACTGTATTTATATAGCGCTTTTCCAGTCTTAACAACTGCTCAAAGCACTTTTACATCTACAGGAAACATTCACCATTCACACACATTCATACACTGTGGCCGGGGCTGCCGTACAAGGTGCCACCTGCTCATCAGATAAACACTCACACACATTCACACTCTGATGGGGGCAACTCGGGGATCAGTGTCTTGCCCAAGGACACTTCGACAATGACTGCAGGGGCAGGGGATCGAACCACCAACCTTCCACAGCCGCCCCAATTCTACCTATGCTGTGTCTCTCCATGTTGCTGGGGAGCCGTGTGTGAGTGAATGGGGGTGGGGCTGCGCGGAGAGTAACGCAAAATTAAACCATATTGATATAAACAACATTGATTTGTTTGTGAAAAAGCAGCAGATGCGAGGACACTAGGTGCACCGGTGCAACCTAGAAAAAATGTTACTCCCACCCCAGAGCCCTGTGAGCTAACCTACACTAGCACTGATCACTGCTGTTGTCTGAAAAACAACACATACGGGACGCAATGTTGCGTTTACTAGTAAACTGGTAAACCTTGTGACTGACGTATAACCGACTGCTACCTGTCGTGGGATTTTCCTCACATTACTCCTCTTTGACTGTCTCCATCTAGAAACTCTGACGGGCACATGATCAGACATTGGTTTACGCAGCGGTAGATTGGCTTTGCAAAAAATCTGGAGCGTTCTATAATTAGAAATGACAAATTTAAAATATCGCAAATTTGAATTGAATTACTTGTTTGGTTTTATGTCTTTTCTACTTGTTGTTATGGTGTTTAACTAGCTACCGGGGGGGGGGGGGGGGGGGGGGGGGGGGGGTATGCCTTTTTTTATCACGCAAATTTGATCGTGGTAAGCCAAAATCATGATCGTGATTAAAATTTGATTAATTGTGTAGCCCTACGTGTGTCTGTAAGACAGAAACACCTGATTAATGTGTAGCGGAAATTAACAGCTCTCTTAGTCAAAGAGCTAATAATAAAACCCATCACATCTGAAGATATTATATCTCATGCTTGGGGGCAACTTGCAAGTATGTTATTAGCCCAGAACCCATCAATATACTGGATTTGTTTTGTACTGTGAGAGAAACAGTCATTTCTTATTACGCAACATATTAACACAATCCCAAAATGTACATACAATTAGATCTATCAGCCATTATGAACCAAGTGAGCAACATTTCAACACCTTTCAGAGGCCGAGAGAGCAGCATTAATTAAAATACACTTAATTATGTCGGGCTTAGCTTCCCTTTAACTGCTGCTATGAGTAATAGTAGACGGATAATGAATAAACCCCTCTAAGCACTTTACCTCTCAGAGCGCCTCTTATCAGGAAATGAGGCCCCATATCTGTATGTAGCAACCTGTTGACATGGCCTCGTCACAGCAGAAGATGGAGTCATTTGGTTTCACACTGTATGCGCCATTAGAGGGGGAAACCTGCATGAAATCAAACAGTGGGAAATACGTAGAAGAATAGTAGGAGTCAGGCTTTCTTTGCTATACAAGCCCCAGAGTAAAATTGCACATAGCAAACTTCACTCAGGTGCCACTGGTGCTGTAGCTGCCTCTGACAAATCTGAAGAGTGATGGCAGCGCTGTGGAAAGATGGGGCGACGTGAAAACACACAACCATTTGGCTGCAGATACATCTGCTGTGTAAGTGGTAATCAGTGGAGGCCACTAGCTATAATGGGTCCAAGCGCAAGTTTTTTTTTTATAGCTGGACATAACATTGCAAACAAGCTCACGTGCATTTGTTTCAGGCCTCAAGCATGAGTCACCTGTAAAGAGAAGATGTGTCCTGTTTCTCACAGGAAGAAGAGACAAGAGATGTCAGTTGTTTTCAATCAGCAGACTATTTCTGTTGAACTCATCTCCTTTTCTCATTTAGATGAACGTCCCATTTCCATGTCAAATTTTACATTCATGTATAAGGAGGGTTCAAACTTACTGTGAACAACTGAAATAGCAAACAACTCAAAGCTTCTGAACATACAGATGTGTTGTTCAGTTTAACAGCAATACTCAAATCAAGTAAAATATGTGTTTTACAGCTCACATTCAGTTAAAACTACTTTAACCAGCTTTCAGAATATTCTGATTCAGTAGCTTTTATGTTGTTTTTAATTCAGCCTGTTAACCTATCTACCATTTTACTGCATACATAAACAAAATATTAACAACAGTACATACATTATATAAACACCTTCAGCCATTTAACCTTATAAAAAATGTAATTACAACCCATTTTACTGCATTACTGTGGTGCACCGACCTGAATTAGTGTCCATAAACATTAAAATGTGTATATACCAGTCATGGAACTCACTCCACCACACTTTAGCTTGTTGTATTTCACACAAACCTAAGCTAAACAGTTGTGTTGAGGCAGAGACGTCATGGAGCCACAGTGACGGTACAAAACAAGCGACAGCAACGGCACCATTTTGCCTCACCTGGTTTCTAACCTGACCAGATGTGATTTCATACATCAAAGAACAGCAGAAAGGTTTTAAACGTTCCTAGAAAATAAGTAGCAATTGAAAAACATACACTGCTAACCTGTATTGTACAGGAAAAGAAAGAGACAGGAGACGCTAGCTGTGTTCATTCAGCATGCTGTGGAAGAGGAGGAATGCTGCTGAGTGGAGGATCAGCCTGGAGGACACAATAGACTGTTGAGTGGTTTGACTGAGTTTCTCCTTCTCATCATCAGAGCAGAGGATATCCCCTAGTTGTCCATTGCATCATGATTACTGAAAAAAAGTGAATAAGTCATAGAGAGAACATGGCTCTGCTATAGAGCAAAATGGGCTCAACCTGATTAAACTGAGCATTAGATGAAAAATTTGCGTGGAGATAAGGAGATAAGTGAAGCCCAAAGAGCCCCATTAGATAGGAATATCAGTGTGAAATAGAACAGTAAAGTGTCTTATTATCCCCATGCATGTGAAGGATTGAACATCTTTATCATATACACATTCATTCCAAGTTACATCCCACTGTACATGCAGCATGACCGGGTCACATTATTACAGTTACCATCTCTGCACACTCACAACTTATTTAAAACCAAAATTCATATCTTAGAAGGTAAAAAACCTAATTTTACGTCATCTGCATGGTCAGGCTTATTGGAGGAATCGTTTGATATTTTGGTATATACGCTTATTGCTTTCTTGCAAGAGTTAAATGAGAAGGTTGATCCCACTCTCATCTTTGTGCATTAAATATAAGTCTACAGCTACAGTAACAGAAAATCAGCTTAGTATAAAAGACTGAAAAACAGGGAGAAAAGAGCTAGGCTAGATCTGCCCAATGATATACCTTCAAGCATCTAAAATTCTTACTAATGAGTGATATATTTTGCTTGTTTAATCTGTACCAAAAGCATAAATCAACATGTTATAGTTTACAGGTTGTATGATTATTTCTTGCCAAATGGCCATATTTTGTTACCTTTTGTCTGAGCCTCTGTTTTCCCTCTGTTGCCAGAATATGTGCTAAGCTAACTAGCGTCTGCATATAGCTTCACATTTACCGTACAGGCTACACTAGTCTATTCATCTAACTCTCTGCAAGAAAGCAAATGAGAGTATTTTCAAAATGTAGATCCATCCCTTTAAGAAAAAATGTGGTTTGTTTATTAATGTTGGCCATTTGTTATGTGATTGGGTGTTTTGTTTTGTAGTTTGCCATGTAATAACTTGTGTAATGTTTTATTTATTTCATGACTTTCTCATTTGGTTCATGAAGTGCAGAGCTCCTCCTGGCCATAATATTGTGGCAACAACTTTCATCCAATATTGGAGGCAGAATAAATATTCTTTACAAGGCTTATATGAAGCAGATGAAAAAATATTTTTTTTTCTGTTTTTACAGAATGTCTTTTCATCCAAACTCAATTCCTCCCAATAATGACCAAGTTCATACTATCATGACAGCAGCATCATATTCATCAGATGAGCATCAGTCAGCCAGTTCATCGTTGCAGTGAATCGAACAGAGGAGGGAGAGAAAAACAATAATGTTTCTGAGCTCTAAATTGTGTTTGCTGATAGCGCTACTGCTTGGCTGCCTGTTGATGGATATTACTTTCCATGCCGTTCCCCAGGCCGCCATGTGAAGCAGTGCCTTTTGAAATGAGCGATTGTGTGATGCTCCTCTTAAACTAGTTCAGCATGGCATCATTCATCATCTGCGGCACAGCCAACGGGGAGCAGCAGCGTCCCCATGTCTGCCAGTCACAATGGGGTTGCAGAGAGAATTGCTGTCTTCAACCTCACAATCCTGTGCTTTGCACTGGACCACTGAGATAGCACAACTTTTACCACAGTTGTAGCTATTTTTGGAGCTTTTTTAAAAGTACTGCCACCCTGCCTCTATCTTGTATTATGGAAACACTACAGATTTGCCAAAGAAATGGAGAACATTCCAACAGCAACGTATCACATATGCAAAAACTGGGACTAGATCTTTTAAGGGGGTTGTTTTCGATTCAGAACAATAATATGGCCCCAAACAAATATTTGTAGGATACAATGGCGTAATTGCGTCCTGAGTAGAGAATGAAGTGTGAAAGAGTGTGTGAGAGCCTTGTGAAGGCAATCCCAGTCCACTTTTTTTCTGAGTATCAAGAACAGTCCCTTTAAAAAACATTAATTGCTGTTTTATACATTATTACTTACTGTTATTTCCCAGTTATGTGAATATATATGAATTGTGTGTGTGTGTGTGTGTGTGTGTGTGTGTGTGTGTGTGTGTGTTGTGTGTGTGTGTGTGTGTGTGTGTGTGCCTGCCTAGACAGAAAACATGTTTCTAGCAGTTAATTTAAGGCTGACTTTGGATCGGCTAGTGTTGGGAAGCATTACCCACAGCGTAAAAGGCAAAGCTGACCTCAGCATTTTCCAGGCACATCTGAATTTCTAATTTCCAAAAACATTTTCAAGTCACTTTTCAACACATAATTGTCTCTGAATTTAATGGACTCAACCTGAAGTGCATCCAAAGTGCAGCTGCTGCAACCACCACTTTCTTCTTGCTGTATACATGGAGGACAGCTTTGTGGGTAAACAGAGAGCCGTTGTTGGCCATGAGAGACTGGCAAACAACCTACATAAAATTGGCTGCCCGTTTAATGTGCTGCAGTTTCAGAGTAGTTTAAAAGGAACATCCACAGTGTGTGTAACAGTAGGCTACAAAAGACTTAAAGCCTGGTTACACCAGCATTTAGATTTAATTTCAGTGGAATTAACGTGACCGGTAAACCACCTTCACAGTGCTGACCTCCGTAGGAACAGAGAGCCTGAGAGAAAGAGAAATGGTGTACAGACTGGAGACCATGATACAAAAATGCCCACTTGAGTAAATGTGTGAAGTTATCATCCTGTTCTCAATATCCCCTCGCCACGGGAAAACAACAAGCTACACACTAAAAATGCCTAGTTCTGAAAAAAATGTGGATTTTGCAGTAGGGCAGGTCTGCTTTGTTCTTTTTAGGAACTGATTATAAAGACTAACAATGAATATGTTTACAGCATTTACCTTCTTACTGGGACGTTTTGGGATTGCTATGGACGAAGCACACACGGCAATTCGCTGGTCAGAGCAAATTACGTTTAATCATGTATCTAGCTAATTTAAATAGCTCACATTACTGTATTGTGTGAATGGTTAACTTCACGAGTTTTTTTTTTTTGCCGGGTGCAAATGTTTTACCAAAACAAGTTCCCTTCTGAGAACATTTTGCAGATTCCCTATAGGTGCATCCAGAGCTTAGAGCTGCCAAAGACGATTGAGATTGGTTTAAAGAAATGCAACTAACCCAGAGTGTTTTTTCTCCTATCTCAGAATTTATCTGGGGTGTTGCCAGAAATAATTTCACAGTGCTGTGGAGATTGGTATGGCCATGCAAACCTAGCTGTTTTTAAACCCTAAATTATTAATTGTGTTACAAAAAAAGGGTTTAGTTACGGGCTCCTGGTTAGCTCACTTGGTAGAGCGGCACCTACATAAAGAGGTTTACTCCTTGACGCAGCGGTCACAGGTTTGACTCCGATCTGCAGCTTTTTGCTGCATGTCATTCCCCTTCTCTGTTCTTCTTCCTATTTCAAGTCTAAACTGTCTGTACAAATAAAAGCCTAAAAGGCCCAAGTTTAGTTGAGTTAGGTACCCTACACATGTATAAACATTTGAACATTGTTATGTAAATTGCCCATATTGTTTAGTTCATGTTATTTAGGGTGAGAAACAGCACAGAACGAGGTAGTTTCCACTTTAAAATAACTGGTATTTCATTTATGATGCATTTACTGGTATTTCCATTTATGAGCCACTGAAAAATAAGCTTGTGAAAATAAACGGGGGTACAGTTTTATTTTAGCAGCATAATGCTTCTTGTTTGCTATTAAAAAAAAATACAAGTTGCTGGCTCAGTCCTTGCTTGATTATGGTGCCTTCAGCTCAGTGCCATTAGGCACAGATAATCCTGATTATGATGATGATTTAAGGTTTATAAAATTGTAATTGATTTCACCCTGTGAGGCTTGGATGAATCTTTCCACATGTAGACTGAGTCACTGGCTTGTTAGACCATCCAGGAAATGTTTTTTTTAAAGATTTATGACTCAAATTTTTCAAGCTCAGTAATGTTGGTGCCAAAACTCTTGTTTGTTTTACTATTTCTCAAACTGATTAAGTGAAAGAAAAATTATCATTACTTGAAATTCCAAGCCCTTTTTCAAATACTTTATTGCCAACTCACTCAATTGCTTCTTTAAATTTTTATAATATAATTCATTATATAAATTTGACATCATAAATTTGTTATGTAATGGCAGTGGATTGCCTAAATGTCTTTAGCAACCCTATGATTTTCATAGCGAATACATATTGAAACCGAGGTGCAAAACTTGACTTTAATTTATGTGAATATATTTAGAACCTGGTGTAAATCTTTAATTTAAAAGCCTACAAGACTTCCTCTAACGGGCTGCATTTACCTCACAGCTCTGCTACTGAATGTTGTTAGCACACACCTCTCATATCCCTCAGCTAGCGCTGGTGAGCAGGAAGCATTTAATCAGATGACATCCTTGGTGTTCAGCGTTTCTTTTCATTAAACTATATAAGGAAAGTGTGTCCTTTTTCTGGATGTGCAGTAAAAAACAATGTCTGTGAGCTGTAAAAGCGGCAAGAATGGGGCAATGCCATCTCTACCTGCCTGTATTAATCATTGACAGCTTAGCCTGAATGTATGTGGCCAGCTAATCTTTCAGAATGTGATGGTTGTTATGGTTAAAATATAGAAAAAACTGGTTTTTTTTCCTAACCACCTCTCTGCATTTTCACTATTTTTAATTGCTACATCCCAAAACCAGTATAGCTTGGCAGTGATTCTTGTGGGCAGGTACAATGATATATAGCTCCAGCCCTCAAAGGTCATTTACAGCCGTTCATTATAACTTGCCAGTTATTTTGCATGTGCACAACGAAATTAAAATGTATGTTCTTTTCCCTTTTACTCTAGGAGAAAATGCCCCTGAAAATCCATGCATGCAAACACACTCAGGGGTCATATGTTTGAACATTCAGTGTAATTGACAAACTATATTGCAGAGCCACAGATACAACTTTAATAAGATATTATGCCACACTACATTTCATTTCATTTCACTGTGGCTTCAAATTTCATTATATCAAGTCTGAAGTTCAACTACTGAGGGCCATCATCTGACAGCTCTGAAGAAAACAAATACATACACTCTACATAGTTAGGCCACTGATATTTCAGAGCCATGGTCTGGGTCATGGATTCTAACTTGCTCAAACCTTTGTCAGAAAAGGATCAATGAGTCAGGCAGCCTAGACTTACATTATACATATAAATACAACTAAACCCTTCTGCCCTTGCACTCTCTGGGGGATGGCAAGTGGAGATGGATCATACATGTTGGTCCTTTTGCTGACAAGGGGCATGGCATCCCCCCTCAAATCACCTACTTCATATAGCGTAGTAAAACAATGACATTTGAAACTACCACAAAATACATACGTGAACAAGCTATAAACATTGACAAATCCAGTCCACGTAGGCAGGTTGTAAGTTGTTTTTTGTGTCCAGGGGGACTGAGTTACAGAGTCTGGGAGTTACAATCTCAAAAGAGTGATTGCCTTTGAGGGTCTTAAAGTCTGGAGTGTGATACACGAAACTAGCCTTGGTCAGATGACCTCAGTGACCTCCTAGCAAGATCCACCACCGTAGTCAGTACTGTGAGAAGGAGTCAGACCATGTTTAGATTCTATAGTGATAACAAGGACTTTGCCATTGTTGAATTTATTGGTGAGACAGTGTAAGAATATAAATATGTGGGATCACAAATGTATCTACGGAAAGCATTTTTGAAGCATGACGCTGCCACCATTTGCGATCTCCGTTTAAGCAGTGTTTGCTTTGGTGAGACATGCCCTGGAACGAAGTAACCCGACCACTCCAGAGATAACCTACAGAGTCAAGTAAACAGAGCTGAAACTTAATATAAGCATGAGTGATCATGTTCTCATTTGGAGCGATAATGAGCTTCATGATATTCCTCAACTGGTAAAAACACAAGCAAATGTCTTATTATTTCACTGTGCTTCAAGTGATAAAGATGATACTCAAGTAAAGATCAACCAAGAAAGGTTGATATTAAGCAGAACAGTGACATACGTATTCTGCTAGACTCCAACAGAGAAAGACCTCTGGCTCTCAACTCTGTTTAATCACCTCTCCAAGGGATACACAGCTCTACTGAGCCAGTTTAGCTGCAGGTGTGACACACACACATACACACACACAAACACACTCACAAACACACACACACATATACACACAAAAACATTTGAACCAAACTACACTGCAGTCAACAAAAATAAGGTGACCTGACAACTTGAATTACACTTGGTGGTATATTCTGAAATTAAGGAACAAAAGGAACACAGCTCTTACATGGACGAATGAGTGATTGGCAGTCATTACCATTGTTTTTGGAGTTGTGTTGTCATGTTCACCTCCAATATTCACTCTCTTCCAACTCCCGAGGAGAGTCTCTGGCTCCAAGCAGGAGGTGTATGAGAGCAGGTGAGAGAATCAGATTTCATATCACCAAGGGGGTAAGCCTTTCCTCTCTAAGCGTAGCTCCTATGGCTCTGTTTTAATGCTACAAAGCCATCACCCGCCGTTAGCATCCCATTGACTGCCATTCATTTTGACGTCACTTTGACAGGGAATAACTTTACATCTGAAGCGTTACATCTGAATCTATTTGTCCATTGTTAATTTCTAAAGAAACACAACAATGTATAAAAGGCGCCTTGTATTTCTTTTAATTAAGCTAGATACTACAGGCTAAAACCTTTTTTTTCATGCACTGGTCAATATTGAGATTTTGTGTCTTCTTTCAAACTAGTGGAACAAAGTCATCCAAAATCCACATTTAGGGATTTATGTCACTAAACGTTGTCTGTTTGTTTGTGTAGATATCTCCTAAATTCACCGCCAGTTATCATTAGATAATGCCCAGTTTGCATATTCAAACTAATTTGCATATTTAAACAACACAAAACACCTGATTTCTTATTCTACCTCTGGCCTCCACCAACCTGCATGTCTACAGTGAGTGTGAAATTCAAGTTCCATTATGCAAAACACCAAAAACATTTATCACTTTCCCACACAGATTTAAAAACACAGTGAGCATCCTCAGCCTAAATTACGAGATCCCAACTTTTTGGTGTTTTTGTCCATGTTCTTGTTAGACAGAGCGAGTGACTTAGAGAATCTCTGCAGGTGGCGGAGCTGTTTGGGGACGATGAGCGATGGTGTGTTTTATGCCCATCTTTAATTCAGATGTCTCGTGGTTCTGTGGTGGAGAGAAAACCAGTCTTAAGATGCAAGATTGATGCTCAAATGGGAGGCATGCACAGCCAGAGTGAGACGCACAGCTGAGGCATCATGCAACAAAACAAGTGGTAGAGCTGCAGTTTCTTTGTTATGCTATATCGATCAACTGAGCTGTCTGGTTTGGTTGTTGTATTCATAAATCACATGAAATGTGACACATGTGTTCAGTAAATTCAAAGGCAATCTGCTAATTTTATTATAACATATTTTGTGTTTAAAGTTGAAATTTTGAACTTGGAAATCAGGGGTCGACAAAACCAAGCAAGAATCTCATTCCAAACTTCAATGGGTCTGTTTGTGGACACTTACCAACATGGTGTCTTTGTTCAGGTCTTCTAGCTGAAGTCTGGCCATCATCCAGCATTCCCTAGTGGTCAAAACAAAGACATCCTTCAGAGGATAAAGGGAAGTGTAACTTACACTTGAACTGTAGTTGTTCAAATGGTATGAATGGAGTGGGACTACAGTTGCTTGAATTAAGTAGTTCCCCTGTTCACTCTCAGAGACTGTACACCTCAGAGAATCAAACAAAGGGAGCACATATGAAACACAAATTAGAATAAAACGTTTGGTCTTATTTGTTAAACAGATTTCTGCCAGCGTCACATATATTCCCATTTTGGCAAACTCATTTAAATCCTGCTTTATCCATGTCCATTTGAAAACTATTGTAAAAACGGATTGAACAATAATACAAGGGATATTGTACCTATTTTAATACTGAAAGACTTCACCATCAACTGATGTTTTTCTAAAGATTTCTTTTAAGTGATTACAGATTAATCACTTTACCAAGCACTGAGAGCCCCATTGTCTTCATTTGAATACAGTTTAAGATTCTCTCATGCTGCTGTTTTCTTTGATTCACCATTGTGCCTATACTAACTACCCAGTTATT
Organism: Etheostoma spectabile; assembly: GCF_008692095.1. Taxonomy (NCBI): domain Eukaryota; kingdom Metazoa; phylum Chordata; class Actinopteri; order Perciformes; family Percidae; genus Etheostoma; species Etheostoma spectabile. Next base: position 26,773,946 of record NC_045736.1, read on the forward strand.
CTCTTTTATTTGAAGTAAACCACTGTTGCTGTTGTTGCAAAGATAAAATCTTCCATAAACTTGAATCATTACAATGATATATTCATGCTATATGATATAAATATGAAGCCTTTCATGATGATTATTATGTTGTAGAGGAAAAGGGGTAGGATTAAATTAGGTTATTTGATTAGTAAACTAATGGTCATGCTCAAGAAACCAGTTTAAGATGATTTGAGCTTTTGATCCTGCTGGAAGTAGCCATTAGAAGATGGGTACACAGCGGTCATAAAGGGATGGACATGGTCAGCAACAATACTCAGCCAGGTTGTGGCGTTTAAATGAGTTGTTGTAACGAGTGGTTATAGGAGTCCTGTTATTTTTCTTTCAGCTCAAACCAGGGCCAGTTCTAGCTTTTGGAAGGCCCTTTGCAAGATGCTTTTGGGGGGCCCCTGTTTTGTCAAAATACAATTGGGGGGGATTCAAACTTTCAAGATGATCTGAGGAGATGTTACTGGCTAGATTTGTAAAAAATAAAATAAAATTAAACATCTCGAGTCTACCCAAGTAATTTAAACCTACAGAAAATGATAATAAGAAGTTAACAATGAGGCTCTTCTAATTCAATAACAGGTTTATTTTTAAATGTTTAGAACAAAGAAGGCTACTTGCTAGTGGCAGGTCATTTTATTTAAATATATTGAGGCTGAACGTGCATCTTGAGGCCCCCTAGTGGCTGTAGGGGCACTTTGCATACGCATAGTTCGCCTATAGGAAGTAACGGCTCTGGATCAAACCGGTACGGCCCTTCTCCTCTGACCTCTGCCATCAACAAGGCATTTTTGCTCAAAGAACTTCCACTCTCTGTATATTCTTCTTCTTCTTCTTCTTCTTTTGAATAACTGTGGTGGATTGTCTTTATAAGTAGAGAAATGCCAGTCTGTAACTTCTCAGTCCTCAGTGCACTCACTATCACATTCCATATGTTAGGATCGACTGTGACGGCAACACAAACTTCCCTTAGCAAACCAATTTACTCCTGCCACCAGCACTCTTCATAGTTGCCTTGGAAACGAAACTTGTGAAGCCTTTCTGTTTAGTGAAAGTGAAGTAATTGATGCATTATATGCTAATCAGAAATAACAGTGTGGGTAGGATGATGTGGATGTTCACCCAGTTGGCATACCAAGCAGATGCAGATGAGTGTAAAGCTGTCTGTTTCCTGGGCAGACCTTTGATGATGAATGCCAGGCGCAGCTCTGCTGATGGAAACGTCTGCTTCCTGCTCAGCAGACCAGCAAAGACGTTCAATAGAATATTAAAATTATTATATCAGAGAATGGGAAAAAAATATATAGAGTAGTAGAGGCGGAAAATGGCAGTGCGATAAACAGCAGTGATTGTTCAAAAGGGACCATTTCATCCAACTGGAATATCTCAGATGCTGCTGTGGTCATCACTGATCTTCCCAGAGCAGGTAAAATGTTTCTATTTATGCTGGACAATGAAACAGTCCGCCAACATTATAACTTGAATTGTTTGTGAACTGTATAAGATCTTAATGGAGAAACATATACACATGAAAAATCTATTAAAGAAAGTAAAATGGGTCACTTTTTTAGGACTTTTCCCTTTCTTATAATGACAGTGGATGGACATGAAAGGGGGAGAAAGAGGGGGAGGTGACACGCAGCAAAGGGCCGCAGGTCGGATTCGGGCCGCTGCAGGACTCAGCCAACACGGGCCGAACACTCTTACTGGGTGAGCTAGATGCCACCCCTAAAATGGATCACTTTCATGTGGTCATAACTGTAGTTTACATGGCTAAAAAGATGATGCCTTTTCTCATTGTTTCACTTTGTTGTTATCACCTATTCCCAAAAGGCTGCCCCTAATGAGCAAGGCTCCACATGAAGAAAAAGAAAGTACCGCTGAGCCTCAAAATGTGTAGCAATGATTTTGGCTCTTGACAGTTAGAAAGGTAGAAAAAAAGATGAAAATGGAATAAAACTGAAGTGCAGTATTTTGAATTATTTAGTGCAGGGGCCGTAGCAAAGATCTGACTACTTGCTCATTTATGAAGATTAACAGATGTGGCAAATCACTCTGTTGTCAATCTTTTACAGTTCAGAGCTTGAGAACTATGAATAAATCAGATGTCATATCTCCAATGGGAACTATTCTTTATGAGTATTTTCCTCTCTTCCCTGCACAGTATGTCTCAAAAAAAAAAGGATGCATTTGTCATCCAACCCGACTATGTTGCATTTTTTTCTGTGGCCTTATCTTACTTATTTAAATTATGCCCTGCCAGCGACTTTTGAATCAGTCTTTACCTACAGGAGGAGAAACATTTCTGCAATTTCTATGAAGAGCTGCACATAATGAGAAAAAGATGACGCTGTTGGGCAGGAGATAAGTGTGACCTGTTCAACACTGAGAGGCTACTAGCCACAGATTTTGTAGGATGGATAATGTCTCTTCAAACTCAGAATCTATGCAGAGTAATTTTGCTGTCACAATAAGAGTCCCACCTCACCTACCTGAGGAGCACTCAGACCCAATTAAGGTGCTTTTACATAGACATTAATCTGCCAGTGGCCACAGCCTTGTTTGGGCTCAGATATACTGGAGAATGAGAACTTCCCTGTGCCACCAGTTCCTCCTCTATCTCTTTCTCCCACTCTCACCACCCCCAACCCGTTTAGAAAAAGCCCGTGTGTCAGGGTTTTGTCTTGTTAAATGGTACAACTGAGGAGGAAATGGATAACTGCCAACCTTGATCATTTTAAATCCTCTGCCTCAGACAACAGACTGAATCACTGGAAGTTTTTCCCAAAGGCTGCGCCTATTTTAGCTTGTCTCCTTATCAGCCTTAACATTTAGATTACTTCAAATTCACTATGGACTCAAAAGAGTCCATAGCCCTGTTAGTTTCTGTGTGAGGCTAAATGCTAACATCAGCATGCTAACATGACAATGCTAAATTTTACAAATATCTTTTTTACCATGTTCACCATCTTTGTAAATGTTTCATCTAATTTTGCAATTTAAAATTTAACCAAAAAAAACTGAGGGTTAGGATGTCATTAGTTTGGGAAAGGGACTTGATCGTAAACTAAAATTTTTTGGACAAATGTTAAATTTTTAAATGATGTCCGCTAAAAAAATAAGGTCCCAATATTTCATTTCATCAGAGGGGCTTGATTTTCGTACAGATTTCAAGTTTTCCCATCCAAATTTTTAACAGTAGAAAAGTGGCCTCACTATACTTACAAAGGGCTGCGGAGGAAGATCAGGCTAGTCTGCACAGCATTCTGGGATAGGAGAAAAATGTGCTCTGGTTTATTGGCATTTCTTCAAACCAATCACAATCATAATGGGTGGCGCTAAGCGCCGGATAGAACCGCCGTGCAGCTGCAAAATAGCCTCAGGAAGGAACTTGTTCTGGTGGAACGTTTACGTTCAAAAGTTGTTTTAGTCGTGCAACAGAACAGATAGTCTAGCTAGCTGTCTGGATTTACCCAGGAGCAGATAACCATAGTCCTTATAAATCAACCCGAGCTTACAATTCCAACACAAGCATAGGGTAACGGCCATCCGGACAAAAAAAGGACATACGGAGGAATTTCGGCGTCAACGGCTTAGTCCCAGAACTGGAACGTCGTTGACATAGACTATGGTAATAGTGACAGATATTTCACTCTGAACCACAAATGTTCACCGAAGGCTGGCGCTAGAAAAAGAGTCATGAATTACTGAAGTCAGTAGGCTGACCAAACAATTGTCAAACCCCTCAGCTTCTATTGCAATATAACGTATATTCAGTGGGACATTTTACATTAAAATGGAAGGACAAGGGAATGTTTGACAGTGTCATGTTTGACCAGTAAAAGTCAAACACCCAGAGCACACTAATTTGGTTACTTGAAGGCTCGGGTCTACTACCTCGAAGGTGATGTGGACATTATGAGCAAACATCCATTTTCGTTCATTGTATCATTCCCTTGACTTAATTGCCAGTTTATGATTTAAAAAAAAACAAAAAATAAGAATGTTTGCAGAGATGCAGGACTGTTGAAATGAATCTGAATCATCATAGTTTCCCTTGGTGTATTTGGTACATTCAATAAACATATTCAAATTACACAATAGGGCAAGGTACTGAAAAGAATTACAAGAAAGAAATGTGTAAAAAAAGACATTGTAACAAAATAACAATCATTCACAATATAAGTGTTTTAGAAAGGGAATGAAGGAAGGCTGTACGGTCCAGTGCAGGTGTGCCAAAATATTGATCAGGGGATGTGCAAAACTTCCAGTCAACACTATGGAGTCCATCTGTTTCCTGGGCTCCATTGTTTAAGGGTGATTAAAGACATAATTTATTATTCTCTTTGACACAAAATGTCAAAGAGACACAGTATGTCAAACACAGCTACTGATTGGAGAAGACAACCACGGAGTAAAAACAGCCTTTTGACACTGTTCGACACAAGCCCAGATTGCCTGGAAATTAAAACTAATGAGCAATTACCCCACCAATGAACTTCTATTAATGTCTGTTTTCTCAATGCTCTCCAACTGAATCCGTATTTCTACTTATTTAATCAATCTGAATAAACATGACACTTGTGTTTAGTTCCTTAATCTTTTATTGTGTTCACTGTGAGCCACAGAGAATGAGCTTTTGCATTCTGATGCACATCCAAGACAATAACTCCCAATCTCCGAGCTCCTCCTGAAAGACTGTGAATGCAGTCTACACAGACAAACGTTTTTCTCCATAATCAAAACCTGGCAACCACTATTGGTTCATTTTATTTTACATTCATAAATGTTTAATTTGCATGCAGCTTCTATTATGAACCTTTCTGTTCATATTTCTGCTATATAAAATGTTTTACAATTCAGCCATTGGAAAGAGAAGAGCTGCACTCGGCGTGAACTGGCAGTTTATTTCAGATTTAATCTGATATCCCCTACCATGCACGTGCAAGACTCTTCAACACACGACACTAATGACTTAACAGGGTGTGTTCACAGATAGAAATCTCTAACAATATAATCAATTATTCACCCACTCTCTCAGCCCTGAACAACTATGATATAGCAAAAGGATCAGCATGTGTGCATTGCTTTGATGTTGGAATTCAACAATGTAATCAATAAACGGTGAGGTAAACTGAAGGTTATTGGTTTTTTTTACAAACTAAAGCATTGTTGTGTGTGTATTAACATCTTGAATTACAAGTTTATAGATTTTCAGTCATTTTCTCTCCTGCGGAGCTGAGCATAATGTTACCTCAGCAGAGATTATTGACGAACCTGTGTGGAGATTCATCGTTAAAGAAAACCATTATACCAAAATGACTGCACTTCCCTCAGAACTGCATTTTCGTAAATGTGAAAAGATGCTTGTGTGTGTGCATGGAGACGGGACTCACCTGATGGTGGTTGCTGGTTGCTCAAAAAGAACTCTACTGACACCTGTAGCTTGAAGCCTGTAACAACATCCATTATATGAACATAAATTATGATATTTTCTTTCTTATTGTCCTCTTAGAAAACGGCTAAATGATTGCCACTCACTTTGCCACATAGGAAGCTTGAAAAAGTTTCATCTGGGTGGCACTCTTCGCAGCTGTTTTGGAACAGGGTAAAATCTGCATTCAAATGGTCTTTGTGTTGGAAAAAAGCTACTAATTCTGCATGTGCATTTCATTTGATATTACCATTTTCCTCTTCTGTGTTATTGTATTTGTAGAAAGATCTGTGTAGATAGTTTTCAATACTTTCAGGCTCCAACAGCTGCAATCAGAGATATGAGGAGGCATCTGAGGAATCATAACAGAATAAAGTGAAGGAACCATTTGCAATATTAATGTGGTAATTATGCAAATTATATACCAGCTTTCATCACTCAAAAAAGTAAAAAAGCGATATTTATGTTCATTGATCAGGCTTCTCCTTTCATATTCATGATGTTGATAATGCTGGAAGCTATAATGTCTGTACGCTTGACTGAAAAGCTTGTGCTTGCTTAGCTAGTATCTGAACATCTTTTCCCACAGAAGTAATCTGTGTCATAGTTAATACTGACAACAACAAAAAAATCCTGCTGTCATGCTTTAATTCATGTACTACGCTGATGGCACATAGCAGGCGTTAAGCTATCTAAGGACAAAGCGTTGTCTCCTGTATTGTGGAAAAACCACAGTAATATGGTAAGGGTGTTTTTTACAATGTTTAGAGAATGTATTTTCCGCTTCTTCCCGTGAACCTTTGCTTTGCTCCTGCTTCTGTTGCTATTTTTGCTGATATTTTTTGCTGAAACTTTTTTTCCCCCTGAAAAATTACAGGGGCTCGGGGACACTTCCAAAAAACGGATTTAAACTTTTTTGTAGACATAGTGGTATTGCCCTTTTTTAAAAATTTTTTCCCTGGTGAGCGTGGCCTCCAAATAGCTAAAGCCTGTCTACGGTTTGAGCTAAAGTAATTCGCAAGATCCTCCTTTTCCGAAAAGAACTACTAAAAAACCCCTTTTCAAAATTTGCATTTTGGGGAAACCCAAGGTTCCCCTTTCTGAATACCGTGGAAATTAAAAACGGATTTTGTGGAAATGACACCACTTTCCCGGACCCAACATGGACAGAAGAGAAACCACGGCAAATTTAGCCCAAAAAAGACCCAAAAAAAACAGGGGGGTGGAACTGGTAAAAATCACAAGGGGCGGTCCCCCCTGGAACTCGCGGGGGCGAAGCCAAGGTAATCATTTTCCCGGGGAAAATGGGAGGCCCTTAAAGGGGGGGAAGCGCCCTGGGGTTTGTGTTTTCCGGCGGCCTGCATTTCATTGGAGAGGCCCTTAAAACCCCTGTACCTGTGGACCAGCCGTGGCCGCTGCAAAAGGGAATAAGCAACAAATCCCCCCCCAAACAACCCTTTTTTTGTCAAGGGATAAGATTTTCCTCTGCTGCCCAAGACTGGAATCATCTGATGACCCCGGGCCCGGGTTCTACCAAAACGGGGTTGGATGAACATTAAAAAAAAAACTAACAAGGAAACCCCCTGATTGGGGGCTTGCTGGATTTAACCCCTTTAAAAAACCTAAGCCCAAAAGGGGGTTTGGTTCCCAAAAAAAATTCAGCCCAACTGGGGAAAAAAAATTTTTTGCTTTAAAATGATTTGAAAAGCCTTTAATTCGGGATTTGGGAATTTTTGGGACATTAACCAATTTTCGGGGCCAACTCTAAAGGGGAAGATTCAAACCCCCGGGGGAAAAAAAGGCTTTAAACTTACCCCCTCTTGGTTCTCGTTCCATTCTTTCTTTTCGACGGCCAAACAAGGGGCAAAAAAAGGGTGCTTTTTACCCACTCCCCGCGGCAAAATTTGTCCCTGCCAAAGGGCAAAAAAAAAGAAACCCCAACTCCGGTCCAGACACCCCCCTTCAAATTCCGGGGGCCGAACGAGACAAACCCCCACTTTCCCCCCTCCCACCCTTTTTCCCTTAGACCTTTTTTTAGGTTTTTTTATGTGTTCCCCCCCCCCCCCCCCAAATTATGCCCCCCTTCCTCCCCCGGGTTTAAACCCCCCGGGCAAAAGAAAAACCCCAACCCACTACCGGGATGCAGAAACCCCTTCCCCCCAATTAGGATTGTGTCAAATTGGAAACCATTATTGTCCCCGGGCCGGCGCGGTATGACTAATGACTTTTTTTCAAGAACCCGGGCCCTGGGTTCAATTTTTCCCCAAATTTCTGTTTGAAGAATGGAAAGAGGGGAAAAGCCTAACGAAAACTTAGCAAATTTAGCACCCCTTCCCGCCTACAGCCGTCCAAAAATGAAACCACAAACACCCCTTTAAAAATCAGGTTTTTGGCGGGAAAAATCTTTTAATCAGATTTTTATTACTAGCCAATTAGTTTTATGTTTTAACTAAAACCCGGTTAGACCAAATCACGCTGCTGTTCTTCCGAGTCGCCCCCAATTCTTTTTTGAGGGAAAAGGTGAAAAAAAAAGGAGGGAGTCGCCTTTTGTTTATGCTCTTCCACGTACGAAAATGTTAGGAAATTTTGTTTTTTTTTGAAAGTTCTCTTCAAAAAGATCTTTCCCCCAAGCGATGTTTCTAAATATCTACAGGGCCCCCTAAATTTTGCAACCCTTTTTGTGATTCACGGGAATGCGTCATTATCTCATAACTTTGATGGGTAATCATTGGGTGATTTTAAAAATTTTGTTTACGCCCCCGGACAGGGGGGACAAAAAACTTGTTTGTGTTTTTGAAAATTGGACGACTCGCTGTGACGGGGCCCCCCCAAAAGGGGGCCCCCCGGCTTGATTGTCCCAAGGGCTGAACTTTTTAAGGTTTTGGGAGACGTTTCCTCTAGATCATTCCGTGTTTTTTTTACGGGCCCTTCTCTGTGCCCAAAAAGGGCCAAACAAAAATAAAACGGATATATGAAAAACCAGTGACCATTTTTACGCTTTTCCCTCCCACCCGCCCTCTCTGGCTACATCTGAGCTTTTGATAAATTTTAACTGTAATTACAAAATTTTTTGATCCCATTGTCCCCAAGGGCAAAGTTGTATTGGTAAGAAAACTCCATGGGGAAAAGTTACTGGGGAAACGAAAAAAGGGTGAGGAAAAACGAACGAAGTGGGAAAACAAATCTCCCGGCCCTATAACTCCTTTAAAAAAGAATTCGCTTTTTATTTGGACTGAGGATGCAAAAGGTCCTTTTTCCTGATATTTTCTCTAGAACCCTAATAATTCCCCCTGCTTGTTTGCTACTGTTGATAGGTTACAAAACCCCCATACCAGTACATCTGAACTTTTATCTACCAAGGCCCCAATGACTTGCCTCCTTCTTCAAAAACAAAAATTTAAAAATTTGACAAACAGCATTTCCTCCAAACAAGTCCAGGGTATGGTTTTTCACAGTGTTCAAGCAAAAAAATTTTCCCAAAATAAAAATTCACACGATCAAAAACAAACCCGGAGGGCTTATTAAAAATCTGAAACCCGCCTGTTGCCCTTTTGGGTTTACCAACGGGGCTTTTCAAAATGTTTTTCCAAATTTTTGCTTCGATTTTACAGATTGTCACATCTCTTCTTTTGTATTTTCCCCAGCCCTGAAAAAGGCAGTAACAAAACCACCTTAAAAAAAAACACCCAGCAAGTCCTATGAGCAAATATAGGGAAAAATCAACCCTTTCCCTTTTTTAAATAAAAAATTTAAAAAATATCTTTCACCAACTCAAAACCCTTTCTTGTCCTAAGCAACAGTTTTTTATACCCTTAGTGGGGTTTTCCCCCACCCCGCACTGAAAAGGCTCTTGCAAAACTTTAGAAAACCCCCTTAAAAAAAAATGGCAAAATTTCAAACTTGTATTTCTTTCCCCCCCGTGCGCATTTTACACGGGCGACCATGACAACTACTAGACCGATTTGGAAAACTGCGTTGGCCTTTCGGCTCAGTATAAATGGTTTTTAATTCCCAAAGAATGGGGTTACTTTGGCTATAAAGGGAATTTCATCTGAGCTACAAATATACGTCGGGTTCCCCAAGGCCCATTTGGGGGCCCCTTTGTTTAAAATCTACAGCTTCCACTGGGTAATTGAAAAACAAATAAATTCCTGTTAGCGACGCACACAAAATTTCATAACCTTATCGCCAGGGGGTATCCAAAACAAAAGGCTAAATGCATCGAAAAATTAAACCGGATGTGCCAGACTTTCTATTAAAAGAAAAAACGAGGTGGTTTGTTTTTGGAGCAAAAGGGGAAAGTTAAAAACTGCGTCGCTTTAACAAAAATTTAAAAAAAAACCGCAAAGCCAGAATCTTGGTGATCATGGCCAACCCGAACTTTACAGCCCTTAAACAATTACAAAGTAGCCTACTATCACCTTAGAAAATTCAAAAGGGGGAAGGCTATTGTCAACGGATTTGGAAAAACTTGTCCTGCCTTTATCTTCAGTAGACTTACTCTGTAACGGGGTCTTTACAGGTCCCCTAAAAAATCAATCGACAGCGCAGGATTTGAAAAGCTGCGCCGAGTCCCACTAGACCAAAAACTGGAAACCCCCCCCATTCTAATCTTTACCTGGGTTCCCTTTTTCTCAAGAATTATTTTAAAATACCTTTTCATTTTAATCATTCTTTTTGGGCCAAAAATATTGGATCTGCTATCACAGACACCCAGACCTCTCAGGGCCGGGGGCGGGCGCTTTTTTCCCCCGAGTCAGAACTAAACGGGGAAGCAGCTTTCTTTTCTATGCTCCCCATATTTGGGAAAACCCCAAAACCGTGATCCCTGTACTCCAGTTCTTTTTAAAACAAAGGCTGAAGACCTTTCTATTTGATGCTGCCTTTCTTAAATGAAATCATTTCTTTAAATTTTTATGCTGCACTGTAAATTTTATTCTTGTGTTTTATTTTCTTTTTGTTTTTAACTGTCTATTCAGGGTTTTTAAACCCGGTTTTTAATGCTTGTGATTTTAACTGTTTTTACTTGTGTTTTTATCTGTTTAACTGATTTGTGTAAGCACTTTGAATTGCCTTTTTTGCTGAAATGTGCTATACAATAAAGCTGCCTTGCCTTGCCTTGCCTTGCCTTGAAGTTCCATAAATTCAAATTTCAAAATTGCCACACAAAGATTAAAGCAAACAGGCCTTGTTGCAGAAGTCATCCTGATGTTTATGTGAACCAATACTGCTCCCTAGTGTCAGAAATTAAATAAGGGGAAATTCAATGCAAGTCCTGTTAATAATATTTTATAATGCAAAACTGAGTGATCTTTAAATTGACCCTCCACATGGAGGTCAGAGGACAGGTCAAATATAAATAACTGAAATATTAACAAGAGGAGATAATAATTGCAAATGAAGCCATCTAGGGGAGCTGGCAGTGGGCAACCTTTTCTGACCTTTAAAATCAGCTACAGAGCAGCACTCCTGGAGATTTAGTGTTTTTGTCATGGGTGTTCATCAGGGCAGATGTTTCCAATGCATGACCATGGCTCCCCTGGTTAATGTACAGTCCCTAAACCGCTGGTTCTTCTTCACAGTTTTTCAACATCAAATGTGAGGTGTAAATTGGTTGATGATTTGTTTGCCATAATCATAATTGAGGACAAGAATTTGAAAACGGCTGCTCTCAACACTGTGTCACCCTACTGATTAAAGTACAAATGAGAAGAAATGTGAGGCTGCAAAGACAGATGACGACAGAACCTGTTTAAATGTGTTTCACAGATCTGAGATAAAACTATGAACAACATACTCCTCATACTTTATACGTCTTGTGCCAGATTAAACACTGAACTGCAAGTGAAATCCGAGATTCAAAGGGTCACTCCAACAATTCAAGAAAGTCTGGTAACTCACAAAATTTAAGTACCAAGCTTCCCGATTTCCTCCCCCGAAAAAATAGGTAATTTGTACAATCAGCAATTACAATTCATTTGTTAGGTGGTGTTGCCCTTTAGCGGCCGCAGGCAGCAAAGCAGGGAGTATTAGAGCGCCAGAGTCTGCATTACCCCCAATTTCCACAGGATGCGTTACGGCTGCGGATCCGCTCTGGAACGGCGTCGGAGTCATTAGGTTTCCATTAAACTCAATGTGTGTATTTCCATGGACTGCGGAACGGCTCCGTCCCAGCTCCGTCCCAGCTCCGTCATCCTGCACTACACCTTTAAAACACAGCACAGAGTTGTTTCCTCTCTACTCTTCTGGACGGAAACAAACTGTTGTTGTGTTTGTGGTTCTATTCTACATAAATTTGCGAGATCTCGTGGGTCCTCGAGACTTCAGCTGTCAGTCATGGCCGCAGCCGTTCCGCAACAAATCCGGACCTGGTGGGTGTTGACGGACGGCGGAGCACGGAGTCGATCCGCAGTCGTTCCGCATCCTGTGGAATTTGGGGGTAAGGAAGTATGGTGGGGTGGTGGGCCAAACAAACAGGAATTTTACCCAGGAGACTTGGTTTTAACTTTGCGGAACAAATGGAACTGCATCACGTGCATATCCAGAAGTGAAGTATCAAATGTGCTGATTTCAACCCGCAATCTTTTTCTAAATTTAACTAAGTAGTTTGGTTGCCTTAATCTAACAGAACTGACCGTTTCACAACATGTTTCAAACTGTGACCGTTACGTTCACTCCCTGTGATCTGTAAACTAACTTAAATGTGTAAAAAAAAAAAAAATGTGTAGCCCTATAAGTATATTTTATCAAATGTCTTATTCTCTACGTTAATCAAATATAAATGTTTTTATTTCAAATGTTTAAAAAAGTATTTTTCTTGTCTCATGGTAAGTACGTACATCTAATTTAAATAATTTGTGATTTAACAACACATCTTTGAGAAGGCAATTAAACACTCATTTGGAGACATTTCTAATTTGCTACTTTTAGTGCAACTGCTCACTTTCCATTATTTGTTGACACACTCATTCATCACAGAGAAGTTGCGGTTTGGACTAGACGCTGCCTTCAGACAATAACCACTCACTGCACTGTACGTGTCTGTCTCCAGTTTTCCACTGCACTAAGCAATGAGGCTGGAAACGTTACCAAGGGAACCAGCCAGAGCCTTGGAGTGTACTTTCCTATTAGAAGACACTGATAATTACTGACTGGAAATAACTGAAAGTCACAGTGACCCACAGTGAGTCATTTAAGTAGTCCTAGTGAAAAATGTGTTGCCATTTTTTGTGTAGTTAACTACAAAACTACAAATATATTAAAAGGAATGTTTTTATTTTTATATTACCATTGCTTCTCTACTGTAATTTAACTCCTTTTCATCGCTGTGAGGACATGCCGAGGCAATGCGTTCATCAGACAGACATTTCTGTTAAGGACAGGTTTAGGTCTCAGTAGGGCTGTGACGACATGCAATATGAAACTGAAATTGCGACACTCGAATCCACAAACCTGTGTCGTGGAGTAAGAAGGCAGAATCGCCAACACACCCCTTCCAACTCCAGCTCTTATCCCGACTAAAGCCCTGCAGCGCTGGGAGAGTGAGGCAGACAGACAGGGGTGTGCTAGGCTAGCTAAATTACCATTAGATTAGTTGTCTATACAGTTAACGTTACTGATGAATTTGTGGGTCCCACAGTTGTATAATAATCATACTAAAAAGAACTGAGCATGTTGAACAATGTTGTAATCTGATGTTACCCACCATGAATTACCTAACGTTATAAGCCAAGCATTAGCATTAGCTAATTGTCAACCAGCACCTTTACAGTAGGCACCAAATCACTTTTTGTCTTCGGTCCCCCTACAGGTCGGAAGCGGAATTGTTCATTACTGTTACCATTACCGTAATTCTAATGTCTCATTCGAACGAGTTAATACACCACTGAAACAATTTTGGTAACATTATTTTAAGATAGGCTATAAAAGAATCTTTGGAGTTGGATCGATTGATATTGAAATCAATCAATATCAATAAATAAGGGCTCTGTTGTATTACTGTGTTGTAAACTGGCATGTAATCAATGACAAAACCATGTCATGTGGCAGAAAAAGAGTTGTATTACGTTTACTACGAGTTTTACTTAATGTTACGAGTATAACTTTTTTGCTGGCATGTGATTTTGTTTTATATTTTATTATAATTTTCTGGTAAATTTTCAAATTTGATTTCTTTTTTACAAAGTAGTTTGAACTACTTCTAAGTAGCTTTACTTAACCCAACTAGATTTCTTTGCCGTATAGTTCAACTTCTTCCAGTGTGAAGTAGTAAGTAGCTTGCAAAGCTTTCAAAGTAGATTCCCTAAAGCTGCACATTTTTCACTTACTTCCTGTCAATGCCTTTTATATTACATGCAGTACATGCAGTATATTGGGACAGTAATGGGGAATAACATGGGTTTATAGATATCACATACTTTAATTAGTATTAATATTTTAAACATAATTCTCTTTAGCGGTAATATTTATTGTAGAAAAATACATATACAACTGTAAAGGATGTTTATGATATGCTACATTTGTATCCAGTAGCAAGTATTGCTACATTCATGACTATGAAAGCACTGAGCAATTCTTTCCACCAAGAGGAAAATCAGAGGGTTCTGTGGTGTGTACAAAAAGTCCAAAACAAAGGCCACTAGGTCAAAGGTGCAGAGAGTTATAACGACTTCCTCCTGATGTAAGGATTGTTCTTGCCCAGACAGAGAGCTATGCTGCTCGGGGAGGCCTGTGACGACGCGGAGCAGGAGCTGCACGAGGCCTGGTCCACCCTGTAGGAGATGGAGTTGTAAAAGACGGGGTTGTTGTGGCCGCCCGCATGGTCACAAAGAGGAGGAGAGGAGCTGTTGTAAATGTCCAGGCTACAACACATGCAGGAAAACAAGGCCTTTAGTCTGCTGGGTTCGGAAAGCTTTGAGTGCTCAGATAAAACAAGTCTGCGCTCCTCTACAGGAGAGGGGAGGAGATCCATACAGCTGGTGCCCCCCTCCATGGGAAGGCTCAGGTTGCACAGGCTGCTGTGTCCATCTTCGCGGTCTTTAAAGCTAACTTCAGCAGTTTCTGCTTCAGCCTCCGACACCTCCCTATCCCCCTGCGTGTCCTTAGGCTGCGTTCCCAGATCCTCTACCCTGGCCTCAGGCCTCCTGTCAGGCTCCTCAGTGCTGACAGTGAGAAACCTTAGGACCACCAGGTTAAGAAAAGCCCCGATGACTGTCAGCCCAACCAAAATGTACATGAAGCTAAATGCCACGTAGGGGGGGCGTTTTTGCAAAGCGTCTGTCTTCTGCAGAGCCACAAAATCCCCAAATCCAATGGTGGTGAGTGTGATGAAGCAGTAATAGTAGGCATTAAAGAAGGTCCACTCCTCAAAATGGGAGAAAGCTGCAGCTCCGATACACAGGGTGCTTGTGCACGACAGCAGACCCACCAGGACCATGTTCCCCATGGACACCTCCGTCTTCCGGAAACCCAGACCCAGCTTGGCTCTGCGCAGGAGGTAGCGGACAAAAGTGTTGATCCTCTCGCCCAGGCTCTGGAACATGACCAGTGTCAGAGGAATGCCCAAGACAGCGTAAAACATACAGAAGGCCTTGCCAGCATCAGTGCGTGGAGCAGCGTGGCCATAACCTACAAAGTCACAGTATATTCAGGTCACATAATGTCCAGTATAATGTCTAGAAAGATTTACAGTCATCAAGATTACTAATGCTTAATGCTCACTAGCACCCACTGCAGAAGTCAAGTCTAAAGTCTCTGGTTCTGAGTTTGAATTAGGTCTCAAACACATGGTTAAACCTATGAATCAATATTTTGACAGATCATTTCATTCCATGCCTCTGTTTAAGTCAAACTGCTCATTGTGACAAAATCATTGAAATTGTTATCCAAATTTTGCTGCCTCCTCTCCTCTCTTGTTATATATATATATATTATATATATATATATATACTTTTTATATATATATATATATATATTTGTACATATGTATTGACCCCAGAGGGCAGGCATTTCCAGGGCTGGTATCTACTGTGAATCTATATCTAGCTGGTGATAAAGCTCAACATGTGCCTCTTTGTTTGATATTGTCTGAACCCTGCTAGCCAAAAAGTTTATTAATGCAGCTTTAAAGAAAATGTGAGGTGGGTAAATATCCTACAAACAGAGAGCAAATATGTGTTTAAAAGTTGTCAAACCAAACAATGAAAGTCCAGCTTCCTATTATTTAAAGCTCTGCATACACCCAGAGGTGTTTTCCCTTATTTTGGCTAATCCAACCTCTGTTCAGGTTGAAGTTGAGCAGGGATGCTGGATTTAAAGTTACCAAACAACATGAACTTATAAAAATGAACAAATGGTGTAACCTCTCCCACCGTAAAGGTTCAGTACTTTATACTTCCGTCCTACTAAAATTTGCTCTGTTATTTTTCTAGCATGTTTTATCACCGCGTTTAGTGCATTATCACACTAATTTGCCGTTCAGTTAGTGATCGATCTGATCAGCATTTATTTGTGATCCAAATCAGATCACATCCTGTTTTGTGTGTGGGGCAATTTTGTTAAATGGAAAGTGAAATAGTTTGATTAGCTCAATTGTATTGCAACAATACAGTACGCACATAATAGCTCTCAGGTTTGAAAGGGTTTTGGAGGAAATTTAAGATGGAAAAAGTGTATTTTGCACCATAAGGATGAAAAGATGTGAGAAATGTAAGAAGTGAAAAACGTTTCTTGTTTTGATAATTTTTTACCCATTTTCACGTGAAAGCTGGTCACCATGAGGAATCATTGTAACTCTAACCTAACATTGTAACATTTTGGCCTTATATTAATTACTTTACCAACTACTACTGTAGCCTACTTTAAAGAGTTTACCATACCAACGGCCAATAATTCAAATCCCCCTCAAATAAAAAAAAGTATCTAAACCAAGCCAAAGCCCTAATCTAATTAAAAGCAGCACTTTTGTGAATGTATTAACTGGCACAGGACATGTAACAATCTAATGTCTTATTTATTAATAATCCACACAAGTAACTTTATGCACTCATAACAAATGTTTGAGGCTTGCGTGTGTTTGGACAGAAAAGCAATTTCAGCACAAACACAGTGGTTACAAGTACACTAATACAGCACAAATTAGTGGTTAATTAATCACTTCAACAAATGAAGAATTTGAACCTCATAATTAAATACAAAATGAGGGAAAAACTGCAAAAAGGTCCCATCCACTTACGAGCCTGGACTCAGAGAAACATGTGCAACAGTTGAGTGGGGCGTCTGCTGTGAACCCAGAGAGAGTGAAGTTGGGTTTACACTGTCTTGCCATTATGGTGTTGATTACATAAGATGATTCAAACACAAAATTGTAGCTCGCTTATTACCCAGACCCCAAGACTGGAGAACGCTACCAATCTAGTAGGGTTACTGTACGTAACCACTGCGAATCCTTGTTGACTACAACAGTTTGTTTTATGGCCAACTGCCAACCCTGCAGGGAATAAAGCTGCATATCAAAATATATGATGAAGGTTTTTGGTGGAATATCCCTTAAAGTGATTGTAGATGTCACAATGCCAGTTACAAAGTTGGCGTTTATTGTTTACAATGCGCTAATCAATTTGAGATTGTTCAATGACAATGGCAAAATTCCCTTCCCATTTTCAAAATCACACACAATAATCATTTTCTTGCTACACCTCACGCTGCACCGCAGCCCTGTAAAGTTTCACCTGTTCCTCTGAGAAGTGTCCCCCCAAAGCTTGGGGCCCTATCACAGGACTGGCTCCCGTTTTAAACTGTAAAGAACGCCGAAACACATACACACACACACAGTGACACAGAATGCTGCTTGCCCTGTGTTTTTCACATAAGAAGCGGGTATGGAGACATCATTAAATGTAGCCTACTTGCCAATTGTGGTGATAACAGTGATGGCGAAATAAAACGAGCCGGCGAACTTCCACTGCCTCCCGGCGCGGTGCGGCTCCGCCTGGAGGACCACGCGCTCAATCTCTCTGTAGTCATCTTCGGTGAAGTCGTACTTGTTCTTCAGCTCGTTCAGCTTCTGCTCCAGCGCCCTTTCCCTTGAACTCTCGCTGTCCGACTCCAGTGCGTCAAAGACGGCGGCTCCTATGAGCAGGTAGAAAACAATGGAGAGGATGAGAGAGAGGGTCCTGATGTTCTGCGTCTTCATCCTCAACTCCGGAGTGCGCGCGGAGCGGAGGAAGGGAGGGAGGGTGCTACTGCTCAGAGGAACGGACGCACAGAGGACACATGATCATCCTCCATCAACTCCATACATCTTACACATCCATAGTGATCTGTTGAGGCCCCTTTTTCCTTTTCCACTCACAATGTGTTTTGCTTGCTGATACATCACGATACATGATGTTTGTGCAGTTTGACACCAGAAGGCTGTTTTTACATGTCTCTGCTGAAGAGGAAAGGTTTCTCAGTGTTCACTTTAAATTTGACTATGCAGGATTTTGTGACATCCCAACTGCCAATTGGGATCTAATATCAATTTACACAAGTGTGACGTCAACACCTCCAGAGCACATACACTGGTGATGGACTTTACAGCCTTATTTATGTATTCTATTTTTCAGGATTTCAGCACCAAGGTAGGAGTAAGAATGTTGAAAAGGAAATGTAACTTTTTGTTGTGGGGAGAAAAACGTAGATACATAGTATTATTCAGAGTAAATGTGTTAGTTTTCAGTTGTCATTGCTTTCCTTCCCTCTTTATTATCCATTTTGGGAAGTATTTATGCTGCACACTTTCTCAGACTTACTCTCTGTTAATAACTGATCCTGTGTTTGGAGAGATTTGGGATACACAAGTGTCAGCGTGTGTGTGTGTTGTGTCTACCGCAGAGCAGAACAGCTGAAACAGCTGTGCTTTCCATACTCTACTCTTGATTATTTTGCCCTGTGAAGCGTTCATGTGCAGTCTATTCACAATACGCTCGGCTAAAGTATTACTCTGAGCGATGAAGCATTAGCTGGTGGCAGCGCTGACCTTTATCAAGCACACTTAGTCACTGAGTGATCCAGCAAGCTTTCGTCATTAACTAAGTCCACCACACAGAGACAGTAGAGATGATCTGTGTAAGTGTAGCAACGCAGAGGCCTGGCTCATGGAGCCTCGCTTAGGTTCTCTGTGGCATCTGCTGGTTTTTTTTGCTCAGTGTCATGCTAATTGGGTTCACAGCAGAACAACCAGAAAAAGGCTGACTCCTGTATAGGTCCGTACTGCAAGTTATTTCAGTTTCATATCCTGCATGAAGCTTCCATCCATTTCAGGACTACATTCTAATTTGTGGGACCCATTCATGCATTAACCAGGGCCATAAAGAGCCTGAGATCTGTCATTTAAATCCACATTTATTGCCTCCATTCCATAAAGAACATATGGCTATATCAACACCAAGTTTCTTCCAGAGACCTTATCCCGCTTTATTGATCACAAATAACTATTGCCGAGCAGACGTTAACAATGTACCATGCAGACAAGTCTTGAGTTTCTCCACTGGCGGAAAGAGCAATTATCTCCTTTTGAAAGGAGTCCCATAGAGATAATAGCCATGCCAGAGTCCGCCCAAGGAGAGCACACAGAGCTTACATCAGTATTATTCAACATCAGTTCTTTATGTAGATTTTACATTGTATGTATAGGAAACATTAACCCACAGTACAAACAGCACTGTACTGTGCAATCACTGTGAAGGACTTTTTTTCACAAGGATCCCAGGGTTTAACAACTCTCCAGCCATGAAATAATGATGCTGTATCTGATTTGCTCATCTCATATCTGTCTGCTCTACAGGACGCTTGCAGCCTCTCTTTATCTCACACAGGAAGACATTAAAAGCAGGATGTCCACTGACTGGAGTCCAGACACTCATTTGTCCAAGTGCCATCCCCGTAGAAGATTAGACTGGGACATATACTGCAAACATGATGCTATCTTTACATTGGTAACAGCTGGTAATGCCAGCAGAGATAAAGATGATGATCATCCCACAGAGACACAGTGTATTTTGGTAAAAAAAAAAACTAAACTTTTCAAAGCCAGTTTAATTAAAATAAGCTTTATATGAACTTGCAGGCGGGTGTCTCTTTGGTGACATTTCATCAGTGTCACAGAGGGAAACAGGCCTGAACTTTGCAGCTGATGTGAACAGTCCTTTGAGCCTTATTAGCCAAAAGGGCACGGACGTGGTCTCTAAAATCTACGTCACCTTCAGCGAGAGTTGCATCATTCTGGTTGACGCACCTGGTGTGAGGATAGAGTGTTGTTTTTGTTTTTTTTGTTTGTTTTTTGTTATATGGATCACTGCTTTTTCAAATGATGGCAAATTGTAGCTGACTGCAGTCTTTGTTTTTTGAAATGATAGTAATTGTGTCATTTTCTGTACAAGATCACAGAGCTAAAATAAAAAAAAACTTCTATATTTTGGCACCTAGGTAATTTCCTCCTGTGAATGTCCTGCTGAGTAGACTATCTCGGCTTTGTTGCCCACATGTTATTCTACCAAATGAGTCAGATAGGAACAGAAAAGAAAAGAAATAAATCAAAAGAAAAGAAATTCAAATGTAACGTCTTTAACAAAGAACCTTGTTATTGTTATTATTTGGATATTTTCTTGATAATCTTGAAAATATTCATTTCTGACCTTGGAATTCTTGGATGATGGATGGATGGATGAGAAAAAGGGTACTTTGATGGCTACCACATATAATGAGTTACTAATGAGACCCAAGAACTATAGTTTACATGCACACAAAAAAGTCAATTAATGTTACATGAAAGGCATATTTTTGAATAACCTTGGAAAGGCTTAGTTGTGATTTTTCCAACAGTGGTTCAAATGGACTTATGATTTACTTGACAAACAACACGTAATCTTAATCTAAATGAAGGAGTTCGGTGCGTTTACTAGAGATCCTCAGATGTCCTTCAAACCCATAAATGTATCAACGAATGCGCAAATTCACTGCTTGACCTCAAATTTGGGGTTAATTAATGAATACATTGCTGGATTGTAATATATTAAGGTATTTTCAAGGGATCGTCTGCACAATTTAGGGGCTTAAACCCCTGTAATAATACACTTCATTACACATCCGTTAATTAGGCTATCCAATCAAGACTGATTAAAAATGCCTCGCTAAGGCCTACATTCAATTCACAGAAATATTCATGTGTAAATTAAAAGGAGTTTTAAGGTAAAATTGTATAATGAGAAAGGAATGAGGCCACAGCTGCTCCTATTTCTTGAGGTAATTGTGTTTGTTAAAGCTAACTCTTTACACTCATCCACTCCTGATGTGCTTCCTGTTTTAGATTTGTAGAAATGAAAGTACCAGTTATGTAAGGGCTGTTGTTTTAAAAGTAACTTCTTTAAAAAAAAAGTGGGTTTACACTTCTTAACGTCTAAAAAGTTAACTTTTCAACCAAGTTTTGCCACACTTTAACCTGCAAATACCAATAATAAATTAAATTCTTAAAATGTCTCTTTCAAACTTAACTCACGAGGGAGTCAACACGTAGCCTGTTTCTGTTTATTTCACTTTAACCACAAGAACGCAGCCTGAACCTGATAATCTAATGTGTGGGCGTGAGCTGTCGAGAATAAGTTTCTGTTTACCGTAAAGAGAAGTTCAGAGAAAATGAAAGTGAAACAGACGAACGTGTATACAGCACATAAATCGCAGATGAGGACCGTGTCCTTTCCCCGCAGACTACTTTTGCGTGTCATGACCGGGTTCAGCTACAACCGAGGCTTTGTTTTGGGGTGGCTATGGCGCGGATTAGAATTTCTATGGTGCTGTGGGAAAAAAGTCGGATGGTTACCGATACGTTGGTTTAAGAGCATCAAGGGCCAAGGTAAACCTGAAAAAAACGTGGAAGACCAACCGAATTACTCCGAGGGGGAGGAGGGGGAGGAGGGGGAGGAGGTGGTCGAGCAGTCTCGCTGTGAGGGTCAAAGGGAGAATGCCGCCGACGGTAAGAAGGCCGCAGACTCCAACCGAGATCTCGCCTACGAGCGGCCGAGACTTAACAAAGATGGTGATACGTTTGACAGCGAGCACGAGGAGTATCGAGTTGAAACCACGGATGAGTTGTACTGTGGCTATGACTCGACCTGGGAGACCGAGGTGCACCCGAAGAGCACATTCCCGAGGACCAGACGACCAGCGGCTTCCAGATATGTGAGTTAACCGGAGACCGGCCGCACTGGGCATGGGCCTGCCGTGGGCCGGCCGCGGGCCGGCCGCGGGCCTGCCGTGGGCCTGCAGCTGTGTGAGAGGACCTTTATTATCACTTTCTATTCTTTAGGTTTTAGGTGTGATCTAACGGTGAACTAATTGTTGTTATAGCCTAATATCCATCATCTCACATGGGGAATTACTTTACAGCAATTGTAAGACAGTTTTACCGACAACATCAACATTGGCAAGGGTGATTTGGAAAAATAAGTTACCTTTTTTTTTATTTAGTCCTCGTAATCAATAAATGTCTTGAGTTTAAATATTGACCTTCATTTATTTTCTGTGTACTAGTACAACAAGTTCAGCAGATTTGAAAATTCTGCTAGAGACATGCAGAACTACAGGCATGACTACCCTGTAAGTCTCTCTCACACACACACACACTCACACACACTCACACTCACACACACACACACACACACACACACAGTCCCATGTTTTAAATTAATCAAGCACACATTGCTCTTTTATATTTCACAACAGAACCAGTACAGGCCGCAACGCTTCATAAAGCCAGTATCTGTAAGTACACACGTGATGACTGTGTTTACGTGATTTATTATATGATGTGATTATTACCAAATAATCTACGTGCAATTCTCTTCTCTCGAGTAGGATGACAAGCCTAATTTGAAGTTCTACCTCGGATTAACGCCCTCTTTACCTGATGGTAGGTCTACAAGCACATGGACATAAATTAAACAAGCTTTACATTGTGTTTTAAGTGTAATTGCAGGGTAAATCTGCATCAGAAAAAAAGGTTTATTAAAAGACAGTGATGTTTACATATCACCTCTCATCACAGGAGGACGATGAGTCCGTGAGCGGGTTGACCAAAGAGTGATTTCCCACGTTTCATTTGAATAACTTTAAAAGCCTTGAAGGTGTTAAATAGTTCGGTATTGCACTTGAGAACAGCAATGAAACTAGAAAAGCAAGAAAAAAAGATAATTCTTATGTAGCAGAAACATCAGGCCTGGATTAATCTTAATCCATGCAACTATTACAAATTGAGCTACCTATGGTGTTTTTCTTTCTGTTATCAGGTGTCTACATACACCAGTTCCACAGGGAATGGTATGAAAAGTATGATAAACTGGAGTCGGTTCACTCCTACATTCAGTGGTAAGTAATTATAATCAAAGATGTATTTTAAAATGTTTTGTTCCTGTTTATAACATTTGTAATTTGTTTCTCTCAAAGGTTGTTCCCCCTGCAGGAACCAGGGATGAACTATGAGGCCAGTACACTGACAAAAGAAGAAATAAAGGTAAACTTCTAAAATTAACAAGTTAAAAATCTTGAAAGACATTCCTACATATTGTGACAGATGTCCTATCTTTCCTTTAGGAGTTTTGCCAAAATAGCACTGCAAAGGCCAATCTATTGGAGTCGTACAAGCTCATGTTGGACTTCTATGGTATCAGGTTGCGTGATGAAAACACAGGAGAAGTCAAGAGAGCATCAAACTGGAGAGACAGATTTGATAACCTTAACAGGTGATCTCTGAATTTTAGTAACGTATTGTTCACTTCAAGTAATAAAACCATCTAATGTCTGTTTTTTTTCTATTTTACTGTTTGTATTCGACAGTCACACTCATAACAACCTGCGTATCACCCGCATCCTCAAGTGCCTGGCAACCCTGGGGTATCCTCACTACCAAGCCCCCTTGGTTTGCTTCTTCCTGGAGGAGACTCTCGTCCACAAAGAACTCCCAAATGTCAAGGACAGTGTTCTAAACTACTTTGTGTTTGCTGTCCTTGATAAGAAACAACGCAGGAGTCTCATCAAGTTTGCCTATACAAACTATGACCGTAAAGATGAGTTTGTTTGGTGCCCGAAGAAAATTCAGATGATGTGGTCGTCGGCGTCAAAGCCACAAAAGCGAGCGAATGGCAAAAGAGGCTTGTGAGTATTTGAGTCTGGATCAGGAAGATGAAGCCAAAGACAAGGCAAATTAAGTTGCTAAAGCATAACTTGTCACTGTGCTCCAACTCCATTCAACATAATAATGCATACTATACTACACAATATGTACTACATACTTATCGCTATTGATTCAGGAACAGGAAATTGACACTGTGGATGTTTGTCGTCAATCAAACTGCAACTTTGTAATGCCAATGAAACATGTTTTTTCCTAAAATGGTATACTTAAGATTAGTTGGAGCTGGTAAAGCACTGTCAACAAGTTGTTGCCTTTTTTTTTTTTACACAGCAGTTATTGTTATTAATGCAAATGCTTTTGTTTACTTAAGTATTGACAGTTCAGTTTCATGACCTCTATTCTTTTATCCAGTTTGGTTTGACTTTCAAAAACAAAGGTGCAATATTTTGAACTTAGTAACTATGTTTAAATCATAAATATGCAATTGTAATGTGCTTGTTTTGATGTGTATACATTTGGACAGATGGACATTTTAAAGAATAGCTCATCAGTGGGACAGTCAACTAGTTGTCCAGTTCCTATTGTGTTAAAATGTCAAATAGTGGCAATGTACTTTCCCCCCAGTTTTGTTCATGTATTAATTAAAAATTACTTGTCTACAAATAATTCTTGTATTTCCATGACCAGGTTTCTCTACCTTTTGCAAGATGTAAAGCAACAGCTTCTGAGGTTTCATTAGTATGATGATTTGCTTTGTGTTGAGACCCCACCTGTGCTTAGATAAATGTGGATATGAACTGCAATTAAAAATTTTGAAGTATGACCCAGGATGTTAAAAAGCAACGAATTATTTTTGAGTAATGCCAACATCCTAAGAAGCATTCATTGGCATAAATGGCCATCATGTAACTCTTCAGCATGCAGAATAACTATTACTAAATCAAGCTAACCATTCCCTAAACATTACTTTGGGACCAAGAGCTAGTTAATATTTTAATTAACAGAGAAACACTCATCATCAAATGGGTTTAATTGGTTGAGCTGAAGCAAAATCAGGACATTTCATTGACAACCGTTGATGGGATGTATACTGTAGATAGTTGGGTGTGTTTAAGGTCAATGCTGCTGTACGTAACACGTGTGTAAACAGTGTTTCCTTAACTTTCACATTATCCATCTCAGATATATGGCTTTTATTTTCTCTACTTAGAAAAGTATGATTAAAAACATCAGTATATACACAAATACATTCATATTTACATATTGCAAATGGTGTGTTACTCAGTTACATTATTGTTTTCTTAAAAAAACTGCTTGGGCAGGAGAAAGGTACATGTAATAGAACTCAGTAGCCTACTTAATACATCTTTACACAAGCAAACTACATGGCCTTCACTTTTGTTTTTTCAAATGTGATAAAACAAAGAAACCTTTAAGTGACAAAAAGAATACAAACATTGTCAAACTTTTTTTCTAGTACGAACACAACTGTGAAAATTTAACAAAATACTGCTCATCTACTTTTACAGTGATACAACTGGATTTCAACTGGTGAAAGATTGAAGTGTCTCAAAATCGTACTGTAGTGTCAAAACAGAGACTAGAACCTCTTCTTGTCATTTGTCTGCAGTTATATCTTTCTCCTTGGGTGTATCATGTTTGCTTTCTTTTTTCTCCTCTCTCTTTTCTCTGCTTCTGCTCCTGTCCCGACGATCCCTGTCTCTATCTCTCTCCCTGTCTCGATCTTTGCCCCGGTCTTTCCCACGTTCTCTGTCCCTGTCTCGTTCCCTGCTTCGGGATCGGTCCCGTCTCCTTTCTCGGTCACGTTCTCGCTCTCGATCACGGTTTCTCCCTCTGTCACGGTCGTGGTCCCTCTTATCAGAATCCCTGCCTTTGTCTTTTTCCCTGTCTCTCTCCCTGTCTCTCCTCTTGTCTGTGTCTTGATCCCTGTGCCGCTCTCCCTCCGTGTCCCTGTGCCTCTCGCCCTCCTTCCCTCTGCTGCGGTCTCTTTCTCGGGTACGCTCTGGATCATGTTCTCTTTCTCGGGTACGTTCAGGATCACGATCTCTTTCTCGGCCTCGCTCCGGGTGGTGTTCTTTTTCTCGGGTATGTTCAGGATCGCGGTCTCTTTCTCGGCCACGCTCCGGATCGCGGTCTCTTTCCCGACCACTCTCCGGATCGCGATCTCTTTCTCGGCCACGCTCCGGATCGCGGTCTCTTTCCCGAATACTCTCCGGATCGCGGTCTCTTTCTCGGCCACGCTCCGGATCGCGGTCTCTATCTCGGCCACGCTCCGGATCGCTGTCTCTTTCTCGGCCACGCTCCGGATCGCTGCCTCTTTCTCGGCCACGCTCCGGATCGCTGCCTCTTTCTCGGCCTCGCTCAGGATCGCTGCCTCTTTCTCGGCACGCTCCGGATCGCTGCCTCTTTCTCGGCCACGCTCCGGATCGCTGCCTCTTTCTCGGCACGCTCCGGATCGCTGCCTCTTTCTCGGCCACGCTCCGGATCGCTGCCTCTTTCTCGGCCACGCTCCGGATCGCGGTCTCTTTCTCGGCCACGCTCTGGGTCTCTTTCTCGGCCACGCTCCGGATCGCGTGTCTCTTTCTCTGCCACGCTCCAGATTGCGGTCTCTTTCTCGGCCTCGCTCCAGCTCGCGGTCTCTTTCTCGGCCTCGCTCAGGATCGCGGTCTCTTTCCCTGCTGCGCTCTGGATCGCGGTCCCTTTCTCTTGCTCTATCCCACTCTCGCTCTCTGCTCCACTGCTTGCCCTGGCCCCTGTCCCATGAAGGCCTGCCGGCATGGGGGACTTCCCGCTCTCTTTCCCTCCGGTGGTCCTCGGACAGCTCCCTCTGTCTCTCTTCAGAGTGTTGTGAGGGACCAGAAGCAGGTTCTCTGTGCCCTCCTTCAAAGCGACTAAAGCAATCGCCACTGCGGGGTTCTGAGTCCTCTCGGGTGCTGCTGCTCCTCCTCCTCATTTCAGGAGAGTGGCGGTGCCAGTGGTCGTCCCGATGCATGTCTGGACTGTGGGCTCCCATGCGACATGGAGGACCTATGGGAGCCTCTGGAGGCGTTGGCAGTAGTGGCCCACTGTGGCGAACAGGTCTTGGCTCATCCGAGTGCCTATCAAAGCGGTACCGCTCTGATCCTCCAAAATGCTGAAAAAGGTGGGGTCTATTCTCCTGCTCAAAAGATCCTCGATGTGGTGGTGAGGATGGAGGTATGGAGCTCCCGTACTGGTTATGTGGATTGAAGTGCTGTTTACTCATCTCGCTATTTGAAGGTGGGCCTCTTCTGTCCTCATACTGGTTAGGTGGAGGTCCCCGGTATGCTGGACCAGACAGGGGACCCTGATTGTCTTTAAAAACATGGAGATCCACATTTAGCTTGAAAGAATTGGAATTGTCTTTGTTATAATGTTCTGCAGGGCCTCGAGGTTGGTCTACTATTGGGGGTTGAGCCCCATGCTCACCAAACTGAGACGGCAGGGGACCCCTGGGCCCTGGAAAATGGGACGGAGGAGGAAGCCGGTTTTCAAAGTGACCAGGGGGTGGCCCCGTAAAAGGCGGAGGAGGACCTCTGTTTGCAGGGAAATTAAATGGTGGTGGAAGCCCAGTGAATCTTGGCGGTGGTAAATTGTTCTGTCCATCAAAAGTAGGAGGTGGGGGAAGGCCTGTAGGGTTACCTTGCTGTCTGATGTGCTGTGGGGGAATGGAGGGATCAAACATTTGAGGAGCAGGGCCTCTCTGGGCCATTGGAGGGAATGATGGTGGTGGTCCTCTTAGTGGCATTATATTCTGGGGAGGTGGTCCAGGAGGGACCTGCTGCTGCAGTGGTTGGGGGCCTGACCACTGGTTCTGATAGGGAGGGTATGCTGTCGGAGGAGGACCATATTGCTGGCTGTTGTCACTCTGCATTGGGAGCGGACCACGTACAGGTACACGGATGGGTGGAGGGGGTCCCTGCATAGGTGGAGGACCTGACATTGGAGGAAGACCCTGTATGGGTGGTGGCATAGACATTGGCGGAGGCCTCATTATCAGGCTTTGTCCCTGCATCCGATGGGGCGGAGGGAAGTTGGATGGTGGGGTAATGTCAGCTGGTGGTCTGTACTCGTTGTCAAACCCTGGTGTTGACATGTAATGCGGCATGTGATGGGACTGAGTGTCAACCTTTGTTGCGCTCTGAGTAAGTACTGGGATTGTTGAGGTTATTGGGGAGGTGTTTGCAGGCTCATTAAAATAACTTGTGGTTGGTGCATCTTGGCTATTCTCCTCATACTCTGGGTCCTCACCAGCTTTTAAAATACTGGCAGCATTTGGCCAAATACTGTACTTGTCCATTTTGGTTTCTATCTTGAGTGGCTCAGCTTCTTCAGTTTTCACTTCTTTCTCATCCATGTAGTTAAACTCCAGATCAGGTTCCACCTCCTCTCCTAGTAAAGGAATTGCTACATCTGCCTCGTCTGAATGCATGAAGGGTAGCGTTTCGCTTATCACTTCATTATTAGGCTGTGTTGTCTCTGAGCCTTGTAAGGAGTCTGGGAGTTCAGTTACATCAGACAGCTGAGGCTCTTGACCCACAGGTTGTGAGGAAAGAGTAGAATCCTCCAACAGAGCAGATGTCTCCTCCTGCTCCTCGGGATCATCGGTCAACTTCCTGCCAGCCACAGCCTGGCGAGGATCCCTGCTCTGTCGGGGATCTCTCTTCTGGTTGATCAAGGGAGCAACCGTTGAGGACTTCACTAGTTCCTCAACCTTTTTGCCAAGCTGCAGTAGCTGAGTGTTGCCCAAAAGGGATTTGGTAGGTGGAGTCAAGAGTGTGTCTGAAAGTGTCGATGAGGCACCAAGCGTCCCTGTAGATGACACTTGCTGCTCTCCCTTTTTCTGGATCGTCTGATCCCCAATCTGTTTAAGGCTCTCCAAGATCTTTTGTGGATCAGTTTCAGATTCAGTTGGAACCTTAGCTTTACCTGGTACTACAGTTTTGACCTCTTCAAAAATTGAGTCATCCTCTGGGTCATACGCTACATCATCACCTTCATTTGCAACCACCTCAGGCTGCTTAGAGATTTCAGGTTTTCTTACTACCTCTACAGGCTTTTTAGGCACATTATAGCCCCTACTAGGGTCATACTCTTCTTCTGGATCATACGGTCGATCATCATCCTCCTCCACCAGTTTCTCTTTAGAGCTCTGTGCAAACTGCTGCACAATGGGGTCTAGCATCGTAGCGGGCGGAAGTAATTCTCCACCCTGATCTGACGGAGAGTTGGAAGCTTCTGAATCATGCTTTTTCTTCCCAAAAAGAGTGTTGAGGATGGTCTGAAGAGGAGTGGCTGCTGCTGAGGAAGCAACAGAGCTAGACGAAGACGGGGAGTCTTTGCCAGTGGTAGTGGATGTGGCATTAACAGAGGACAAGAAGGAAAGGACGGAGGAGGTGGCCACAGTGCTGATTGAGGTCTCAGAGGAGCTGGGTGGAGGTGACCCTGGAGGAGTCGTACTGAAGGGGATTTCAAGACCCTGCCGTGTAAATCTTTCTGCTCTGACTGTAGGAGATGGCTTTGGAAGGCCTGTGTCATCGACATCTTTTGTTTGAGTCTTGGACCGTTTTTCCTCAGATTCCAACGGGGCACCAGTACGCTTTCTATCCTTCTGGCAGATCAGCAGCCCCAAGAGGAGGTTGGGACGAACTGGTTCAAGACCTGCAAGATGGACAAAACTAGCTTAGAAAACATTTGCACTAACAAAAAAAATTCACAAAAAGACCATTAAAACAAAAGATTTGATTATTTCTGACGTATGCAATGGACACGGGTAAAAAAACGGGTGAAATGACAGCCTCTAAAAATTGTCTACAATGCATGCATAAAAAAAACTAGTAGCACAGAAGGCTTTTTCAAATATATTTAAAAAAAAGGTATAAAAAGTCCAACTCCAAAGTCTTTTTATTCAAGAAATGACAAAGGTAGTTTAAGTCTAATTGTCTACAGTTTAGTCTGTAGACATTCAACTTGTTTTGTGAATTAAACATACTGACATCAGTAATTGAATAGTAAATGAGTTCCAGCTACACAGAAGCATCAGTAGGATTGTGTTGATTGATTTGTAGATATCCTGTCAGATATAAAAGTCAAAAATAATCAAATAAAACAAATTCCCCAACATCACTTGAAATTGCCAAAATATGACTGCAAGAAACCTGCAACAGATTGTAAACTTTAATATAATTCTGGTTAATCCACAGTCAAGTGAATACATTAGGTCTTACTGAAGTTTGACTTAGGATCATTACCAGCCTGGTCACAAAAACATCATACAAATCCAAGACGTGTAATTTTATTTTTCTGAAGCTACTCAATTAATAAAGGAAACACTTTTAATATCCTCAATATGCAGGAGTAGATCTCCTGATCTTTGAAACCCTCTGAGATGTACAACCTTGATACTTCTGGAAGTTCAACTATTTCTATACTTGTAGCAATGTGGGTATTTTTAACAGTGTTGTGCAATCACTGTAAAGTTTACATCAAGTACTGCAAGTTACCATAGAAACACCAGTGCGGTATCAAATGGTTGTTATGTCATAGCAATTTATTGATTATACAGATGTTCAATTCTGTTTATACATGAGCCAAGTTGTAACAAACAGGCTGGTACTGGACTCAAATGGCACCAACCTGCAATGCAAACTTCTTCCTTTATTAGAAATGTGTGATACAAAGTCAGATACACAGCAGAGAGCACAGCAGCTGTTACTGTAAATGCACAGAAGTGTGTTCTGGGGGAGATTCATCAAGGAGTGTGACTGCCCTCTACAGTACAAACCCATGAATCCACAAGCTCTAAATAAGTCCAAAGATGACACTATATATACTCACCATAGGAACAGAGACAAAAAACAACAACTTTACAGCAAAAACATTACAATAAATGCAACTACATTCATGTCACCACAAAGGTACATTTGTGTATCACTGTAAATGCTTACCTGGCCCATCAAACGGTAAAAGTTTGGAGGGTAATGGGTCTTTTGAGCCCAGTGGGATGAGATAGAGGTCTTTGATACGACGGTTGTTGTTAGCCACCACACCAAATCGTTTCCTGCTGCTAAAGTAAGAAAAGAGAGAGACATATGCGACCTCCTCTTCCTCTGTGGCTGGGTGGAAACGGATCAGACACAGTTCCTGCAAACACAGAGCAAAAAACAGTATGTAAGCAATGCAAGGCCTTCAAATAAAGATGTTAAACACTTTGATACAATACATTTTTCTCCAAACAAACCTTGGAAAGTGAGGTTTTAAGTTTCCCAACGTAGTCCCACACAGTGTTTGGAGATATCCGTCCCCCAACATGAATGGTGTCTGGCAAATCCTGCACAAAATTGACAACACTAAGTATGATGCGCTTGCTTATATGTATGCCCAAAGGTTTTGCATTCAGCTTAATCACCAGGCAAAGTTACTAACCTCCTTGAGGTGTTCAAAGGATCCTGAAACCAAATAAGCCTTGGTCACAAACTTGGCCACAGCCTGCATGTTGATAAATCCTTTCCAAATCTTCACTTGACCATGGAGAAAGATAGCGGTCTCACCCTCAGGAGGAGGCTCGGATGTACTGTAAAAACCAAACAGTCTTCCTTTTAGAGAAAACCCAATACCCAAGTCCATACACACTTCATCATGTACACTGCATTTCTCAAAGAACAGAACAATGACACTACCCATCTTACTCTACTGTACAACCACCAATCCTGTTAAAAAAATAGAATTTGACCTACTGATATACATTTTCTCATGCAATTTTAGCACATAACAAAATATATTGCTAACAAATGTTAGTGCACCACAAAACCCAGTCGTGTCCAGGAAGAGCTAATTTATAAAATCGTAATGAGATTGAGCACCTTGTTTTCACAGGTTTGGACGTGGCTACCGCAGATGGTGGAGCTGGGGGCATCGGCAGTGCTGCTTTGGGTGCAATGTCTACTGGAGCACTAACAGGAGCTGGGAGGGTTTCTGCTGAGTTGTTGATGGGTTTTTCTGGAGCAGTGTAGGTGACAGTCACACCGGAGCTGTGCCTGGCCATGCGTGGGTCTCTGCGGGTGATGCTGACAGAGGACACAGTGGGAGTGAAAGATGCTGGGACCTGGGCTGGAGGTGCCATCATATTGGGGTCCAGCTGTGACTGTAACTCTGGGACAGCTGACTCCATGTTAGACTGGTAGGATTGCGGCATTGCATGTTTGTAGGTTAAGGGGTCTTGGTGCTGGAAAGCTGTGGGGTCCTGTGTTTGGCTGACAGGGGAGACAGTTTCAGACTTCTTGGTCAGTTTGGCTCTCTTAGCTGCAGGCTCGTCTTCGGTCTTCTGACCTAGAGAGCAAAAATTAAAAGTTATCTGCTGGATAACAAATCATTTTAAATATGCTGGATGAATATCCTTCTTCCGTGTCTCATTTACCTGTGCATATTTTACAGTTGAGGTCAAATAGATGAGTCTTGTGTTCAGAAGTTGTGTCTTTGAGCATGGTACTAAAAATGTCTGGCATGCTGCTGCCACTGTTCCCCTCCACAGCAGAGGACTGAGCTGAAACTGAAGGAGGGGCGCTAGACTCATCTTGGTCCTGGGGACACAGAGAAGAGGTCCTCCATCAACTCTTGGTTGAAAACAAACCGTTTATGGTCATTCACATAACACCCAGAATTTGGGATTACTATAATGTACAACACTATACTTTTTGCAAAGTATATGTGAGTAGGTTTAATGCCTAACAATGATGAAGAAAGACAAAGCTTTAGAAATAAAGAAATAACATTGAAGGACAGTTTGCAAAATAACTAGCCTGCAATATCTTTGCTACGGTATTTACTTTGCCAGATTTGTGTTAATAAGCACTCCATGCACAGGTGAAAAGGAAAAGTGTGAAAGCTAAAGAAAGACAGCATGCCACCACTTACTGCAGCAGAAGCCATGCGAGTAGATGAAGTGGTGGCAGAGATACATACATCTGTATCGGATGTTGGCGGAGCATCCTCCATATCCATGCTATGTAAGCCAGAGTCATGCCTGTTGCCTAGTTTGGAATGCTCCGAATGGACCCTTGCACTGGGAGACTGGGCCTGCGGGACACAACCATGTAAGTATGCTGTAGCAATTTATGTATAACAGTTCCAAACTGTCAGCAGGGAACTCTTTAACCATGTGCTTAGCATTTAGTTAGAGATAAGTAACATTTACCTCAGGAGCAATGGGCTTCTTCCACTCGGATATTTCTTTGGAAAGCAACTCTTCCGCACTTAGTCTCACCAGTCTGAAGGGACTAACCTCACCACCCACTACCCTGTAGAACAAGCCCTGAGACAAACGTAACACACCAATTTAACACCTCAATATGAGGGACATCAAGTAAGCTCAGAATAGCTTTTAAGGATGTAGGCATTTCCTTCAAATACACAACTCTGCAAACACAAAGTGTACTAAAGATATACGGACATAAAACTAAGTGCATGCATGTTTACGTTGACTCACTTTGTTTTTAGGATCCTTCAGGTTGAACATAAGAGACCTGTATTTGTTCTTGTACTTGCTGTCAGTGCTAAGGCAGAGGTTGAACATTTCCTTTTCAATGGCAACTGCCAGCCTTGCCACCTCATTCTCACTCATTTTCAGATCATCACTGTCGCTCACCCTGGTAGTAAGGAACACAACAAATCTTAGTGTTTGATGTTTAAATGATCTTAGCCAAAGATTTACAGAAACAATCTCAAAAACTTAAGTAATCTGAACTAGTTTTGCAGGACTCTTACCTTTTATAAAGGATGTCTGTCAACGAGCGGCGGATGTTTGTTCTCATCTGGTTGTTGGGGGGCGGTGACATGGGGGACATAGGGGGCGCTAAAACAGCTGGATGTGTCGGTCTGGAGGATAAGGAGTGGCTGGAAGGAGCTGAAGAAACAGGAGATGACGGGACTCTGGAGGATGAGGATACGTTGGTATGGGATGGAGCATCCTTTTGTTGTGGCTGCTTCTTAGGAATGGTAAAGTTGGACTTGGTGACTCTCAGTGCTCCTGTGACATGGATCGGACCTGGAGGGAAGCGGGAAGGGGTATGGACGGGCGTCACACCTGGTTTCTTGGTCTTTGCTGCAGTTTTACTCTGAGGTGTCACAGGTTTCTTGGGTGCCTTTGACCTGGTAGCCTGAGGAGAAGGCTTCTTGCCCTTCGGGGAAACCTTGGCCGCTTTAGTAGTTGGGGATTTCTTGTTTCCTTTGACTGGTGTTGTGGTAGCTCGAGGTGGTTTCTCAGGAGCCAGGGGTGGCTCCTTCTCTTTCTTCTCACTCTGCTTCTCTTCTTTAGGGGGGGCTGGAAACCAAGAAAAATATCAAACATTTTAAAACATGCCATCATATAAAACATCAGCAGATATGATGTAGTGTGTATTTTACCAACACTGCAGATAATCATGATTAAGGACTATAATTCAGACTTCATTGTGCCTGAAAAAGCTCTTCATTGTTTTGATGACAATTATCAACTTGACAGCTGTAAGGTTAATACAAATAATTGTCATTCACAGTTATTAGTGTTTGCACAATGAACACACTGCAATGTGCATTCTAAAATGAACACAAAGTTGACAACTGGGCAGTTAAAAAGCCCCTCTTTATTTGTGGCAGTGGATGGCAGATACATTGTGCTGTTTATGCAGGGCCACTTGAAATAAGTTTTTTCTTTCCAAACATTTAGTGGTAATGGTCTTTGTACTCCCTTATAAGGCAGCTTGATTCTCAGTACCCATAGATCCAAATGGGAGAGAGGGAACTGAAACACTAGTCTTGTGCAAACTCATACTGTAAACTTACTATAAGCAGTTAATGAAAAGAAAGGACAACTACCAGGTTCTCATAACTTGAATGCAAGAGACAAGCAAGATTAACTGGTTATTCACTGGCTGAAATGTTTCACTGCCTACTAAAGCATAAATCCTCCATCCCATGGCATGAATGTAATGTGTTAATCAGAATTAAAGGAAATTATTGCAAATGAAGTTCATAACGTAACTTAATTTTAACATGAAGTCTTATGAGATCAGCTACACACCCTAACCACTAGCACCAGCTTATAAGCCAATGAGCTTGGACCAAAAGTTGTCTTGTTAATGGTTCTGTCATTTGAGTGAGTTATTGAGGTATACATAAATAAAACATTTCTTAAAAAATATTCACATAAATAAAACTATATAAAGAAAAATATATCAACCACTTTGAACCAAGACTTGAATACACTTCTCAAACCTCTCCTCATTGTCAACTGCAGATGCCAGTGCATCATCCATTATGTCCAATTTGCATGTAAACTGCATTACTTACTTTAACACTAACTATACACCTACTAAAATATATAAACCACAAAAATATTGTGCAGAGCAATAGTATTGAGACCCAAAGCAACCAGTCAACCATCTTTTGAAGAGAGATGGTCACACCAAGCGAAATATGCACTATGAAAGGACAAATCAATGAGCCATATCTTCCTCCTGTTATTCACAACAATCACTGGTCATACTGACCTCCTGACCTGAGAAGATACATTTACTTAACATTAACACTTGCTATATTATCAATAAAGATCCTTATGTCTTCAACAATCCCTTATAAAAGGAGATGAAAAACTGTCCCATTTCATTGCAACAAACGATCCTGTCAATATATATCAGATCTCAGGTGCAAAATGTGTACAAAAACTTGAGCATGGTCTCCCTCTTCTGAATCTTTGAACTCAGCACAGGTCTTCAGCTTCTGTCTTCTGCTGTGGGCCTTCTGAACTTCACTGTAGTACCTCCAGATGGTCTGGTCTCTGCGGTAGAGCTTCCTTCTTTGCCGGCTGTTCACCATCTGGGTGCTCTTGACCGTTGCGTCTCCATAGCCATAGTGTGTGTAGATTTATCAGTGGTATATGCTTGTCTAAGCTGAACTGGTCGGGATATCCTACAGCAAGCCAACACTGCTCACATAATCAATCAAGGCATCCTAAAATCTGTTATATCACCTTTTATTTCAAAGCCAATTTCCCACGAGTTGTGATGCATCATATTCAATATGAATGAATTATAAAAAAAACTTGAGTCCGCCTGTTACCCACAAACTTCCGGGTAGAAAAAACACAAAGTTGTGCGTAACAGTTGACAGTATCAGCTACAATATGAGTTATGTTAGCGTCACTGGTCCACATTAATATGGGGGAATTCTTGAGACACCTACCTGCTGGAGAAAGGGGGAAGGACCTTTATGGGTCAACAGCAGAGGTGATGAACCCAGGAGATGGTGAGACTTGTGCAGGTCATTTGAAATCTCACATACTAGCACCAGTCCATTCATTATACCCATACATCTCATGGTAAAGCACAAGAGCTCTGATTTTGAGATTGCCCTCCTTTAGCTCTACCATGTGATCCTTAATACGTTTAACTCTACAGCCCTACATTTCACTATGAGGTATTCAAAAGAGGTACTCCAACGATTGAGTGGCAAAAGGTTGAGGGGGAAGGGGGGAGAAATGAAAATTTCTGCAGCAAAGGCTTAGGTTTCCTGATTTTTAGTCCATAGCATTGGCCAAGATCTGAAAAAAGCTGGATCCTACATTTCCCATAACACATAATTTCTTAGACCCTGCCTATCTGGTAAATGCTACATTTTTCAAACTCCTGCCAACAGTTTATAATGCAGGCTTTCAGTTAAGAATTTAAAGTCTCCCAAGTTGAGATAACCCTGGTGGCATCAAAGCCAAAGAAGACATAATTGTGTTCACAGGCTAAGTACCTACTAAAATAATCTTGAGTGCAACCTGTGGAGTGCCCCTTTTAAAAACATTCTGGGTTATTGAATACTTAACCAACGCCACAAATAGCACTTACCTTATTCACAGCTCCAAACATTTCATTGAGTAACAAATCCTTAGCATTATCAAAATCACAACACTTTGCAAATCATTTGAGTCTAGCACACAACGGAGTTCATCTCCAGAGCACTCATGTTCACCCCCATATGTACGGATCATGTCTAAATTAGCACCACAGGAACCACATTTAAAATGGAAAAATAACAACGTGGATTTAACAGCCCAAGACCTTCAAAGAGATACATACACTTTTTGTTTAACACTGTTGGTGATATGGGTGTAGTCTTTTCTGGTGTTACTGCAATGTAATTATGGTCGCTGGACCAGGATGCAGTGGCCGGCGGGGGCGGGTGTTCCTCAGCATGCTCATCTTCGTCGTCATCATCCAAATCAGCACTATGGTCTTCTTCGCTGTCCGACTCCTCCTGGGTCTTCTTTGGCCTCTTTTTCCCACCAGCCACACTCCTCTGCGGGAACGGAAAAAAAAAAAAAACACATTCAGGCCTTTAAGTTACAGAACTCCTCATATTTGACCACATTACAGGTAACATACAAAATGTTTGGCTTGAGCCATGTTGGCTTTTATAAGAGATTATAAAGGAATAAGAGGAAAACATGTGCATGGTAAACAAAATAATTAACTCTTATGTTCTTTGGTCACCCTGCTCTCGGTTTTAGTCCTTTCTTACGCACAGTGTACATAGTACAATTCAAAGTAAATTAATAGCATTTCTGCATACACTCAACTCTGTATTGGCAGCCTTTTACATTGCTCTGCATGTAGCATTTAAGCTTCGGTAAACCTGGACATTATTCTATCAAAAATTTACATTGCATATAAAAGTATTCTTGGCAGGTTATTTAGTCTAGTCTACCGAGTCAAAAACATCATTTCAGACATTGCCTTTAGGAACCTGTAATCCAAAGCAAGATCAACCATATGAAGATAGTTTTCCCAAATGTACAAATCCCTCACAAAATTGCAATGCATGCATGCCTTAACATTTAGACAATACAAAACTGTAAAAGCAAAAATACTGTCCAGTTATAATAAAGCTGGTTATATACGGTTGATAAAATTTAATAGTTACTAGTAGTTCAAGTTTTTTTTTTTTCCTTATTTATTGTCACATACATGTACGCACAGCACATGTAGGGAGAATCAGACCACACATTTAACACCTATCAGGAGCAGGTGCATGCAATGCGAGTGACTAAAAAAAGAAGAAGCTTGAAATAAATGATGCAGTCAATAAACAAAACATTGGGTTCAGTATCAGGAGCCATATTCTTTAGATGTTCCTTTTGTTAAAAAAAAAAACAAGCTTATAACTCACCATCTTAAAAAGAGCCCTGGGAAATTGATTAACTAGTAGAACCTACGGCATTGCATCTAGAAAACAATTTTCACTTCATGAAATAACCACATTTTCTCCAGGGATCAGCAGCAAACTTATTGAGCTACAACATAGCATCGTATCATTGGTATATGACAAATGACCTTGTAAAATAAAGTACAGTGTTCAAACATATTGCTTGACACCTTGAAATACTTTAATACGCATGCACTGCTTTTGTCCATTTCACGATCCAGTTGGACTGATGACTCCATTGTTGACATGAGCTAAGCAGTCAGCAGACAGGCCAGTTGTTCACTTTGATATGATCCGTAAAACTCAACCTGCTCCACTGCTGGTTAACAATAAATTATGATGATCATAAGAAAATTTAAGCAATTTCACTTTCTAGTAGTATTTTAGAGTTATAAAAAAAAACTTTCTGAACCCTTTTAGGCAAGATATGACCTCCTGTGACATTATTAAAATGCAGAGGGTGCAGCCACAGGAAGGGAACCAGTCGAGACATGGTTTCAGCAGTATAGCCAACTGCTTTCACGGTATGCCACGGTATTAAAGGATGGTTATAATTTATTTTCAAAAAGTAGACTTTTTACACATACTTCCATTAAAAAAAAAATTCAAGTTGGGCTGTGCAATTATTTGAAATTTTAAATCACAATTACAATTTTGGCTCCAAATAAGCACAAAAACAGAGCAATTGAGAAAAACAAGTATTTAGCACTTGCAAGTAAACGACTACTTTGTCTCGTTCTGAATGGAAGAAAAAATATTTCAACCAGCAAAATGATTTAGGGAAAATTCACAGTTTAAGGTGTATCCACTGTTGATTTGTTTAACTGTTTCAGTTTATTTACTTCAATAAATGCAACATCTTTGCAAAAGACAATAGTAATTGTTTTAAATAATCGTGATTATGATTTTTCCTAAAATTGAGCAGCCCTAGTTTCAAGTTATATTAAAACCTTTCAGTTTTCACTCCTAATACTAATCATATAATATGACTGTAATAACACTTGGGTGTGTTAATCTATGATAACAATTAATGTATACACAAATGTTTTCTATAATGCTAATCAACAGTGAACCAAGAGACTTCCCAACAAACATTCTAACACATGTTAAGAAATAGTTCTCAAACGTAATAAAGACATATCTAAAGACTAAATCTCAAATGGTCCAAGTTACCTTTGGTGTAGACTTTGTTTTTTGGGCCTTTGCCTTGTCCTTCTGCTTGGGCTCTTTAACATCAGTGATGGACTTCATGGCTGCAGCAGCATGTCCCAGAATACAGTCGTTGCCACAGTACACGGAATCTGGCTGGGCATTATTTTCACAGCCAGGCCCGATACATTTGGGAAGGGAAGACTCTTCCTCAGCCTTTGGCCCGGCCTTCTCCTCTGGCACCTCCACTATTGGTGTTGTTTTTACCTCCACGTTTGATGCCACTTTCTGCTCTGCGTCTGGTAGTGCTTTCTGCTCTGATGTGGGTGCTGCCTTCTTTTCCATGGTGGGTGCTGATTTTTGGCCTGCTTTTGGTTGGGCTGGCTGCTGTATGGCCTGCTCCAAGTCAGTAGACAATAAAATTAACAACTTATGATGAGCTATGTCATTTTCAAACTCAATCTAAAACATTTTAGGGTGTATAGATAGTCACTATATTTTTTAAATGTAGATGGGTTAATTAAGGGTTTATTTTTAAACAAACCAGATTAGTGATCATTGGAACAGTGAAAAGCCTGACAGCTTTTTATGGTTTAATGTAGTTTTAGTTGACTGTTTTACTAGATTTTTTTTTTAAAGAATTTTTTTGGGCTTTTACGCCTTTACAAGGACAGGGGAGAGCAAGGGGGAAGACGTGCAGAAAATTGTCACAGGTCAGATTCAAACCCTGGACCTCTGCGTCAAAACAAACCTCTCAGTGCATGTGCGCCTGCTCTACCACTGGGCCAACCTGGCCACAGTTAATTTTGTTTTACATAATAAAATGACTGTTTACTTAAGTGAGTCTGGTGGGTTTGGCAATATCTTGCTCTTGGGGACAGTTTGGAAAAATAACGAAGTGACCTTTTAACCATTTGTTTGTCCACTTAGATTTATAATCTAGAGCTAATTTTTGGGGTCTAATCTGCATTCTCTGAACACCGCAACACTACCCACGCAGACTCAAATCACACTAATAGTGTGATAATAGCAGCACTGTACTTTAAACTTCAGTTTGGGGATTCATAATTCAAATTTACATTTCAACCACACATTAAAGCCCTTTGACAGTAGCTACAGTAAAATGGACTGGAAATTGGTTTATGTATAAACTTGAACATTGCATCATAGTAGGGCCGCACAATTAACTGAATTTTAATCATGATCACAATCTTGGCTTCCCACGATCAAATTTGCGTAATCAAGCGATATTTTAAATGTCTCATTCCGTTCATTGAACAATCTGCGTTTTTTTGCAAAGCCAATCTACCGCTCCGTACACCACTGTCTAATCATGTGCCAGTCAGAGTTGTTCCCTGCACCGAGCAACTTAGTTTCTAGATGTGGACAGTTACAGAGGACAGAGTAACGTGAGGAAAATTCCACAACAGATAGCAGTCGGTCATAAGGTTCATCAGTTTACCAGTAAAAGCAACATTTTGTCATGTCTAGTTAGTGTGTTAGCTCACAGCTGTATGTATGTAAAACATACAACTTCAAAATAAGAGGAATGTAGCACAATATGGATGTGAAAGCACTTATAAGCAGTCTATGTGAAAATAACATTTGTTTTGGTTAAAATCAACAAATTGTGATAATTAATCATGATCTCAATATTGATCAAAATAATCATGATCATCATTTTGGCCATAATCTTGCAGCCCTACATCATAGTTACTTTGAAAGTTGCATTATTAAGACATTTGACATGCACTATGAAGTACTGAATGGCAAAACAATAGGCACAGCAAATCAGACAATGACTTATAACAGCAATTCAAAGCCTTTAAGTTGAGCTCAGTTGCAACCTACCGGCTGAAAGATCTTTATCTTCTTTTTCCCAGTTGGATTAGTAGCTTTCTCTATCCTGCCTTTGATGCCCATGTCCTCTGCCCCCTTCTCTTCGGTTCCAGCAGTGGAGGACGAAAGTGCCGCGACAGCGTTAACCCCACAGGAGTTAGTTTTCTCATCCGAGGTCACAGAAGAAGCGAAAGCAGAAGCCACAGTTTTGGGTTTCCCAATATCTGTACTTGTTGCGAGAATAGATGTGGCAGGTCTGACGACCTGATTTTTCTTAGCGGTGCAATTGGGGCAGATGTAGTCTTCCCCATTTCTCTCCATCAGGCGCCCACGGGCCTCAGTGATGCCCACACAGTCTCCATGGAACCACTCCTCGCAGCGGTCACAACAGATCATGAACCTAATGAGCACAGAACATTTATAGTGCCACATTTCCTCAAAATTAATGCTCAACAAAAGCTCTGGCTTTCCTCATACTTTGGAGTATGGATACAACATGAAAACACAAGGTTGTAGACATAAAATGCAACTTAAAATGCAGAGTTTAAAGTGAAATGAAGAGCAAATGGTAATACATTGGTTTCCCTGGGTTTTTAGAGTGTAATTGAAGTCATGCGCTCGTTTGCCTATTGGTGACGTCATCTCAATTATTACTACTGCACTACTACATGTGGGCTGAAGCAGCCAGTGTGTGCAACATGCATGGTGTGTGGCTGCAAGACTGTATACATGTCTTCTGCACACGATGGCTTTCAAGATGCTTCAACATTGTTTTAACCTCATACGCTTAGGCCGTATAATGGCAGGGAAAACTCTGTAATATGTTCATTAAAACGGCCTTCCAGACTAACCTTTACACTGATTAATAGTTGTCTTCATTTGCATATCCTCGTTTTGCATTAATACACAGATTGACATATCTGAACTGGTAACAAGTTTTGATTTGCCTAAGAGATGCACACATCACATATTTCCCTTTGTACAACAGCCATAGGTATTGTTTATAGTGGTGCTTTCTTAATTCTCCGCCTGCACCTTTCTCAGTGGCATCTTGAGTCGAAACCTCTCATTGTCTTTCTTTTCCCACCAGACCACTTTGTTTGTGGAACACAGTAATAGCAAAACAGATTGTTTCATAGAGTTCTGCAATGCTATGTACACACACATTATGCGCTGTGCATCAAGTGCTGGCAGGTGTACCAATGGTAAGGATCATCATGAACTTGCATTAATGAGACCACTTGAAATTTTAACTTGAAAACTCACAAAAAACATAATTGCATACGCAAGTGGATAATCTGTAGCCCTGCATAAAAATGTACTGCATTATTAACACTTAAATGATGCAGCATTCATTTTGATTACAATAACACCGATAATGGATAAAAACAATAAATTAAAAATACCTTTTGTTGTGTTTCTGGCGACAGATGCAGTAAAGTGCATTGGGATCATAACCTCCCTCATCAGAATCAATGGAGGATGATGATGAAGATGAAGACGTTGAAGAGTCATTCTCATCATCCTTGTCCACTTGTGTCTGAGCCTTGTGTGTCATTCCAGAAACTTGAGTAGTTTTAGGCTTGGTCTCCCTCTTGACAGTAGTGACTTTGTTGGTATGAGCAGGACCTTTAACAGGGGTAGCGTTCTTATTGGCTACCCTTTTTTTATTGATGTATGTTTTTATCGGTCCACGTTTTACCAACATTGCTGCAGGCTTGTCTGACTCTGTGCTGTCCTCGTCAGTCTCTTTATCAGTCTCCTTCTCTGATTCCACCTTGTCATTTTCATCTCCATGTTCATTCTTCTCATCAAGAACCTCTTTCCTCTCCGAGTCCTGCTCTGGCTGAGGCTGCACTATATTAGTGCAAGCTACATCTTCAGGATGGGGATCACTCTCTTCATCTCGTTTCTCCTCATTTTTTTCCGGTAATTTGTCCTTCTTGACAGTGTCTGTGCTGTCCTCCTCATTCTCAGAGCTTCCCTCATCTTTAACTGTCACGCCACGGCGTCCTCGAGTCTGTCTGCCACCTCGACTTTTCCTTTGGGTCTGCTTTCTTGCACTACTTCTAGTCCTTCTCTCTGGGGACTCTACCTTGTCCTCTACGGCCTTGGTGTCAGCGTTACCATCAAAGCTGGCCTCTGAGGCAGTCTCATCAGTTGGGGTTTGGGAAGGAGGATCGCCACTTTCCAGACTAGGTGGGGCGCTCTTTCTTGACCCTCTTTTGGCAGTCAAGAGGAATTCTTCTAATTTGTCAGTACGCTTAGATTGCCTGCCACTGCGACGTACAGGACAGCGGTTATCAGGACTATCGGTTGCTGCCTCCACTGGCATCTCTCTCTTTGCAACAGTGGACCGTCGAAAACTCCAAGTCTTTTTAACTTCACTGTTGGCCTTGGAAGATGTATCTGGCTCTTCTAATGTCTCTTTGGCCACATTCTGGCTTTCCGTTTGAAACTGTTCTTTCTGCTCCGTCTTCCCTTCTCCAAAACCTGTGAACAAACAATCAAAGAAGGCTGTGGGCAAAAAAAAAAAAGAAAAGAAAAACATAGCATGCAATCACCAGAGTGCAATACAACAATAAAGCCAAGAAACTACAAAACATTTTGTGTTAAAGCAACATATTGAATCAATTTAAAAATGATTGTTTGACCTGGATTTGACCCTTACTTACCCTCACCCAAATTTAAATTTAAAGATCATAGAACCACAATGTGCCCGGCATTACTACAACGTTCCCACCCCTTTATTGTGTGGGGGAAAGAAGCTCAGCCAAGGTACCTTGAGAGCAGCTATCCATGCGGTCCTGGCTCTGCTCTGGCTCAGGAGCTAGAGAGAGCTCAGGGCTTGCATTCTCCTCCATAGATGATGGAGTCAATCCCTACTTTCAAACAGAATGTCTACAATTAGGAGAAGAGCACAAGAGACCAGCTATGAGTCACTCTTTTCAATTCATAATATGGCAAATACTGATGGCTGCCAGGTTTTTAATAATTTGGCAGTGCTGGGATTGCTCCATGTCACAATTTTTTTAAAGAAATACTTTACTACATTTACGCTCCAAAATAGTGGCACAATTATAAACAAAAGTATATTTGCATCATCAACCTTGTTATGACTGGAGAGAGATGAAATAAGTGTGAGGGAATACAAACTCATATCTTGAAACCATGAAGGCCATCAGTACATAAATCACCTGGCTTGCTATATTAGCTTATTTCAGATGATTTGAATAAGTGCAGTTGTTGGCCGATAAGGAGAATTGCAGGAAAGAAATGCCAAGCAAGGGCTGAGTTACTTTCTAAACAGTCTCCATTACATAGTATGTCAAACAGACAGCTCTGACAAGTTGATTTTTAAACTTTAAAATGGCCCACTTAGTATCTTAGTCACAATTTTTGTCACAATCTAAGGGATCCATATTAAGATAGTTGTTTAAGTGTGTGTTTTTTTTTCTCTCTTTCTTTTTAAATGATCAGCTTATAACGAATATGTGATCAAATTTAAGTATTGGTAGGACCTCACTCTGGACAATAAAATGTGGGTGACTTTCTTGACACACTGCAGTGTTTCTTCTATGTTGATTGCGGCCCACCACAGCCAAATCTCTGCCGCTATGTAAAAGGCCAGACGCACAACAGGGTTTCAGCTTTGTACACCGCGCAGCTTCAGCTATTTATGAAAAGTAATAAAAAGGTGCAATTACACGACTCTGCAGAGCCGTCTGCTGCTCAAGCAAACTGTCATCCGCTCTCTCTCCCCGAGCAACAGGAGCAG
Organism: Etheostoma spectabile; assembly: GCF_008692095.1. Classification (NCBI taxonomy): domain Eukaryota; kingdom Metazoa; phylum Chordata; class Actinopteri; order Perciformes; family Percidae; genus Etheostoma; species Etheostoma spectabile. The sequence goes on from NC_045736.1 coordinate 26,818,610, forward strand.
TGACAGGACGCCATCACTTGCAAAGTCATGGCAACTAAGTAACAGGTGGAATACTACTTTTCACTCACACGCGGGTCCCGTGAAATATGACAGCTACAGATTATTGGAAAATAGTATTGTGGACACTAAATTTGATGAATTTACAGGGTATCAGACCCCAGATGTGACAAGAAGCTAACGCTAACGGACGCTGCAGTCTCTGCCTGACCGCTGCAGGAGAGGCTGTGTTAAAGTTAGCTACTGTTTTAAAACCGCTTTCCAGGTTAATGGGGTTGCATCCCGCTCAAAACCAACATGAAAAACATTGCTAGTAATGGTCACTCAGCATTTTGTTTTCCCTATTGTACCGTCTATTTGTTGGATGGTTTCAAGGTAACAGTCGGCTGCTAACTTTAGCATATAAGCCCGTTGACAGCGATGTTATTGTTCATGCTTAGGCACAATGTTTCTGACCGTAGTGGTCAGAGTGACTGAAAGTGGGATGTGAGATGCTAAAAAAAACTAATTGAAAAAAAAATCTACACGCTGTTTTTGGGTAACGCTAATTTTTGACGTTCAACCCTGTATGTGTGTCAAGAACCAGAAGAGCATGTCTCGTCCCACTATGCCCAATGTCACATTTTCAGCTTAATAAAATCTGCAAGCTTTTAAGGATAAGACACTAAAACATTTCAGGGGGAAATTTACCAATTTTGGGGACACTTAAAAATAGTAATTAATGCATGAAGTCACATTTATGTGAAATGAGCCCAGATTAAAATGCATACAGTAATCACCATCTTATGCCAACATGAGTAAATGAAAAACATCCTGTTGCTATTCTTGTGCATTTATCAGCAACAGCTCTGTTTGTGTGAGTGTATGTTAGAGAGAGAAATGGAAATAAAACGAATATAATGAAAATAAAAGAATGGCTTGATGTATGATTTGGACACTGGCTTAAACTGGCAAATATATTGCTTCGAATCTTGGGGGCAATTTTGCCCCTAGATTGTATTTTTAATCAATCTATTTTTTGTTGCATGAAATTGTACAACAACTGTGCACCATTACAGTGAAATGTTATACCATCAGCTCCTTAAACTCGTGCTGCATGATATTTCTGCACAATTAATGCTTACAAAATTGCACCTCAATTCACAATTTAATTTTGAAATCTTTGAAATTTAATGACTTTAATGCTCATTTAATTTCATGAGCCAACTGCATCACAAATGCTACTACTTTTGTCTGCACGTTTTAAACATAGACTAAACATAGATAAAATAGTTTTTAAAGCGCTCCCAATCGCTGCGATGCTCTCCCTTCTCTTCATTGAAGCCTCAATGTTTACAGGCTCGTGATGATTCGCAATGTGCTATAGGTGCCAAAAAGAAATTCTACGTTTGGTACTGCCAATTCGTTTTGTTATGGTTCATGTGTGCAATAAACATTACACCTCGTGAGAAAAAAGAAGAAAAAAAAATTATGGCAGAGAATCGTGATATCAATTATAAGATAACAATGTGTGATTAATATTTTTTCCCGTGAATTGTGCAGGCCTACTGCATGATTCTTCATAAAGCAGAATGTGGCAGTTGGATTGGCACAAAGGAAAAACCGTAGTATTTCAGTTTTTTGGGGGCATTCTAAAATTTCTAGTATGCCCATTTATATGTCGAAAATTGGGATGAGACCAGAAACCATGTTAAATAGTCAGGAATTCACTAAAACCAAGTCTAAAACCATATTTATTGTGGGCCAAGACAAGTTAGAAATTGTTATTGTTATCGTGATTGGTGAATTCTAGTGGTGTGACAAGACACTCAGCTCACGAGACTGGGTTCACAAAAAAAGAGACAAGATTTAAACACAATTTAAAAAAATATTTAAATTATTAAATATGACTGGTAAAATTCAATCAGAAGTTACAAGATGAAAAATGAGCACTGTTAAATGGCTTCTCTGCTGTAGCCTCGTCAAACAGCGTAGCAACATGTCCACAGATAGAAGTCCGACTAATTTAGTGAGACACAAATAAGACAGAGGTGCTAATAACTGTATGCTACTACAGCAACTGTAGACGCACGGGGAAGCCATGTTGGATTTTGAGCTTGGGGTACTGCAAGATTGTCCGAGTTCCAAACTCAGAAATCCGAGGTTAGGGGGCCTCGGAAAATCTGATTACTCATTACAAATGGAACACACTATGAGCACCGCTCTTTGTGAAACATGTAGAGGAGAGGACAGAGACGCTTACGTGCTCTCAGGTAATGAAATTTGGCAGATTGATTTCTGAATTCTGCTTGTGTACTGATATTGCAAGATTCTTAACCTGGACGAGAACTATCTTAATGTTTTAATCTCGTCACACCCCTAGTGAATTATTTCTGAAAATGAGAATCATTCTTTGATTTAAGGACATACAACAAAAAGCCAATGTTTATACCTGCGCTTCAGCAGTGATGAGTAACAGGGTTGATCTTCAAACAAAACAAGGCCTTGCACCAGTAACCATCCGTCTTGGTTCAAGGTTAAAGGATCTGGCAGATAGAGGGAAATACAAGTTAGGATCAAAGTGCTCTAAGATGCAACATTAATGCAGACTTGTTTAGATGATAAATTAACAAATGATGTTCATTTTCTGGATATGTAAGATGTTTAGTAACTGGGGTATTTAGCAATTCAACAACTGCTCAATCAAAGTTTGATTATTTATATATATGATCAAGAAACATAAGTGAAGTTTGAATTAATATGCCACAATGATGACTTTGCAATAGTTATTCAAAACTGCAAATTGATGAAATAACCAAATGCATGTGGGATACCAATTTGTTGACAGTAAGTAAGAACATTTGCTGAATAATCTAAATATGTTGATATTTGAAAGCATTTACAATTCTGTCTAAATGAATGCATCATTATATCTGCTTTAAAAATCAGGCATTGGTCTAAAGACTGAAAGTGATGAAACAGGATTCCTCCAATGCTGGGCCTGTGGTCACGACACCTTGCCACGTGAATTGCAGGACAACTGTTGCCATGAGAGGTGGGAGGGCCCCGGGATAAAATGTAACAATGGCGGACAAAGCGACAAAACCAACTTTATAATATGTTTAGATACAGCGACATGACATACTGACAAAGAGATGCTATGTTTGTAATTGCCGTGTGGCAGTCCAGTAGTGGCTGCTCGACACAGAAAGAGGGAAGCTGCATAGGGCCTTGGTGCGCATAACATAGAAACTCCTGAATTCCGGTCACAACCGTGCTTCATTGTTACATGTGACCTGTAAAACTGTATTAATCCAGCAGGCCTAAATTGGAGGAGTCTGACAACAAACTACGACAACAGGCTATAACGATACATGCTGCACAGCCGAACCATGCTATAGGTAATAGGACACAGCCAATGATGGCCGAAAAGCAAACGTTCTGCCACACCACTGAACAACGATCTACCGTTAGCATTAGCAAACGTTTACCAAAGCACAAATTGTGTTGCATTTTTGGGCGGGGCACACTTAGCAACTCCATGTATAACGTTAAGCATGCCTTTGCATATTGAGGCTTTTATTTTCGTCGTTCCGTAACGAAGTACAGAGCTTTGTAAAACGTGCGCTTGTAGCCAATCTAATCTAACATGCCTGGCTAACGCTATTAACGTTCGCCACCACGAGCATGGGTAACCTAACTGCAAACTCAACCTGTAGCTATTAGGCATTTATTTAACACACCAAATTAAAGCACATAACGTTAACTATCAAAAACTTTGGAGATGCATTCTTACAGCACAAAGAGTCGTATAAAACTAACCAATGCGAACGGCATAGCTAGCTAGAATAGGGTAGTTTGGCTGTAACGGTAACGTTACACAAGTTAACGTTACAGCTAGCTAGCTAGCTAACGTCAGGCGCATCAAACAGCTTAACGTTAAAACAAAACTGAGACACGGTCGTACCTCAAACGTATTAAACGCTTCATTAGCATTGCACAAATATTAAATTGTTGCATTCTACCCACCTACACGCTAGAAATACCGACGATTTGCCCTCGCATGTCGGTCAGTCCTCCATTTTCCATTCCCGCTGGAGGTAGCTAGCTAACTGAATGCGGCAGATGGCTGACAGTTTAGATTATACGGCCATTGTGTCTACAGCGCCCCCACTGGTCAGGAGGGACACTGGGCAGGCACGGGCAACAATGAAAGGTTTGTTTAGCTTGAATCCTAGGTGCGGTAATGCACAGCCTTTCAGCTGCATTTACAACTCTACCATTTTAGTTCAATTTCAAGCTATAGACTTTAAATACCCTAAAAAAGCAAATATGAATTACCAACTGAAACGTTTGTGGGGTTTTTTATTGTTAACAATCTTAAACTGAATTGGAATTTGCCTAGATTTTGATAAATTCAATTAGTCACCTATAGTAGACAACATACTGAACAATATCTAATTTTTAGATACTATTATACCATGGCTCAAGTCAATTTTATTTTTAAAGTTGTCTTTCAGGTAACCATTTGCATTTGTGAGCTGGAATTTGCCAAATTCATAAAACTCAGAATTCTTGACTTATATCTGTGATTGTTCTTCTTTTTGATACATAACCAATGAAGAAGTTTAACCTCTAATAAGTCTGTATTTAATGTCCTCATACACCTCTTCTTCAGTACTCCTGACATACGATGTCCTGAAATTTCAAAATGTGCTACATCCGTTAAGAGTTAAGAATACAGTCAGTGTAGAGCTAACAATATATACATTTAAATATAGCAAAATCAATCCAACACATGAGCAGGTTTTTATAAACTATAACTATAACTATAAGATTAAATTTAGGATGGGACTGTTTGTGACCATTGTATTATCTGAAATTGAGTTTTTAGATATTTTCTGTTTAAAACCAACTTACCTACACAACCTAGTGTTGTTGAAACTATGCTTATTTATTGCAGACTGCTTCCTAACTAATTAGACCACAGTGTAACATAGAAACAGCTTGTTTAAAATGTTTGTATTTTTTTGCAATATACAGCAGGCAACATTAGAATAACAAATAAATTAACATATAATACAAAATAAGGAATTTACAGTCATTTCTGTCAACCGTCTAATCTAAATCTGGGTGGTCCATTAGCATGGGTTACATTTTTGCAGTCTTAAACTGTTTAACTGTTGTCCTTTATGCTATGTGTATGTTCTGTGACACTCAGGCATGCTCTTAAGATCTTTATACGAACAGCTATAGACTGCAAAGGAGTGCATGAATATGCAGTATACATTTTTTTTTAAACTGCCCCCTCTAGTGGTACCAGCTGCTGCCAGTCTTGTTTCCACATTTAAAATGTAAAGACCACTGGGGGCAGTATGTGAGCCCTGAAAAGCAAAAAAAAATATATATAAATTAAAATAATTTAGATTGCTCCCTTAAGAACTGCTGTGCGGCAGCTAACAGAAAAAATGTACATAGACATATTCTTATAGTGGAATTTTTTCGTTTACATTTTCAAGTATGGTGAGCTCGTTTAGGACAAAGTGACAGCAACATTGTCAGTGCTCTTCTCCATGTCACAGTCTTTGTCTGATGGTGCAGAGACCGGCGTGTCTCTCAGAGAGTTCGGGCCACTGCTAGTCTGCCCTAAACCTTTGTGTGGGAGGTCTGTTGTCGATTCAGCCTCAGGTTCTTGCTGTGGGGCTGTAGCTACAAATAGAACAAAAGTGAAAAATATACATTACATCTATGAACATGTCAAGTGTAATGTGGCTGATGATTATGCAGGCAAGCAAAGGACTGGAGACTTCCAGTAAGGATTGCGAGCTGCTGTGAGAAAAAAATAAATGTTTGTGAATTGATCAACATGTGAATGCCATCAACTGCACGGTGCTGTTACCTGACTGAGTGCAGGATTTCATGTGTTCTGGCCAGTGGGCTTGCTGACAGGGGTAATCACAGTAGCTGGTGTTCCAGCAGCAGTAGAAGATGGCCTCTTTCCTGCAGTTAGCACACCACTGTTTCTTCTTTGTTTCATCCACTGATTGCTGCTTCTCCAGCTCCATCTGTTTCTTTACCTCAGTCACCAACCTCTCTCTCTCCTGTTCCAGACTTTGCCTCATCTCTGCCATTGTCAGCTCTACATTGACATATGCATAAGTATGATCAAACACAAGTAAAACTCATTACACAGTTTTGGGGAGTGAAGACTACACGTATAGTACTTTGCTGATTTGCAGTTCTCACCAAGATTGTGCTTCATTTCTGACAACTCTTGTTGATGCAGCCACTGTAATTTTTCTATTTCGATTCTCAGTCGTCTTATCTGAATTAAAAACCCATGGGAAAGTTAAGGGTAACATGCAAAGTCAATGTTATGATCTGAATAGTATTCAGTCGCCACAGGGCCAAGAGCAAACACCTACCTCTGCTATTGTATTTCCTGAAGTACTCTTAGAAAGGTCATTGTAGATTTCAGTCATTGTACCTTTGATTGCATCCATTATCTGAAAAAGAGTATACCATAATATAATATAAAAAATGTTTTATGGATGGATAAAATTGACAATAACAGAAGAATCAGAATCAGAATAAGAATCAGCTTTATTGACCCGGTATGAAGACACATACAAGGAATTTTCCTTTGGAGCATAGTTGCTCACAACAAACAATATATACACACTAATATAGACACACTAATATATACATACTTTAAACAGAAACAATGTAGAGAGATGAGTGCAATGAAGAGTCCAATACATTATATTACAATATGAACAGTATGACTAATCTGGTTTCTATGTCTTGTCGTCTTCAAGTCTCGTTTTATGTACAAGTCAAAAATATATAGTTTGAAAGCTATCCAGGACTGGTATTTACTGTATTTAAGTGTATTAGACACCAGGAATTTGTACATTTCACTCCCAGAGAAATAAAACTAATTTGTCTCAGGGCTTGTTTTCATCTAGGTTATTAAGCCAAAGAATGATCAGTCAGTGCTGAAGTCCAGTGGATTTGACACCTTACAAAACAAATGTAAATTAAAAATTGTACTAACTTTATTTGTGTACTTGGCAATGTCTGCAGCTGCATCCGCTGAGGCAGTGGGGATATACAGGTCGGATGCCACCGGTGAAGATGTAGCAGCTGTGCCTAAACTTGATGCTGCAATCATGGCAACAGCAGCAGGACTACTGGATACCAGGGTGACAGCTGACGTGGATGTGTCTTTTTGTTGAACAGCTAGAATTAGAAAAAAAAATATTATTCAGAAACATCATTATGGACAATCTGAATTTGTGAAATATTTAGCATTTGTTGCCGTATAGGGTCAATTGAAATATTTTTGAAACACTATTATATGAAGGACTATTGATATACATTTACTGGCCCTATACTGTCAAGTCGTTATTGAATACTTGTTATCTACCTTTAACAGCCTGTCTGGTCTGATAGCGAGTGCTTTGTGAAGACTGCTGTGTTGATGATGAGGATCCTGCTGTCGAGCCATTCCCAGTGGCCTGTGTCTGGGTCAGCGATTGACCCTGGCCTTGCCTGGGCGACGACGGCTGCGTCTGCGTGGTTGCCACAGGTTGCTGGTTCTGTTGCTGACGCTGCACCTTTTGCATGTGCCACTTCTGAGAGGAGGTCTGAAATTTGGCAGTGGGATTCCACACCACAGCTCTCTGCACTACCGGCACGGTCTCTCTGGGCAGCAGAGGACGCTGTTTTTTCAAAGCTGGTGTGGTGGAGGCTGAGGAGGATGAAGAGGGGGGTGTTGCGGTGGAACTGGACACAGTTGCAAGGCTTATGGTTGCGGGTGAGGGAGTAGTGAAAGAGACCATGGTGACAGGAATGGCCATAGGGGACTGTGTGGAAACACTAGAGGGTGTGGAGGGAGCTGTGCTGTTTTGAGATGGGATTGTTGATGAGGTCAGGGCTTTACCTACAAGGCAAAGTACTAACATTAGTTTTCAGTTTCGCCTTTAAAGTTGATGATATTTTCACATATTGCATATGCTAAAAATTGGCATTACATGCAGGGGGTGTTTGATTATTTCTATTGGGATCAGCAGAGAAAAGTACACTCACCTTCAGGTTTACCAGCAGATGACTCTTTAACAGTGGCGTTGTCTTTCCTGCTCCTCCTCCTGTCCTTGCCTCCCTGTTCCTCTCCGAGGTCAATAACCAGCTCTCTCTCTGAGTCAGAATCCTCCACTGGCGCACGTTGTTTTGCCTCTTCTTTCACTTGAGCCTTCTCCCTAAGACCAGTTGATGGTGGAGGTGCTTTGGTCTGCTCTGGGCTCTCCATTTCCGAATCTGTGCTCATTTTCTCTTTAGGTGAAGCATTTGATGCTGTTGCAGTGGCGTCGCCTGCTGCAGTCTCGGCTGCCACGAGCGAATCAGCTTTACCATCCTTATCTTGGCTCACAGAAGGTTGGTCTTTGACTTTACTTTTGGTAGGCTCCTTCTGGGCTTCATCAGTAGGTGCTGAATCCCAGGCATCTTTAGTCTTTTGCTCCTCATCACTGGCATACTCACTGTCACTGGAGTCAGATTTATCAGAGTCTTCTGAGTCACTGTGTTCCACACCTTTATACACATCAACAGAGATTTCCTCTATACCTGCAAAACAAGGTAATAGGATGGATATATCAAACCGCCATTCAATATCTTATATGTTATAGGGTTCAGCTAGTAAGGAGCAAGCAAAACTAAGCAAGAATCCAAATTATTAGATACCTCACCACAATACAACATCCCATCCCCACAATGTGTTAAGCAATTCTTCTGTTACGGCAATGATTGCGCCGACAATCAACAATTGCATTACTTCAGAGGAGTTAAAACAGGAATGTCTTCAAATGTAAAAATTAAAAAATTAAAAAAAAAGGGTTCAAAGAAATGACACTAGATAAGTATGGAAATTGAATAGTATTATTGTGTGAGAATGTAAAAAATAGTGGTGATGATGATGAATATAATTATTATTATCATTATGGTTATCATCATTATTTAGGATATTATTCACCTTAGGGTGGCAATGTACTGTATAAAAGTACTGACCCTTAATGGGTGGGCGTGTATGCATATATACTTTATATATATATATATATATTATATATATATATATATATATATATGAATAAATAAAAGGTATATAAGGTAAGTGTATGCATGCACGTTGTATGTTTGTAGAAAGTCATCTGGGTAAGTGTATATGTTCTTTAGTTGTTCTAAACAAGACTTTCTTGTCTTGTTTAGTTTTTTTCCTTGACAAAGTGTTTGTTACCCTTACAAATGTAAAAAGGGGGGGCCTGATATAAGTTGAAGCTTCTGATCCTACCCTTTGGTTAGGACAAATACAATTCATTCATTCAATCTTCCAGAAATTTCTATATTTTCTATACATACTCTACTGACCCAACTGTGCCTTGCAACTCTCAATGGTTTTGTCCAAGTTCAGCTGGAAACGGCTCTTGATCTGTCTTTTTGGAGAGGTGAGGACTGGTGTGGCTCCTTGTTTCTGCTGAACCGTTTCACTAAGCTCCTTAAGGTCCATTTCTGCTTTACTCCGATCTGGAAGAAAATTTCAAACAGCAAAATGTGCAGAAAAAAAAGACAATTATTCCTAGCAGACTCATGTCCAACGGTGACCTGTATTTGCTCACACAGAATGTATTAAGTACTTTAATGCATATAACATGATTGCCATAAGATTCACCTAGATTGAGGTTCAGAATGCTTCCTGTTGGTGGCGTTTTCTCCTGCTTGGACCCGCCAGGAGCCTGAGAGTGGAATGGTTTAGGGCTGTCCAAGGAACTGCCTGCAGGACAAGGTCGAGGATGGGCAGGCGATGCTGATAAGAAATGTTTACTGTTAAATTAAGTCTCCTCCCATTAGACACAACATACTTGTTCATACACTTAAATGGAACTGGTGAAATACCTGTACAGTCCATGGACTCTTCTCCTGTACTGTACTGGCTGTTTGGAGCTTTTGTCTGGGACTTGTCAGCTGGGTCATGTTCCCCATCCGAACCAGTATGGGCAGAGGAGTTGGTGCTCATGGGGGAGCGAGGCATATCACTGAGAGGGAGCCGTCGGCCTGCTGTGCTCCCTCCCACCCCAGACAACATGGTCCTAGTCAAAGGGATCTTGGGTGAGGCAGTCATATCAAAGCTCAGCTTAATCTTCTCCTGTTTCTCAGGTTTGATCGGGGTGGAAGAGGGGTTGGAGGGATCCAGCAGCATCTGGAAGTTGTTGTCAGGAGTGTAGGGGGTCCTGAAGGGGGCATAGTTAAATACTCCAAACTTCTTCCTCATGTTCTCCACATAGACCTCCATCTCTTGCATGGCACTGTTAAAGATGCTCTTGGTCTTCTTCACAGAGAAAGGGATCTCTTTGGACATGAGGTAGCAATTGTTTAAAGGAACCCAAGCCCTGAATGATAAAGATTCACATCATAAAGAAAGATTGACATGTGCCTAAGTAACTTAGTAACTGAAGCATAAATGGCTGATACCTGTCATGCTGACCAAAAAAACGAGCATCCACTTGTCCATCTTTGTCCCGCAGAGCTTTAGCAGGCCAGAATGGAAATCCTTTCAGTTTGGCCCACACTAGAGGGTGTGGGTTACTCTGCACACATAGAGAAAAACACTGAAATAAGGGCGCTTTCACACCTGTAGTTTGGTGGACTCAGTGTGATTTGGAGGTGAAGTTGCAACATTGTTGCATTTTTCATTTGGTACGGTTTTGCACTTTGTCAAATGCACTAAACACTGTAAACAAATGTCATGTGATCAAAAGGGACACTTGTCTAGTGGAAAGAATTTTGTATTATATCCTATTTATTTATTTATTACTTCTTGTATATTCTGTACATGTGCTGTCTGTCTGATATTTGGCTGCTGAAATAGCACTGAAATTCCCCAATTTAGAATCTATAACAGTCTATCTATCCATCTATCTATCTATCTATCTGAAACTGGCCAACACTACTGGTATAAGAAATAATGGTGCAACACCAAATCTTTGGGTTTTCTGGTTCTGCTTTGGTGTTTCTAATATTTTAGATGAAGGCGACAATGAGCAGCTGACAGGCAGCAAAGGAGAGAGAGATGATGAGATGTGTTGTCACACAGACGAACAGCAATGTGTGCTCAGAACAGCTTATGGATCTGTAAGTAATCCTCTCTTAAAGCATATCTAAGTCCATAAATTGTGTGCAAGGTTTAAATTGCAGGCTAGTAAAGTAACTCGTTTTCTGGTTCACTTCTTTTATTTGGGTCGGCCTTCGTTCTCACCTGAAGTGAACCAAACTCTAGTTCACTTGGATGCAAACCGAGACCCTCGTTTTCAAGAGAGTTGATCAGAGCTGCACAGAGTTTGTTTGTTTGATCCGCACCAGATTTGGGATGAGCTTTCACACCAGCCCAAACGAACTGGACTATCTGAACAAACGTTCCAGGGTTTGTTTTAAACGGACCAAACGAGGTAGATGTGAAAGCAACCTAAGTGATCTATGTTTGAAAGATAAACAAGTTGGTGGAATCATCAACAGAAACTTCAAGTTACTCAACTAGCTTACACAAGGCTCACAGAACCAGTTGTCTCTCTTTTGGCAAGCAGACAGATAACACTCAGGACAAACTTCAATCTCGTTCATCTGCAATTAAAGAATCAGAAGACATATCAAATCAAGTTTCAGTTCCCACGTTTAGTGTTTTAAATCAATCAACAAATCCAAATACCAAAATCTTTTGTTACCCAAACCACATACCCACCTCATGTTCACAGATCTTTACTATGACTTTAGCTGTGGCTGTGAGTTTGTGATTGCCTGAAACAAGGACATACATTTATGATAAACAATTTGAATACACACTAGACAGGGTGATAATTAAATAGCGTTGTTATTGTATCATTATTGATAACATCATGTTTTCATTTTACAAATCCTGTTACTCAAATCAATTGTTCTGAGAAAATTGTAATTAAAAACTAATAAAATAAGTAATCTGACAATCAACAGTGGAACACAGTGAACATCAATTACTAGACTATTTAAGGAAATAGTATATTTATATTCTTCTTACTAGCATAATATTGATTTAATCTGCTAGATTATTCTTAAAGAAAACTTCCACACAATGGAACATACCTCCATTGTATATAATACAGTTGTGCAAAATCCATTTTGCATCTGCCAAGAAGGCTTCTGTGCAGCCATACATTTTCTTTTTAATATTCTGCGGCACAAAAAGAAAAGATGGTGCCTGACTAACAAACTTTTAACGTTACTACATTCATGTTATCCAAGAAAAATGTGACAGTTTATGGTTTACCTTCTCAAGTGTGCAAAGATCCATTGGGTGAAAAATGTACTCAGCATAATCTGGATGCTGTTCAAGAGAGACAGGTTTCTGGAAGGGTTCGGTCTATAAAAGTGAGTAGACAGGAAAGAGAGTGAAGGAAAACAAACTCTCTGCACAACCCCCCCCCCCCCACTACACATGCTACCACCATGCTATTACTAAAACAAATCTAAAAGCCGCTTCAAACAAAAAGAGGAAAATCAGTGGAGGAAGAAATCATGACGAGGTCTTGTTAGTGGTGTAATTGATTACCCAATTAAAAGTCTTTCTCTGCGTGGAAGCTGCATGGGGGGAGCGAGATGACAAGCGGGGATGATCCTGAAAGAGAGTGAGAGGGGCAGCTGTATCCTCACCACCAGCTAGCATGTTTACCTTCATGGTTTCCAGCCATGACAGGCCCATTATAGTACAATGACTATGATTGTTAGTTATGTTATTAGAAATAATTTGCACATGCAAATCAATAATATATCATGCTTGACTGATATGTGGACAGGTAGTTCTTCAGGGTGCAGATCTCAACATCTGAGAGGACTGATGGGAATATGATGGTTGCATAAGCCATCCAAAACTTAAGACTGGCCAGAAAAGAACACATGCCAATATCCAAGTAATAAATCTGAATGTACAAGTAGAAAGGGCAGAAATGAGAATATACAGTGTACCTCATCTGTAATTAGATTGTCTGTATCAAAACAATAGAATCAGTTTGGTAGCATGAATTCCCTAGAAAGACAGAGGGACCAGAGTACTTACACCTGGCTGTTTCATCTTCTGAAGGGCAAACTTTAGTAGGTAAGACAGCTGCTCTATAGTTAGCATCATCATGGCTTTGCTCTGAGTCTCTATACACTCAGCAACTGTTATTTTCTGAAAGACATCAAGAGGAAAATAGTTAAAAACATGCATCGTTGCAACAGAATGTACAGTGGTGTGAAAAGGTGTTTGCCCCTTCCTCATTTCCTGTTCCTTGCATGTTTGTCACACTTAAGTGTTCGGAACATCAAACCAATTAAACAATAGTCAAGGACAACACAAGTAACCACAAATGCAATTGTAAATGAGGTGTTATATTAAAGGTGAAAAAAATCCAAACCATCATGGCCCTGTGTGAAAAAGTGATTGCCCCCCTTGTTACAACATACTATAACTGTGGTTGTCCACACCTGAGTTCAATTCTCTAGCCACAACCCAGGCCTGATTATTGCCACACCTGTTCACAATCAAGGCATCACTTAAATAGGAGCTGCTTGACACAGTAAGGTCCACTAAAGATCCTTAAAAGCGTACACATCATGCCGAGACCCAAAGGAATCAGGAACAATTGAGAAGAAAGTAATTGAGATCTATCAGTCTGGAAAAGGGTTATAAAGCCATTTCCAAAGCATTGGGAATCCAGCGAAACCACAGTGAGAGCCATTATCCACAAATGGTGAAGACATGGAACAGTGTGTGAACCTTCCCAGGAGTGGCCGGCCGCCCAAAATTACCCCAAGAGCGCAGCGACGACTCACAAGAGGTCAAATGCAGAGGCAGAAGACCCCACAACAACGTCCAAAGAACTGCAGGCCTCACTTGCCTCAGTTAAGGTCAGCGTTTAGCCTCCACCATCAGGAAAAGACTGGGCAAAATGGCCTGCATGGCAGAGTTCCAAGGAGAAAACCACTGCTGAGCAAAAAAGAACATCAAAGCTCGTCTCAATTTCTCCACAACACATCTTGATGATCCCCAAGACTTTTGGGACAACATTCTGTGGACCGATGAGACAAAAGTGGAACTCTTTTGGGAAAGGTGTGTGTTCAAGTATATCTGGTGTAGAAGGAACACTGCATTTCATAAAAAAAACATTATACCAACAGTAAAATATGGTGGTGGTAGTGTGATGGTCTGGGGCTGTTTTGCTGCGTCAGGACCTGGAAGACTTGCCGTGATAAAAGGAACTATGAATTCTGTCTACCAAGAGATCCTGAAGGAGAATGTCCGACCATCTGTTTGTGTACTCAAGCTGAAACAAACTTGGGTTCTGCAGCAGGACAATGATCCTAAACACACCAGCAAGTCCACCACCGAATGGCTGAAGAAAAACAAAATGGAGACTTTGGAGTGGCCTAGCCAAAGTCCTGACCTGAATCCTATTGAGATGTTGTGGTATGACCTTAAAAAGGTCGTTCATGCTCAAAAACCCTCTAATGTAACTGAATTGGGACAATTCTGCAAAGATGAGTGGGCCAAAATTCCTCCAAGACGCTGAAAAAAGCCTCATTGCACGTTATCGCAAACGCTTGGTTGCAGTTGTTGCTGCTAAGGGTGGCCCAACCAGTTAATAGGTTTAGGGGGCAATCACTTTTTCACACAGGGCCATGATGGTTTGGATTTTTTTTCACCTTTAATAATAAACACCTTCATTTACAAATTGCATTTTGTGTTTACTTGTGTTGTCCTTGACTATTGTTTAAATTGGTTTGATGTTCCGAAACACTTAAGTGTGACAAACATGCAAAGGAACAGGAAATGAGGAAGGGGGCAAACACTTTTTCACACCACTGTATGTAGGCTCAACGTCAAAATTTATTGAAAGGTCCTCTGTACATTAAACACATATCAAAACAGGTTTTGACTAAAGGCTTTTAAATATGGCCCTTATACCCTTAAGGGGCTTTCACACCAGCGCACGATAACTCACTGCCTCCATTCATTTCAATGAGGGGACTGCAGCAGATGGAAAGTGGTTTTGATCACGAAAGTAGAGGTATGAAGCAGTTGCCTATATGAACCTGCACAGATTTTCCTCTGCTGCCCAGAGTTCATCGTGCTAAACTTCTTGCTGTACTACTTTTTGGGAAACGCTCTTGCAGTTAGGCGGTAGTCAGGGCGGTTTCCACACGGCGGTGTGAAACCAGTGTTACACTATTCACATTCCTGGGTGAGTACCTCACACTCCGGACAGAACCAGTCGCCCTCGGGCTCGGCTGGTAGTTTGAGGCACTTGGCGTGGTACACCCTGGGGCAGAGCTCACAGCAGAGCACCTGGCCCTCGCGGTGGCACAACCAGCAGTAGAAGTCATTCCTGCCGTCCTGCGGTACAACATCAACAGGGTCTGTGGTGAGTGCTGGCTGCTTCACATAGTAAAAGGGACCATGTCTTAGTTCTGACTGGAATGCGGGCAAAAGAAAGACAAAGTTGGGGAATGTCAAAATCAGCTCAGATTAGAGAAGCCAAGCAGACATGCACACCGTCAAAAAAGGCACACTATAGTCACTAAAGTCCAGAACACAGACTGCTGTGAGCCCTGATAATTACAAGTGTTAGACACTAACTGCTGGTTGATGAATTTAAAAGTCAAATTTTTTTCATTGTGATGGAAATGACATCAAAAGATGACAGGTCTTGTTATTTATTCTAAGTTGTGTGACTGGCTCAGTTCTCTGATTTCAATGTGTGTTAAAGGACAAAACCATCACCAATGTGCAGAATGCGTAGACTGTGTGACCAACCTTGGTTAAACTGGCAAAGGCCCAGATAGTTACAGTGGCTACTAGTAATCATTTACAGGTCAACTTAATGTGCCAAGTGTAGATATTAGCAATCATTTACCTACTGCGCATTTTAAACCCAAAAGAAAGGAAGAACACACTATGTATTCTCATTGCATAGAAAGCATTTGTTGAATTTAGAAGTGCACATATACTAATTTATCAGACCTCAGAACACTTTTTAAACTACTATTACCAGTAGTATCCAATGAGATTAAGTGTAAAATCAATTTATTTTTAATTTGGCAGACAATCCTAAACATGACACTGTAAAAAACAGGGATATAACACAATGGACCAGACAAGAGGTGAAAATTGCAGGTTAACTGATGTTATAATAATATCACAATATTTAGCCCCTGATGGAATCAGAAATCAGACTCAAACCAGCTGATGTTAAACAGCATGTATCAAAGTGCAAACTTTCAGTTACATGGAAACATGTGCCATTATTCAGATGTCAACCAGCCATAATCTTGCAAACAACCAAGATATAGAACAGTTAAGAGCGTAAATGTCTGCAAATAGGAAAGAAATACCTCTGCCTCAGAATCACAAGAGAATGTACTATGCCACTGATGGCAGTTTAGCAATAATATAAAGCAGGACACAATACCACTTTGTCCCAACCCTAGGGCAAACTGTAGAGTGCTGGTGAAAGTTAATAGCAGAAGGGTCTCTTTTTTGAGGAAATGTCTACATACACATCATCTCACTCTTTACAAGAAATTAAATTAATTTAATTGAAAGAAGTTCACCCCTATCTGCTCCAATGAAGCTGCTAATTGGCCAAGAGTTTAGATTGTGATTATACTGGGGAGCTCCCAGGTGTGTATGTGTGTAACTGTGCCTAATGTGTGTTGATGTGGAGCAGGGCGTTCCTGCAATAGAGCATTCATGTTCAGTGAACCTACCCTAAATAAAACAAACTTTCACATATTGACAGAATATGAATAACTGATCACAACCAACCGGTTCTTTGCCACAGCAAAAAGATTATGTCGTCAAAAGTATCTGAGATACTGTACATGAGTTCTATTGCAGGAAGTTCCCAATTTCTTTTCACCCAAGGAGTCCTTACAAAAGAATTAACCGGGGAAATGAATAGAATTTTTTATTTCACGATAACTAAAATAGATGAATCTGAAAACTGGCAAAGTAGCACAGACCACACTTTGAGAATCACTGCTCTATGAATCCCTGCTCTATCGGTGCTATCTTATATAAACTTCATATCATCAAAAATAACACTGACATCCTCACCAACAATATAAATATCTCATTTAAAGAGAAGTTTTTGCGATGCATCATAAAGTTTTATATTTGATGTTGGCAACCGAAGTCTCAGACATCTCAGACCTTCGGCAGGTAAAACCAAAACTATCTACATTGGGGGTAAGTGGCAAAATATGTTTTTAGTGATTTGGACAATTGTATACTGTATACATTGTATCCATGTATGTCATTAAGGTGCTTGATCTCTTGATTATTAAAAAAAAAGTTGTCTATTCTAAGTTTGAATATCAATCGTCAACCAATCAATAAATCAATCAATCAGGTTGGGAGTAATAGCAGTTTAAATCCTGTTTTTTTGTGTTTGTTACCTGGTCTTTGCTGCTGCTAACAGCACCTGGTTTCTTCTTTTTTTTCATTGGACAGGGGGATGTTTCAGCAGAGGAGTGACCATTAGATGAGCGAGAGGGACTTGGTATCTTTCGTTTTTGGGTCATCCGTTCTGTCGACCCCGTGTCCGAAACTACAGGCAAAAGGTCAAAGATTACACAAACCGGGAAGGGTCCACTGATGGCCTACTTGATGGAGGAAAAACATTCCAGAAATGACGCAACACAGTTTTCCTGCACTCTCGCAGTCGGGTGAGGCCATTAAGCATGGTGAGTTATATAATAATAAACCAAGACAACCAAAACCCTTTCACGTTTTACTGCATCATTTCACAAATATAGAAACAGAGCTTTGACAAAGTATGTTCTTACCTTTGGATCGTGTTGAGATCTCCATTACTTCCGTTGTAATCTCAGTAGTCTCCTCTTCCTCTGCCACACTAATGCAGAAAAGTCAAAGGTTTACCAGTCAAAAATAAGCTCTGTACAAAATTCATATTACAATGTTCAAACCACTACTTCTGACAAAGTACTGTGCTTATGAAATAGGTTTCAAAGGCTTAGAATGATAAGAATGATTAGGCCTAAATCAGAAAATTAAGTTATCACCAGAAAAGAGTTGATAGATTATGTGAATGGTTACAATGTTTCACCAAGCATTGTTGTATGGGATGTACATTCTAATTCCACCAGCCCTGTGTGTGCAGATGACAAAAAACATTGTTCTCATTGTTTTCTACTCTGCTGAAAGTTACTTGATTTCAATAAACAAATCAAAAAATGATACAAAATAGATTAACTGCGCTGCATGAGAACATCTGGAAAGAGTCTCAAAATATCCTAATGCCAAACATATATGCCAGACATGATACAGGTACTTTAAAGACTTTTACCAAAAATAAACTGCAACTACTTTCAAGACCCTTCATAACTGATAACACAGCAGTTATATCACTCAAACCATTTATCAACAGTTTAAAGACGCATACAAAAAATTATGTTAAGGTCTAAAGTAGAAATAGTACAATGGCGCATGGGGGCCACTGTCGGTATAAAATTATAATAATTAAGGAGCCAGGGCGAGGTAGACAATATTCTGAGAAAAAACTCTGAATTAACGAGATTAAAGGCTTAAATTTACGAGAAAATACAGTCATTTGTGATAAATAAACTCAGAAATGATGTGAGATTGTCAAGGAACTATATCGCTTCACTTTGCGAGATTGGAGCAACCTCATAACACCACAGACGTCACCACTTGCAGTGTATTATGCCTACAGTGGACAATCTGTGGTATTGTGTCCTGCTGTACCACAAACCCCATTTAAATTGCCTGTAGATGTAACCGGCAGTATCTTTGCATTTGGCCTTTTGTGTTGTAGTTCCTGTCTTGGTGCCACTATAAGGGGGGGACAACCAGACTTTTTGTCCCATTACCTTCAGGAGTATGAAGTATGGTAACTTTGTTATCCAGCAGCACGGCCAGATCACAGTCAGATGCGCCCTGCCATGTGCGTCCGGAGCATGCCAACACTTGGCAGGGCGCACCTGACTGCGATCTGGCCGTGCCACTGGTAATTTTGTGGGGCACTTAGTCATGGGGTGGGATCAGAGAGAAGGCATTAATATAGGTGAATCAGAAGTTGCAATAATAATGGCTTATCACATTCACTACTTTCACCCCCTTAAATCACAGAGATAGCCCACCAAGGCGCGCTGACAGTTCTGAACCCATACAACATTTATCACAATTGAAAAATGTGGAGCTCAAGGTAACATTTTGGCCAGCCTCGTTTACCCAACATTTAGGCTGGAGACACCAAGTCCACCTGTCCATTTAAACACGTGTGACAGCGCATATCACATAACCATTCATAGTCAAACAGAAAGCAGATTGTCTGATGTTGCTCTGCGGTTGAAAATCATAAATTTTATAAGTTGAAAATACAGAAAATACTTTGGAGAAAGAACATTGGCAAAAAGGGAGACCAGGGATTTATTTGGTTGGACCAACAACAAGGTGAAACTTTTACTGAAAAGTAAGTAAGCCTATACCTAACCGATAAGACTGACTGACTTCCATCATCATTTCCAAAGGTCTCCGTACCTGCATGTCCAGAATACAATACAACCCCGGAGTTTTCAAACCTAAACGGGGTCAGCAGGGTTTCCAAATGTCTCAGTGTAGTGTGGGGGCGAGGCGTAAACGTAGAAAAATATTTGTTTTTAAACAAAAACCTAGTAGTATGGATGTAGCCATTGGAGACTCAGATGGAAGAGATACCTGCTGCCTTCAGATGGCTGTAAAGAGAGTCACCAGTGTAAAGGAAAGGCCTTGAAAATAGTAATAAGGCGCACTAGAGAACACAGGTGTTAAAAAATTACACGTTGAAAAGAACCCTTCCCAGCATCTGCAAAGCTAAAACTATCAAAAACAGCCCAAACTTAGATTGAGCACTCAGAATCTCCTCACAACATGACATCATCATCCTAACCCCCCCACCCCCAATGTTTAATGCGAGTCGGCGCCTTTACGGATTAAAAAAAAAGGTCTAATTCACAGCAATGTCTCTTCAAAGTCTGGATTCTATAAATAAATTGAATTATAATAATTACAGGCAAAATATAAGGCAAGCAGCATTGTTTGTGGTATGATGAGGTTGATACAACCTTGCAAAGTGAAACAATGTGGTTCCTTGACAACAACAAAGAACTTGTCATTTCTTTTTGCTAAGTATTTGACAATTTAATCTCAGAGAATTTCTGATTTTTTGAAAATTTATGACTTCCTAATCTCAGACAATATACTTTTTTTTGGGTGATTTTACCACTTTAATCTCAGAAAATATACAATATACACTTATACGAGTTTTCTCGTAAATGTATGACTTTAATCTTGGAAGATCTGAGTTTTTCTCTGAATATTATTGAATATTTACCTACAATGGCCCTAATGCACTGTTGTGAAATTGACCTCAACTCTGTGACTAAATGTTAAAAAGACTTTAGACTCAAGTAAGGCTTAAGTTAAACATAATGTAGCAATGTTAGATCAATGTGTATGGCCATTCTCCAATCATAAATATTGGGCACCTTTCTCCACTGACTGCAGATCTATGATTGGTGAACGTGAAAACACAGAACAGTGAATCTGCAGTGTTGGAACTTTCTGACATCAAGTGAAAAGCATGCAAACAAGACTTCCATGCTGTTTAAAAACAACCATGTGATATTCATTGATCAAGTGACCTAATAACAAGACAGCATCTCATATCAGCATATCAAAGGATAACACAATCACAGGCCCAGTGCTCTTGAGAAACATTGTCCTAAAATGCAAGCTATTGTTTGCTGTGATCCACTTTCTATTCAAAATCTGCCCAACAGGTTTTTCTCAGTCAGTTCAACATGATTCACCTTGGTCTGCAGGCGCCCAGTTGTCGATCCTATTATTGTTGCCATTTTCTCTGACGCTACAGCAGATGCAACTGCCTCACCATTTAGATGGCTTTAATTCTGCCCATTTTTATTTCACTTACTCCCGAGGTAAGCATCATTTTAATGTTTAATGTGAAAAATATCCACACAAAAAAACTGCTTTCATTTCAATTATCTTGTTCACCAACCTCCTACACCTCCTGCTCCTCCATCACAATAGAAGGATGAAATAGCAGACAGGAACACAACACATCTGCAGTGACAGACATGAGTGCAGTGAAATGGCTTTACTGGCCTCCACATCTAACCTGTCTGGACAGCCTTAGACAATCTACCCATGGCAGAGCAGGAAATACAACAACAAAAGAAAAAGAGAAAGACAGGGAGAGGGACAGGTCCAAGAACAGAAAACAATGCTGGCCTTCCTGACAAAAACATATTTAAAGCTAACCCTAACCACAAAGCACACTCCTACTGGTACAATCCTTTCCCCACCCCATTGCCACAACATCCATGCTTTAATGTAGGAAATCAACAGCATACCTTATTTCCTTACTCACATACAGATTCTTCTGCCTATTCTTTAATCTTTTTCAATTATTGAGGGCGTTGGGGGATGAGGGAAAAGATGGGTCCAGGTTTCCCAGAAGGCCTTCTCTCCCTGCTGCTGTCGCCTGCAATTGTCAATCTTTAACCTCGGCTGCAGGCTGCCGATTGGCTTGAGCACCACACGGAGAAGCCTGATTGGGTGCTCAGCTCGGTGTGCCACACGGGCTCTCTTCTCCCCACTCTCCCCAGCTACAGTGCTGCATTGCAGAGAGGACTGCTCCTCACTGTTGCTAAAAAACCTCCTGAAAACCAAGTATCTCACTCTCTTTAAACACCATACAGACATATACCAGCCGTGTGCCTTTCACCAGACATGTAAAATGCAGCTCTACAGGCATGACAGGCAGAGGATCAGATTCCCTCCCTCACTGTGTTCTCAGCCAGTGTATGTGTATGGCATCCATTTTGAACATTCTCTCTCTCTCTCTCTCGCTCTCTCTCTCTCTCTCTCTCTCTCTCTCTCTCTCTGACCACTGTGCACACCGCATACACAGCACGTACACACAACACCAGTGAAATCTGCTGTAAAAGACCACATGCAGCTTATTATGTGCCCCAGCATGTCGATATGCACCATTGGCCTATTACTGGACACAAAGACAGGACTGAAAATGTCACAGGCCTCCCAGACAGCATGGAAGGCATAACTCCCTCTATCACTCTCTCTTTCTCTCTGCAATGCTTCTTCAACATTTACTGTCTCATAATCAATATCTGCCTGGATATTTTGAGTGTGAGCAACAGTAAGCCAAAACCAACACAAATATACAACTGAGAGCAACGCTACATATTTTCTATCTTTCTGTAAAAGGGATTTGTGTTTGATCAAATGTATGCATTTCATTTCATCAATACAGAACTTGAAAGCTTGAATACAAAGATTAACTAAATTAAAACACATTGGTAGGCTACATATTCAGTGCAACACAAGTAGAAGCCATCCTTCTAAACAGAAACACATCCGGGCCAAAATGTCAAGGCCAACTACATAATCTACGCAGGTCCAAGAAGGTCAACCGGTGGCTATTTCAAAGACGGACACCAAACTAAACAGGCTGTGTGGGTCGGTGTAATGCAGATTTAAGTGTCCCTACAACAATTTTCACACCATAGTAGAATGAAGGGATTAAACGAATAACCAAGCACCATTCACAAAACACTGAGGGGGGGGGGGGATTTTCTGTTTCAGTCGATGCAGATTCCTCCTGAACCCTGGTCAAGCAACATTATATGCGCCATTATATCCAGGCCATGGTTCCCCTGGTTATGTTTAAAACAGAGCCTTTGTCAGATATCATCCACTTATAATGACAAAACAAATATCACATATTCCACCTGGAATATATTAAATGTTCAGTAATAAAATAACAATATTGATAAACTGGCAAAAATAGATGCAATCAATAACTAAATGTAATCTTTTTTTAATCTGATTCATGCATACAGAAAACCAACATCATTATATATTAACAGAATCAATCTAACCTGGTCGACTTCAAATTGGTTTTCAAGCCTCTCTGGATGAGGTGAGGTTTCTATGCAGAGCCTTTTCAGAGGAAGTCCTTCTCTTCTTCCTTCCTTCCTTCTCTCTTACATACAAATACTCAGTGTGCTTGGAGCAGAGGGACAGAAAGGGGAAGCTCTTTAAAATGGCTGACACTCGGCAGCAGAGAACACTGGGAGGCAGTGCACACCATTAGGCTAAGGAAATTTCTCCAACCCTGTGATAAATAAACTGCTAAAGGCATATTTAGTCCGTAAACAATTGGTATTTTACAACACTGGTGAGCAGTTTACAGGATTGGGCCTGTTTATTCACCAAGTTAAAAAAAAGGGAATTATGGTGAAGTGAACTAGGTTTCGGGTGACGTGTAGAAATATAACTACACAATTTACAGTTCTTCATTGCGATGTTAGTCTGGCAAAAAATTAACAACAGCCTTGCTCTCATGCCAGTTTGAGGCCTAAATTAAACTTGCTGTGCTGTCAGTTTACCATCTGTTAATTCCTCTGGGGACTCCCCTCTGCACTGCTCCCTGTCTCTCCCATCCTGCCTGGATCCCTCACCAGGCCTGCAATCTTGACAGCATAGGCCAGGGGTAACCACAAAAAAATTCTCTTTTGATCTTGACAAAAGAAAGCAGGTTTTCTCAGTCAATATCAATATGCAATGACACTTGACCTGTGACCCTGTACTGTATGTGTCCGGACAGCCACCCAGTAAACAGAGGCAGTATGCTGACTGTACCATGCTATGCTCACCTTCCAAACTCCACTCCTATGCTGTGGGGTGACAGATACTCTTTCCCCTCCCCCAGTCTGTCAGATAAACCTGTATTATTACTGAGGCACGGATCACACACAGTGGCTGGTGCCTTATCAACAGTGTTGTATATGTAAAAGAATGAAAATAAGGCTTACCTCTGTGGATGCATGGCTACAAACTCTGTGTGATATGTCAATGCTTATTAAAACATGGAGGACAGCCTTGTCAGCCCTCACCCTGCTCAGAGCACAGCCACGGCTCTCAAAGCTGGCCGACTCACTGCTCTGATATAAGGCACACTAAGACTGGCCATGCATGCTGACAGAATGTAAGGCTGCTGCTGATTGGCTAGCGCATTTCCTGGCTGCTTGTCTTTTGTTTAGAACAGGCAAGCTGAAACGCAGTACTCAGAGCAAGAGGAGCTAGGCCCAGATCAAAATAGTCAGCTTCTGCACACCTATCAGCTACCAAGAAGACTGCATACAGCAGTTGTTGTTTCATAAACAAAGGACTTTGATGTAGCTGTGAGGGTTAGTCAGCAGATGTGTACACAAAGAAAGGGCCTAGGGTCGAAGGAGGAATTGGTCTGACTGTTCCCACCCTCAAGTTCACAGGAAAGATAAAAAACTTATGTTACTTGTTACTGTTTCTTTGGCTGATATAGTTCACTAATATACAGTCGTGATTTTCCTGACACTGGCTTCTGATGTGGTGTCTTTACACACATGGGCCACAATTATTCTGTTAAAAAACATTGACTTTTGGTTTCTGTTACATTATTCCACCTTGGAGCATGACTCAAGAAGATTTCCAATGACTTACAAGAAAGTGTATGGTACATCAAAAGACATAGCACAGTTCTAGTGCATTTGCAATTTTAGGAGCTTCTTGTTTTTGTTTGCCTAATGTTTGATCTTTAGAAACATTTTATCTCATATTTACGTTATTACATCTTATAACTTAATTTTGTAAATTAATTTCACAAATGTCAAGGGGGGCGGCAGTAGCTCAGTCCATGGGGACTTGGCTTGGGAACCGGAGGGATGCCAGTTCAAGCTAGCAGCAAGGAGGGATTTAGTGTCTTGCTAAAAAGACAGACATGTATGCTTAATGTGTGAGGCAGTAAATCAAAGATAAAGGAATTATTCAAACTGTATTACCATAACTTTATTTATGTAATATCACATGTGATAAGAACAGATTGGACATAAACGTTCTTAAAAAGTAGGAAAACATATTAGATGGCAATAGCAGTTTACATCTATTTTGCACTCCTTTTTGTACACTGTATGCATTCAGTGTGGTTCATTCTTGTACAGCTAATGGGACATGATAATTTCCCCCCGAGGACAAATAAAGTATCTTTCTTCTCTAAATATAAATCTGAGAAGTGCTTATCAAAGTCATTTGTATGATGCTACATGTAAGCATATTAGCCAGTGATCTGTTGCATATTTCTAAAAGCATCAACACCACACTATATTGGGTTAATGTGTTTTAAAGGTAAAACAAATGATTGCTTCTCTGTAGGTAAAATGCTATACGTCTGAATATATGAAGAATCTGCCTGCACTGTTCAGTTTCCTATGGCCTCTCCTTCTACAGGAAGAAAGACGGGAGCAACCTTCTGTGGGAAAACTGTACATAAATATATAATATATAGTTCAGTACATAGTAGTCCAGAGATTCTCAAACATATTCAGGAACCACCAAATACAATTTGCCGACAATGTCAACAAGACCTAAGAATATCTAAAAACAGGATCTGTCAGGGTGAGTTCCTGTCTAAATCCAGCTTTGCTTTGGGTATCACTTATAGTGTTTAGCCATAGACTGTTAATATTAATATACAGTCTATGGGTTTACCAACAGTCTGTCCTTTTCATTATAGTATTAATGATAAATACTTAGCCTGCACAGTGACACATGACAGCTTAATACAGGTGGTGCATTGACGTTAAGGCATTTAACGTTACAGTATGTTTGGCATTAAGATAAACTGAACAAAATGGAACTGGTGAGAAATAGCCTTGGAAAGAGTCAGTGTGGGTTTTTCTGAAAAGTAAAGACACCAAGTACAATGTCTAAATGTTAGGGAAAAAAAGTTAAGCTAGACTTACTTGGTTTAACTCGTCTCTTCGCTGCATGTTAACCAGCTAACGTTAAACTGCAAAGCGACGCCTAATAACAAATGTATGTAACGTTAATTACATGAGACAAAAAAAAACTAGGCATAACTTTGCGTTTCCTACTGTGAATTGTCTCTCACCAGTTAACTCTAACATTTCTATAACTGACTTGTAATAACCTTTATTTGCTAACGTTGATAATGATAATGTTAACTAGCCACGAGCTTCTGCCCAAAACAAACTAAACAGGGATGTCTCAGCTGAGGATGAGAGTGAATACAAACACTTCGCCGGTCTATTTACCAGATGATTTTACATTACAACGTTATTACTTTGGTTACTCCGCACATAAAAAATTGTAGCTAAAGGCAGTTTATCATCTGTCACCTTTGTCAGTCTCCACTGTATTTCACCGTTTGGAGTCCAGTCTGCAGACGGTGACCCGTGAGCTTTTCAAGTAGCCGACCAGTAACGAGCCGTGCAGTCCCCAAGATGGCGCGCTAGCTAGACTTCACTGTGCTGGAATAGCCTTGGATTGCATGTTATAGTCAAGTCCTTAAATATAACATGCAAATGTGGTTTTAGGAAAGTTCTATCATTTTTTTATTTTTTTTATTTTGTATGACTAAGTGCACACGCTCTAAATCACGTCACTTGATGAGCTGCATTGTGGTTCATCAGAGTCAATATAATTTTTTCTCATGAATTTCTCATGCTTGACGTTTATCTGAACTGCCATTGAAAAGGGAATTAAGTTCACATAAGTAATGTAACGTATAGGCCTTCTAATAATTACACATGGGCCTAACCTGTGGTTTTTGAGGTAATGTTAATGTTGCCATTTAAAGAGAAGTGAAGTGTCAAATGTTACAATCAATCACACTAGTGATTATATGACATGGATCAGAATAGGCTTTAGTTACAGAATGAGTGAGAGAGAAAAAAATGCAGATCTAACTCTCTGTCTTTTCACTGCGTTTTAGTGACTTGATCTTATTAGTCTTTTTGTTAAATAGAGGATTTATATCAATGATTTTCCTTTTAATTATACTGCTTTCCAGCACTTTATGGGAAAAAATAAAGCAACTGAAAAGACAATCAATGTGTTTGACTGAACTTTAAACGTGTAAACTCTTTTAGACCAACAATAGTATTAGCCTGTATGTAGGCCTACACATTGTTAACCTGGATTTTATATTCTATTCTTTATTGTCATCTTGTTTAGTTATAACGTGTGTTATAGCTGATACTGCAAGATGTTTCTTGTGAATAGTGTTGAGAAGTAAGTTGTGGAATGGGAGTTGGGTTGGAGCAAAGAAAGGCATGCTGTTAGCTGTTTGCAGGTAAACTAATCTGAATACATTAATGATTATGGGGCTATCTCCTGTCCTTTCAAAGTAGAGAAGCTGAGTAGGGACGGGGGATGGGATAGAGTGGCTTATGCTCATTGAGGGGGGAGGTCATTTTGACATGCATGGGGGAAGGGGGACAAACAGAGGGCCACTGGGCCCCTCTTTGGGTCTCCATGGAATGTAGGATCTCACTCAGACAGACCTACAAACAGACCAAATACACACAACAAAAATGCACAGGTTTTTTAAAAATGTTTAATTATTTTTTACTTTGGGAGATTTCATCATGTTATGAGGCCTTAAAAAGCAGTAAACAGTAGCAAACAAACCACCTAGATCCGGATTAATCTACATGTAT
The DNA here is from genome assembly GCF_008692095.1 of Etheostoma spectabile. Lineage (NCBI taxonomy): Eukaryota > Metazoa > Chordata > Actinopteri > Perciformes > Percidae > Etheostoma > Etheostoma spectabile. Next base: position 26,846,273 of record NC_045736.1, read on the forward strand.
GTATGTATGCATTGCATAAATATTGTAAATGATGTATGGATGACTTGATCCTTCTTTACTGGTTGTTAACACTTCAGCCAGTAACGCTAGCTTTGTCTGAGTACATTTTATGAATTGGTAGCATGACATAGAATGCTGTGACTTTGGTAATGAACCTTCTCCTCAGCTAAGCTTTAACCAAATAAACAGTGTGAAAGTTTCCATCCTGCATGCACACCCTTTCATTTTTTTCACCTCAAAGTTTTTAAGCTGATTGCAGAATTATGTTTCAACAGGATAGAGCAAGTAGGGAGTAAGGAGCTAATTAACACTGCCTCTTCTCGTCTTTACTCCCCCCACCCTGTTGCCCTCCCTCCATCTTTGGCCCTTACTCCCTCCTTAGTTCTCAGTTCTCACAGTCACATTCAAGGTACAAATAAGAGTAAGAAAAGAGCATAACGTTGGCATGTATTTGAGTGGCAGTCACTTTATAACTAACATACTTGCAAGGTTCTAAAAGGCCAAATGCGATTCAGCTGATGGAGTTTCCTGTTTTAAAAAAATGGAGACCATAAATCATGATTGCAAATTATTATCTTGCAAATATATTTACTCCTGCTGTATTCAAGCCACATGGCATACATCTTATGGAAGTCCATTTGTAAGTCCAAGAGAAACAACATTGGAAAATGTCCAGCTTTTTACACTGTTCTGCTTCATTAGAAATCATCCCTCATTCAATTGTGTACATGTTTTTCCTTTTTTTTTTAAATTCTTTACATTTTCTAAAATAAAATGTTTTATAATTGTATGTAAAGTGAATAACATAATAATGTAGCCTAATAAACTAAAATTACTTAAAATTTAAATTAACTAAGTCGCTCTACGGGAATGATAAGTCATTTGCATAAAGCTACTTTTCTGCCAGCCTATAAATAAGTTTTTTAAATCTCCCCTAATGATATCAGTGAGTGCAGCTCATATACCCTGTGGTTTACGTATTGGTTTACGTGTAGTTCGTTTGCAGAACGTGTCAGATTGTTTGCTGCAACTTGCAAATTAAAGCAACTGCATTACCCAGAAGTCCTGTCGCTTCGCTACAAGCTGGCTCCCTCCGCTCTGGGAGTGTTTCGCATTTAAACAAACACGGTCCTACCGAAGATGGCGGTGAGTTTGTAGAGGCGTAAAAGAAACTGCTCTATTCAATAAAAGCGTCGAAGCCGGTGAGTTTTCTGCAATTAGTTTATGAATCGATTATACCCAAGTTTTGAACACTGACGGTTGTATGTGTTATAGCGTGCGCATTTGTCACAGAGACAGTTGGTGTTTCTCCGCTTCCGAGCAAGCTGTGGTTTTTAAGCTACCGTGATACAACGAACCACCTTACCACTGTCTATTTGTTATGGAATGTCTGTTGTGATATTATTGACTCCTAAACTGTCAATACGATGGTACTTTACGTTAAGCTTGGCTTGTTAATGTGCCATTTGTATCGGTTACGGTGTTTGTTGGTATTTTTTTTATTATACGTTAGCTACAAAGTTTACGAGATACAGGCTCTCTGATTCGCTGGGGTGCAATAGCCTAACGGTAGCTGTTACTGCTCCACACTGCTTATGACTAAACTCGTTTGTGTTTCAAAACCTTTGTAGAGCCACTGGGCTAAACTGAAATAGCTTTGGGCACACTAACGTTATATTGTTTTTTTTATTAGACGTCTGACTTGCTCAGTTTCGGTTTAAACGAGGCTGTGTGCACAGCTAACGTTAGTTTACGTTACACCGCAGTAGCGTTAGTTGTCTTGGGTAACAAAGTGAAAATGACATTGTCTATTGCTCGTTTGTTACGGTTGTCTAGCCTCCACCATGGATGTAGTGGAGGGTAAACCCACTTTAAGACGGTATCTTGTACATGTACTTTGTTAGTGGAATTGTTTTCTTGCCTTTTTTAATTTGACACAAAATAAAACATTATCCAGACAAATGGCAACAAACTAATTTAGTCAATTCATACAAAATGAGAGGCTCAGTATTTGCCGCTTTACAGAAAATAAAGTCTTATTTTCTTGGTTAATGATGTTAACTAGACTGCACGTAATTATAACCACCTTGTTTTTCACTGTCCTCTGCTGACAAACCAAACTTGAACTGACTAACTCATTGTGGCTGCTCTGGAGAATCCACAGCATCTGTTATATATTTGCATGGCTCTAGTGAGATTACATATCCATGATTGTAATAGTTGGTATAATGGCCCGTCACAATATGATACATGTTGGTTTTCACTGCTGATAAATCATATTTATGTGCATGTGCAGGGAGAGGGAGTGAGAGATTGCAGGGGAGGATGATCGCTTGCTCACAGGGTTCAGGTAGAGTCCAGGTTTGCTTTCTCTGTGCTCCACAAGGTGTATGCTGAGCAGTTTGTGAGGTGGTAAGAGGACATTCTTGAAGAGTGTGCTCATGGGTAAGCAAACAATGAGAAGATAGGTAGTCATTCCACTAAAACAGTTGAGGTCTAGGTGTGCTGTCGCTCTCTTTGCCTGGGGCCATCCCTGCCAATACTTGCAGGTATTACAGCTCAATGCTTATTTCCACGTGAGAGTTTCTAAAATAATTTTTTTGTCAGAATACTACATGGTGTAGCTACAAGGACGCAGCTTACTGATGAATGTTCCTGCTTATATGCTTTTATGCAGGCCACTCATTAAATGTAGCTGGGAATAAACAAGCGAGAATGGTGCCATCTTATGAACTTACTTGTCTTTATTTTGAGTCTGATGGAATGCCATTACTCAATGTCCATACATGTGGTATTTTTCTAAGTGTTAGAACGACCACTGTGGGAACCTGTCCAATGAACTGCTTCTGCTCATATTCTTGGCAAATGGAGCCCCCTGTCCCCCATTCTCTGTCCCTTTATCTACCATTTTCTTTCTCCCTCACACAGGGTGTCAGGCTGCGTTAACAATGAATCAATCTTTGGGGGGATTCTTTGACTGCAGATGGGGTAAAGAAGTGACTGGGATGCATGGCTTTCGCTCTTTGTCTGCTGGCCCCTGTGCTCTCAATAATTCATTAACTTATCACTTTTTCTCATGGGATTGGGAGAAGTCTCTCTCTTGTGGCAGATTCTGTGGTTTCATCAGATTGGCTGATTGATAACCGAATGAGCATACATTTAGTGTCTTTAGGGATATTTAGTTATTTCTTATAGAAGGTAATCTGATGTTGAATATTTTAGCACCCTGTCAACAATACAAAAAAAGTGTTTTTTGTGAGCTGGTCACCAAATGGACTTAGTCAACTAATAAATCAAGGGATCAGCTATGTCAGATATTACATCTGTGTAAAAGTACTCTACATTTTGGCTCTACATTTGCAAATTTATTCAGTGACATCTGAAGATCCGTGGTAAGGTTGGGAATGTTTAAATTTGATTGATTTCAGTTCGCTTTAGAGCACTATTTACAGCCCACTGTATTGTAAACAACACCATACATACAGTATGTGTAATTGTAGATGTATGTTGAAGCACAGTATGTTAAAACTGCTTTTCTGAAGTAAATACGCTGAATTAGAATCATGTTTCTCAATGAAGTTCTCACAAAGTTCTTGTTGGATCTTGTTCAAAATTTAAAGGTAACCTGAAATATGCAGGTTTTTCTTTCTAAAAACAATGTGCACAAGGCCCCCTTTAGTATCCATATGATACAAAGTGGCGGTGTTTGACAACCTGGGATGAAAACAGGTTGTTACATCACTGTGGTTTTTTTGTGCTTCAGTGTTTTCTCTGCTCCTCGTTTCTCTCCTCTGCTGTGTGCAGAGTGCTGCTCTGTGCTGTCATTGTGTTCGTTTGACCAATGGCAATTCACGCAGGGTTGTGCAGAGGTGTGGGTGTGTTTATTTGTGCTTTGGAATGTAACCGTCGTGAAACCATCAGAAAATAACATTTTATCTCTCTGATTCACTGCTTTATTCTCGTTCACTGCTTTCTCTCCTTGGCTTGTTGAGCTAGGAAGGATGGGCCAACTTTGAATGCTGTGTTTATAAACACCAACCAACAAAAGTTACATGAGACCTTCTTTAATGTTTTTAAATAATTGAAAGCTTTAGGACTCTAATTTAATTTTGCTGCATGGTATCCCTTTTTAAAGGGCTTGGGTAAACATTTCTGCAATGTGTTTGCATTAAATTCTAAATACTGGCTGTTATCATAAAAAATAGAGCTTGTTACGTTTTGATAACTGTCTTTAATCTGTATTTGTCAAGCTGCATTTTTGCATCACTAGCTATGTTTCCATCCACACGTTTTTATCCAAATTAAGTGATATTGATCATATTGAATGAAAATGTCTTTTGGAAACAGTAAAATTGTATGGAATTTTGTGAATATCACCTCAAAGGAAATATGTTCGGTCTCATCGGATTTTATCTTGGTCGATATATGCTGATGGAAACAATATTTGCCGAATAAATAATGAATTGCGATCATTTTATGGTTCCAACCCGCCACAAAACAAAGAAGAAGAAGTTTTAGTTAATTTCCACCCAGTATTCACGCTCTGTTTGCACACATGGTGGGTGTCAACAAAGACAGATGGAAGTGGACGAACAAGGAGACGATTTAATTTACGAGCAAAATATAATGGCTATTTTAGATAGCAGAAATCTAAGAAATGCCATAATCTATCAGAAACGCTCAAAGGAAATGGGCTACAAAGGTTACGACAAGTTGTGGGGCGTCCTCCGGAGTAAATGGAAGGCGCTCAAACAGCGAGACATGTCCTGACCAACTGCCACTTTGCTTTTTTGAAAGCTAAGATGTCTCTCTCTCATGGGTGGGCCAAATTCTCTGGGCGGGCAAAGCAGAGAAAGAGGAGGTAACCTTGCTCCTGGTGACCTCATAAGGGGCAAGATTCCAGATCGGCCCATCTGAGCTTTCATTTCCTCAAAAGCAGAGCAGGATACCCGGGGCTCGGTTTACACCTATCACCATTTCTAGCCACTGGGGGACCATAGGCAGGATGGCGGAACTCATAATAATGTTAAATAACCTAATAAAGTGAAATTTTCATGCCATGGGACCTTTTAAGAGAGGCCGAAAGAAGGAGTTATAAGATTTGTTTAGAGTAACTGCCAATCGGTCATGTGGTATGTGTTCAGTTTAAGATTAATAGCTGTTTGTGAGCAGTGGCTTGGAGAGGACTCTAGATGACACGCAGAGCTGAAAGGAAAGCCCAAGTGTTTCCCCTAATTGAAATATGACTCCATGGACTTAGTTCACTTGGTTAGGCAACAGTACAGGTAGTGTAGGGTTAGTCAAGAAAAATACCAGAGTTGCTGCCTGTGATGGATGACTTGCAAGTAGTACTTGTTATTCAGGTTTAAGAAAGTTTCCTGTGGTCAGTATAAGCTTTGTAAAACATACTTTTTGTCCCCACATCTCAAGATCACTCATGCAGTGACCGTGATCTGTCTTTGTGTTTGTTAAAGTGGTGTGGTAGTACTCAACAGGTAGGTCTTCCCACCACTGTAGAGCTAAATATAGAAAACTCCTCAACAAGAAAGTTGTGTTTCCACTGCTAAAATATTTATAGCTACTTTAGCCTAACAAGTGAGAGTGAGAATATGAGATGGGAGCTGCTGAAAACCAGATTGTTATACACTAGTCAGAGGAAGCCAGACAGCCAGCCCACCAAGTCCAAAGTCAAGCGGTGCAGTTTGCACTCTGACTCTATTTGAAGTCACATCTCATTCATCTCCACTGTCCCCTTCTCTGAGGTAATACCCATGTGTTAGGCTAGCTGAGCCATATGTGAGCCATGCACACTTCTAAAAGCCAAACGGGCAGCCTGAAGCAATCATTGCACCCAATTCCAGTTTATAACCAGCAAGGATTTGGAACAGTTCACTCTCTGTAGTCCTCATTGATTGGACGAAGGCAAATGTTTATTAGGGAAGGGGGTGCCAAGAGCTTTGTCCCCCTCCCCTCCTTACCCTTCCTCTTTAACTTCAACTCCCCCTTTAACTTTCGCTCCCCCAGCTGAAGAATGCTCGTAAAACGTGTTCACCTGAACAAGCCAGTGGGAGGGTAACTCCCTGGCCTAGTTTTGTTACCATTGTAAAAAGTTAGCAAGACCTTGTTTGTGTTTTGTTTAGAGCCCCCTTTTTATAAAAAAATAAATGCTTTGGGGGAGAGACAGCAAGGGTGAAAAAAAGTTTGGTTTGTGAGATAACTGCTACCAGATGCTCTCTCGGTCTGTTATTCTGCATAAAGAGAAAGAGAGGCTGGTGAAGACGGGGAGAGAAAAGAAACACTGTTATTTCTATATGAACTTCTCAAATGCTACATGGACACTCTCCATCTTCTCCCTTTCTACAATTTTCTCATCCCATGTATACTCTACTTAAAATGCACAAAAGTTGAAAAAGGTGTGTTAGCACAGTCAAAATAGTTACTTTGCAACTAAAACAACAGGGACTTTGGCCAATTTTGACCACTGCAAAGTGCCCAGGTTCTCTGTCCCAAATTTTCACAAACCTCAGCTTTACTGCCCTCAATACTCCTCCCCTATGAAAATGAAATGAACGTTGTCAAATGGTTTGCCCTGTTTACATGTGTTCCTCTCTGTACATCTTCAGTATGAATGGTTTGCTGGCCTTATGTGGCAGTGGGGTGTGGTTTCTGGGTCTGTCTGGGTTGGGAGGCAGCTGTGGCTGGCACTGCAGTTGCAAGAGGATATGTACACCTAAATGTGACCATGCAAGAAGTGACTGCTATGGGCACTGTGAGCCTCCTATCTTATAGTTTACCTGCAATTCAAAAGCTCCTTTTCATTAAAAGAATTTACCACAAACGGCCGTTAGTGTGCAGACATTTGCTCACAGCACTGTGCTTGACAGAATTTCGATTTTCCTAGTGTGATTTCTAGTTTATTGCAGCCTTGAGTTCAAAGAAAAGTCAAGTTGTGAATGACAGAGTTCCACACCATCATTAAAGGCTCCAGACTTTCTACGGCATGTCAACACTGGCAAGGCATGTGTCAGATAATTTATTACTATCCATTTTTTTCTACAACACTCCATTTCTTAATTGGACTGATTTTTTTTTTTCTCTCCTTCCTGGATAAAGTGGAAAACGTTCCTTTCACTATTACTGCTCTTTGCTCTGCCTGGTGACTTCACTCCTGTGTATGTGGCGTGTCGTTAAGGCAACACTCCCATCAAAAGGTTGCCTCCTGACCTTTCCAAATCACATCAAGCTTTTTATTTTATATACCAAACAGCCCTCACAAAAGTTTGACATTAGTCCAATCCAATATTTTGTATTGAGGTGGCTCTACTTTTTGGCAAGGGATCCATATGTTTCCATTCTGCTTGTGCTGCTCATATGTGCTTATCTGATTTTTTTTTTTTACTGCCATACTAGAACAAGTGATTTTATATGACTGTGGTGTGACTAAAATAGGAGAAGTAAAGGTCTCTGTTCAATTAGCACCACCATCTGTACTACTATGATACTACCCTGTTCCATGTGACTACCCTTGAAAACTGAATTAAAGTAAGTTTGTTTTTTAAGTAGAGATGGCAGAGTTTTGACAGTTGTAGGGGTCAAAATACAGTTGATGGTGAGGTTCAGAATACATGTGTATTGGCACAAAGTGGATAAAATCAACCCACCAGATTTTGTAAGCTTAAAACAATTTCCTTTGACAGAGAAGCACATATAGTTTTTGCAAGTGGTGTAACAAGAGAGTCAGTAGTACGGGATAAAAGGTTTACAGGTCTATACTTTTTTTTTTCTTATTCTTTTTTTAAATAATCAGAAGATGCCTTACTCATTCTTCAGTAGGCAAATATTGTGCATTGTGCACTTCTTAAAATCCAAAATGTATTAAATCTTACAATTGGAATATCTTAAACATTTGACCAAGACTGACTAAATTCATGTTTTAAAAATGCAAGTAGATTTACAGTGTTGCGTATCGATGTCTGTCTAGTTGTTAGTACTAGTTGGGCAGTACAGCCTACATAAAGTATTACTTGCTTCACAGGTAAGCAGGCTGTAGCTCCCATGTAAATGTCTTACTAAAGTGTGCACAATCAGCGGTAAAAGTCCATCATCATGGTAAACTTAAGACATGAGCTATAAGATACAGGATACTGTATTGTTCTTGTCCTGCAGATGTGATTGCAAATTTAGTGTTATGAAGGCTGCACAATTAGTTTTGTAGCAGTGGTCAGCAATCAGGGTTGCCCAATGGCCTGGGGCAAGTAAAACACCACGTTGGGCAAGTACATATAACAACCCAGTCGGGCAAGTGGGTTTCAAGTCTGCTCCACTGAATTCAAGTGCTCTCTCCCCGCTGAGTGTGAGCAACTGGAACAGTGACAGCATTTTCTCCTCAGGCAGAGTGACAAACGGGGACGAATGCCTCGGCAGCTGATTCCCGTTAAATATGACATCTACAGTAGCTAAAAAAATAGCTTAATTAAGTTAACGTTACTGAACTCTGCAGCCCCTCTGCCTTTGACTCACCGCTCCAGGAGATGTTGTGTTCCCCCTATACAACGTAACATATTTCATTTACTGTTTAAAACATTTTCCAGGTTAGTGGGGATGCATACCGCTCAAAACCATGTTCTCTTAGAATTTTGGTTTGTTGCTAAAACTGCATGTAAAATGAGCGGTGGCGTGAAATCACCTGTTTCACGCAATGTTATCTTGAGGTGTTGTCTATCTGCTGGATTTTTACTTAACTGTGGTCAACTAGCAATTAAGCCCACTGATGGCAATTTTATTGGTCATATTTTAGTTCAGTGTTTAGTTATGACAGAAGTAGTAGTCACAGTGAGTGAAAATGTGATCGGAGATGTACATTGCAAAATGTGTTATGTACCTGGAATAGTTCATTAGCTATGTGTGATATCTGTAAAAGTAAATGGACTCAAAGTAGTTAAGCATTATAGTTAGATAGATATGTATTGATCCCAATAAAATGGAAAATTACAGCATTTAAAAAATTACATTTTATTCTTATCCAAAGAATTTTTTATGTGATAGAAAGGACACTATAATATGAGAAGTGATTATTTGAAATTAAAGCAAACTGTTGCTAAAAAGGAACAACACACTTAGGTCATGTTACTGTTGACAACCTTTTCCAGCTGTTTCAACATAACTGTGACCAGACTAAGGACCCCTAACACATACAATATTTGTCATCACTGTTGCTGACATGAAGTGTAGCTACTAGTACTAGAGCTGTGGTAGAAACAAATAAATTACATATATAAACAACTGTCTCTCTGGTAGGTTATTTATTGCAATTCGATTGGATAGGTTTTTTCAATTACTAGCATCTACTTTCAAGTATGAACTTTAACTCATCTTTGACATTATTTGTGATGTGTTTATACATTGTAAATTAAGATCAAAATAACCATTTACTTGAGTATATTTATAACCACTAATAAAATAAAAAAATAAAATGTACAAAGGCCAGTTAAAATTTACCTTGGGCAAGTAGAATTTAAAAATAAGAGCACAAATCCCTAGGACTGTGCTAGCATAACGTTAAGGAATGACGACCATTTCCACCACAGCGCCGTCATTTACAATAATGTTACTAATTTAACAAAGCACAACCATATATTAAACACAATAGACAGACCAACTACATTTCTAAAAAGTGTAATGGTGCTTTGATTAAAAAAAAATGATGTTCAAAAACCGACTTGCAACTGCGGGTGGGGGGTCCTCTGGTAGGAATCCGTAGGGTAGCTACTCTTCTGTGACACAACAGCGTGCACGGCGGGTGTTGGAAACGTGTTTGATGGATCCAACAAAAGTGTGACCATCGCATTAAAAAATTGCTTTTCAACAATTATGAAGTAATTGTAACCGGCCTACATAATGTTAACCCAGTGTGTCGTTTTAGATAGCATGTTGGCATTCTGGAGCAACATAGGCGTGACATCGCTGTTTACTGTTGATTTATTTGTGGCGGCCCACCACAATATCAACATGATTCCCTCAGCCTCTCCTTGTCCCTCTCTCTCTCTCTCTTTGTACACATCCCAAACCGTCTGTGAAAAGCCCCACGGCCTCCTCCTCTCTGTGCACGACTGCTTAACCCCAGCCTCTGGCTTTACAGTATATCTATGGCAATGGCTTTCAAGAGTTCAGTGTGTTTCTCTCTGCAGTTGTTTTTTCACATAGAATGTTAGCTATGATAGTTGACATTAGCTTACGATAGCTGGCATTAGCTAACGCTAGCGCTTGTTCCAATGGACCTCTTCCTAGCATCATGTCAGTTAAGTTAACTTTAAAGAATCCAGTTTTATGTGAAAAACAGCGGAGAGAACCAACTTAACATGCTTTAGGAGTGCCATATGAACTCAAGAAAGATAGTACCGTATTCTTGCTATGTGATGATGCCAGGCTTTGGAGTGGGCTGTTGGTTGAGAAGACTAATGTTTTTTCCATATTACAAGTAAATTCCGCTCTCCTTTCCCCCTCCCCTGTAAGCCCTCAACAGTAACAGACACTGAAAAAAGAGTGTCATGAAGAAAAAAATCAGAAGATCACACATCAGAATGCTTAAAAATATCAAAATTCTATACATTTTATTTTCATAACTTCATAATTTGTTAATGCCAACCTCCCCCACCCCTCTTTAGCCACAACCACAAATAGACTCTAATTCTGTGGAAAACACTAGACGTGTATAACAGCATCGTGCGTGTGCGTGTGTGTGTGTGTAATCCCGCCCTGCCGGCTGTGCCTTTCTCACAGATGTCAATTTGGCACTGTTACTGCATCTGCTGCTGGCTTAACTTCGGAAACAACTCTGTCCCCCCCATTCCGTGTCCGTACCTTCTTATACAGAATTGCGAGGCAGAATAACGGCGTAACATTCCCTCCTTGAACAGGCTGTATATATAAAGGGCTACAGTGTGAGGGATTAGCAGTGCAGATTTAATCACTCAGCAGATGGGAACAGAGTGCAGTGTCACCAAGACAAAAACAAACCCACTGTGTGTGTGTGTGTGTGTGTGTGTGTGCGTGTGTGCGTGTGTGTGTGTGTCCAGTTAGACTGAGCAACTCTGATTCGATTCCTCGGTTCTTTTTCACCCATTGGCCTTCAGTGTCTGTCTTTCAACACTTGGTACTTATCCAGCCTGTCCTCATAAGTCATTTTAACACATTTAATAGTGTTTACCTGCAACAGAATGGCATGTGGTGAATGATGGAACATGAAGAAGAAAAACCAAAGAGTAGAGCATTACAACTTATCAAATTAACAAGAATAAGGTTTATGTTCTTTTTTGTAATCAATAATTCTGTGGGTTTTATTGCAATGGAATTGAAACAAAACCAACTAAAATGGTCCCTACTTGTGTGTCAGACTGTAAAACGATCCTTGTGATTCTCAGATTTTTAGATAAATTGTGTCTTTTTTTTATTTTGCCATGGTTAGCTGTTTGTCACCCTGGGAGATGAATAGAAAGGGAATTTGTATAGTTTTAATGGCTACAATGATTAAAAACCCTAGTTCTGCTCCTGCTCTCTGTTACCCCTTGTACCTCATTTTTGGAATTGTTTTCACCTAGACTCTGTCAACACAGAGCCAGTTAAACGAAAGGAAAAGGAGTAGTAAAGGAAAAAATGGGAGTTGGGAGGGGGGTGCAGTTGTGAAACTGGCGTCAGACCATCTTTGAGTGGAATTCTTTGCAGGGGTCAGAGTTCAGGCGCTGCAGTGTGGCGCCGTGATTGGCTGAGGAAAGGTGAAATGAAAACCACAGTAAACTTTTGACCCCAGCGCAGGAGCTCTGCTGGAACGCCCAGCCCCAGTTCTGGCGTGGTGGAACAGAGCCTGCTCTCTTCCTGTGTTTACTCCACCAATCCAACAGGGACGGTGGGGAGAGGGGAGGGAGCGGTGGGGAGAGCGGTGGAAGCACAGAGAGGGAGGAGAGAAAAACGAGAGCAAGAAGGAGGGAGGGAATAGAGAAAATCGTCAGAGCTGCAGCCTGAAATTGAGTGGCACAGTGTGTACATAAAACACACACTGCTTATGAAAAGCAAAGTTAACACCAAGCACAGTCTTTTCTTTTTTTATATCAACGTGAGGTCATTTAGAAAATATTGCCAAACCTAATTACAAGGGTTGACATATCTTCACACTGAATTATCTGAGGCTACATGAAATTTCTCTTCTCACTGCATCTCCATTAGTTGCTAGTGAAGATGTGTGTGTTATCAGAATGGACAGCATGGCGGTTGATCAGGCCCTGGTGCTCTGGCTCTCCAGATAAAAGGCTGTTTAGTCATTGATTAATGAACTAATTTCCATAATATTAGCCTTGTGTGATCACAGCCGCCTGCATTTTGTTTGGTCAGTGTAGTCCCCTCTAGACGATGCTGTGTCCTCACTCTTATCATCTTTCTATATACACCAACATGTCACGCTTATAGAAAATGAAGGGGTTGTTGGAGATTTAGCTGGTTGGACCTGTGCCCATGTGCACCTTTTCCTGGTTAATTCTATTCTTTGTCCATATCAATGATGGATAGTTGTAGGTGATGCGCACACACACACACACACACACCAAAACACACACACCACACACACACACACACACACACACACACACACACACAGTAGAATATGCCATCTCTTTGTTCCCCCCACATTTATTGTCCCTGTTTTTTACACAATGCAGTTTGTTTGAGAAAAATGGGGAGATACACACACACAGTCTGACTGAGATCTGTGTGTTATGTGCCCACGGGTGGTGAATTTTTTTTTTCAAGGGGAAAAAAAAATCAATCCTATGGAGGCAGTTTCTATGTACTTTGAAGTATCTTATCTCGATTGCCACATTAATTAATGGGCATCATGTATACCACAAGTTTAAGGAAAAGGCCACTAGGGCTGTTGGAACAAATACCAAAAGTTGAATATAATTAGAATGGTAAAAGAATCAATACTATTTGAATTAGGGATGTCATCAGAACCGATACTTCCAGCCCTAAAATGACAAAACACCGCCGTTAGCCGTTAGTAATGGTTAGGATGGAGGCGTTAGCCAGGACCAGTCGGGATCACTTTACTGGCAGTGTCTCAATTGTTTTTGCAAGTAACCAACTCGGATAATGTTACTCTAGCTATATAATTCAATGTGAGTACACGAATGTTGAAATGTCATATAATGCCCATCCCTTGTAGCTGTGATAAATTAGCCTTAAGATAATGCTTAGCTACCTGTTCAGAAGGAAATTAGCCAACTCGGCGTCCTTTTGGGCTCTAAGCTGTACCGAGTAACGGTAGTAGGCTACAACTATACGGCTGTGTCTGGAAATTGAAAGTACGGGAAATAGTTTTAACGTGACTTTAAAATCAACATCCACCGAGCCAAAGTGCTTATGTTAACATTAGTTTGCTCATTCTTGTTTCCTAACTGCATCACAAGTTATAGTAATGTTAGCTTAGCTAATGCTAATGCTAGCTTGCTAATTCCACCTGGCACCCGGTAACCCTGGTTAAATAAATAAGTAATAAGCCAAACAGAGTTGTCTGGCGAGAGCACTGTGCTTTTCCATGCTGTGACAAGAGTGTGTGAATGAACCACTACGTTGATAATTCTTTTTGACATAGGTCAATCGGAAGAAAAAGCTAGTCATTCTTCCCATTCTTCCCCACTCATGTATACTGGGAGAACTAGCATAACCCGGTTATTCACTTAACCGCAGTTACCGCTGTGCATGTAAATGCACTGACTACCATGGTTTTGAACGTTTTTTTAAGTGCACTGAACTGCTCCTTGTATGACTTCAACTCTAAATCAGTCAAACTGGTTGAGGCTTTCCATTTGAAAAATATATCTAAGTGAGTGATTTTGGGCAAACAGAAATTAAAAAAAAATTGTATTCGTTTTATTTTTGGCAGTGTCACTTTGCAACTCGGACATGGTTTGAATGGATCATAAAGGTATGCAGAGGAAAGAAGAGACAGAATTCTTTGTTCTACTGCCCAGACACACTACAGACAAACGAAGAGACAAAGCCTGTGTTTTCATTCTGGTTTTTAAGCTTTACTGGAATTTCACAGCTACCTTGGCACCTAAATGGAGGCTTTTTATGAACAATTTACAGCTTCACTTTTTTTTTTAAATCTACACTTGTCCGCACATGCTTGACATATGTCCTCCTCATCCCCATCCGTGAATCTCATTGTGTGGCGGCACTTTCCATCTTTCCGTTAAACCCTCTGGCTCCAGCTAAGTCCCAATAGCCCATGTTTCATTAAAATCATGTGTAATGTTGGCAGGAAAATGGCTAATAAGCCACCTTTAGCAACAAGGGTGCATTTGTGCAAAATGTTTGCTTCCGACATTATCTTCACTCAAAATTAAGGGGGAATCCCCAAAATGTCTAGATAATGGATGGCTCCAGCAAAGTGAAATAGTGTTCTAAATTATATGAAGCAAGAGCAGAATTGTCATCAATGGTTCCCTTTTTCTGCCATCTGTATCTTGCAAGTATGCCTTGATTATTGTAGTTTGGTACATGCAGATCTCTCACATATCTCACCATTAAGGCCCTGACACACCAACCCGACGGCTGACCGTTGGCAGAAAAGGCAGTCGGGCTGAAAGTCTCCCTGAATTGGTCAAAAAAGCGCCTCTGGACACACCGAAGCTACGCCGACATGAGCGTACGTTCTGCGCCTGCGTGAGACGTAATATGTCTCCATAACAGCAGGTGGCGCTAATCTGTATTGTCTCCCAAAAAATAAAAACTGGCAGCCGATTGGAAGAACTCGTCACATGGGTCTTGCTTCTCTGGAATTTGAAAGTCAGACTGTCATGGCGGCTCCTTTGGAATACGATCTAATATTGTACAAAAAATGGTTCACCGAAACATGTTTCTAAAAACGTAAGCGAGAAATAGGCCATGCAGTTTCTGAATCTGTCTTCATTTCAGATCAACAAAGGTCAGTTTAAAAGATTTTTGTCAGATTTTGAGCTCTGAGCTTTCCTCACTATGTGCCATTTCTGTGTCTGTGGCTTTTGAGGTCATAAGGGTCCAGAATTCAGATCGGCCCATCTGAGCTTTCATTTTCTAGGGCTCGGTTTACAACTATTGCCATTGCTAGCCACTGGGGGACCATAGGCAGGCTGGGGGAACGCATATTAATGTAAAAAAAAACAACTCACAAAGTGAAATTTTCACGCCGTGGGACCTTTTTTAAAGTACCCATATTATGAAAAAAAAACACTTTTTCTGGGATTTGGGGTGTTATTTGGTGTCTCTGGTGCTTTCACACACATACAAACTTGGAAAAAAACTATCTATGCTGTTTTGAGTGAGATATAGGGGAAAGTTTCCACAACTATCTTCACTCATAAATGAGTATCAGAGGTGCGCAGCCTCTGACACTCAGATTAACGGGAACCTTTGGTTAACTGTCTTTTCGGAGTTAAACTCCACAAGCTGGCCGGTTGTCACACACACACACATACACACACCTACGCACGCACCCACACACACACACACACACAAACACACAAACACACATACACATACAGTATGCACACACACACGCATGGCCACAGCAGGCAGGGGAGAGAGAGAGAGATACCAGTTTCTCTTTGGGAGACTTTAAATGATGACATATGCTATATACATTAGTATTTAATTCATACTTTTTTTGGTGTATTTGTTTTCTGATTTTAACACTATAAAGACCGTGGCTGTGCTTGCATCACTCCCTTTCGCCTCCGACCAGTTCCTATAGCCATTGAGCCAGTGCGAGTGTAAAATGCAAAACCAGTTTTGGGGGAGAGAAGTTAGAACTGTTTAGAAGTGGACTATCCTATCACTATGTTCCTGTAACTACTTGGTTGGAAAGCAACTTGGGTGATGGTGTAAAAAGGTTCCTGTCTTTCAGGTTTGACAAAAACATTTTAAAGATTATTTTTTGGGGGCATTTTCAGCCTTTATTTGACAGGACAACTGAAGACATGAAAGGGGAGAGAGGGGGAATGACATGCAGGTCGGAGTCAAACCCGGGCCCGCTGGGTTGAGCAGTAAACCTCTATATATGGGTTCCTGCTCTTTCAACTGGGCTATCTGGGCGCCCAACAAAAACATTTTAGTTTTGAAATTACACCCACAAAAAGTGTGCAGACCTGATGAAATTCAATAACCAATACGTAAATTCTGATAGTTTATTTAAAGATTATTTTTGGGGCATTTATTTTTGACAGGTCCGATGAAGCCATGAAAGGGGAGAGAAAGGGGGGATGACATGCAGCAAAGGCCTGCAGGTCGGAGTCAAACCCTGGGCCCGCTGCGTCGAGGAGCACACCTCCACCACCTACATATGGGCGCCCGCTCTACTTACTGAGCTATCTTGGCACCCCCAATTCTCATATATTTACCTGAAAACGTTTTCTTGGAAGTGAGACATTTAACACTTGTCGTCCACATACAGTATGTGGACGATATTTTTTTCATTGTGATTAAAGTATTAAGTATTCATGACTGAAGTCCACGAGGCCCCAGTTTTCTACACTGAAGGCTTGACAATTGGATTCAACAAATCATGGCTTCAAAATTACCCAGGATTTAGTCTTGAACAAAACCATTGAGCCTGGGGTTTGTGCGAGCTCCAGTTGCACTTAACCCTGGTTGTATGCTCAGCAGGAGGTGAAGAAGTTCTTTGAAGAAAAACAGGAAGTCTGTCTTTTTGTTTCTTTCTTGCTCTTGATGTCCCAAACTCTAGTGGACACCTTTTGTTGCTTTATTACTCTCTCTCTCTCTCTGGTGTGTGTGTGTGTGTGTGTGTGTGTGTGTGTGTGTGTGTGTGTGTGTGTGTGTGTGTGTGTGTGTGTGCCTGTTTGTGTTTTTCTTCACCTTTTATTTCTTTATTTCTTGGTCTGTGTAACCCATCTCTTTTTGATACATTTATAATAAAGATGGTTTGTGCGTTAGGTGTGTATTTGGGGGTCTGTAATTGCATGTATTGTCTGATCTTTGTTTTGGGGTGGTTATTGTTGGCCCTGCCACTCATTGTCTCAGGGAGCTCGGATTGCAGGCTTTATTTCAGGCTGAGCAGGAATGTCCTCCTTACTATTCTGGTCCTGACTGACTGACACTGCTGCCATTCTGGCCTATAGCCAAATGCTTGTGTATTGAAATAATCTACTTTTATAATACTAACTGAAATTCTTTAATAATGAAAAAAAAATGCAGTGTCATGAGTGCCAAGATTCTTTCCAAGTTGTTAGTAGTTGTACTGTTCCGACTACACAACTTGCTGTCTTGTAATCAGGAGTCTTGAAGTCGCTGTTGCCGGTCAGTCACACTACAATGTTCATGTCTGGTTTCCAAACATTGCGAGAAGTGACACAGGACATGACGTAATATGAGGCAAGAGACAGTTTGGATGTCCGCCAGAAACAAACTCCAAGTGGTTGTTTTGGTGATTTGCAGTGATCAAAAGAAATAAATGGTAAGGCGCTGTATTCGTTGACGAATGTGTTCACAAAATAGCCTGCCGTATTGTACAGACTTAAGATAAAATCTTTGTTTGGTACAGGCCCTCACAAAAATTACGCCATGATCAGTATATTCTTCAATGAAAATGATGTAAAAAATCATTACCTCTAATATCGTGAATCATATTGCAATTGCAATATCAATCAAAACAAATCGCAAATAAAAATGTTCCTCTTATAATGCAGCCCTTCTTCACTTTAATCAGCAGGTAGCATGCAAGACACAGGAACCTGGCCTCGTCTTGAGGAGTTGTAGCATTTATTCACCAACAAATAACCTAAACTGTACTCGCTGCACTGCTACATTTACAGCTATAACTTGACTTAAACTTCATAATCACACACTCTCTCTCTCTACCACATACTTGCTAACAGAGTTATGCTAATGGAGTTCACCAACTGTGTAACACATTATAGTTTAAAAACCCGGTCAAAAATACATTTAAAAAAGAATCCCCGTATTAGGGGTTTGGGGAGCCCGGCTTGCTATCCATAAGGAAAACCCGTATTAAAACAGATATTCATTTTAAAACCCCTCAATGACGCTTTTTGGGTTTTAAAAAAATACAAGTAGCAAACGGGTGTAGTTTAGGAACTGCTTCAATGTCAAATACCCATTTGACCAGTATACTAAATTTTTGGGCGCTTCTCCCCCCCGTTTTTCGCCCCTCCCCCCTTTTTCTGCTCAAATTTCCTTGATCCCCATTGCGCGGCCATATTCTAACAGGGTTTTCCGGTTTTTAAACTTTAGTACCCGAGGTTACTCCATGGGGAGTGTGTTTGTACCCGTATTTAAATAAAAAGACAGAAAGCCCCGGGTTAACAAAGTTTAACAAAATGTGGATTTAATGAGAGTTGAGGTTTGCAACGTACTAAAAACTAAAAGTGTTTTAAAAAAAATTGACACGGGGTTTTTTTGTTTGGACAGTTGAAAAAGGGAACTTTCCCTTTTTTCCCGGTTAAAAATTTAGAGCAGCGTTAGCTCAGTGCAGCCCGCCTTTTTGGGTGATGTATCAGTGGTCTGTGGGGGAAGAACACAAAACCCACACACACCCCACACACAAAAACACCCCCAAAAAACCCCTTTCCCGTCTCAAGGTTAAAAAATTTTAAACAGAAGGGTTTGGGAAGAGGGTAATTTCTGACAAATTCTTAAGAAAGGGTTTGAAATAAAAAAAAAATGGAAAAAAAGAAAGGTTTTGTGCTTTTGTTCCCATAAATAAGGACATAGCAACAAAAAAAAAAAACCACGCTTGTTATGTGCACATTGGGAAAGCTTTTTGACCCCCCTGGGTTTTAAATTTAGTAAAGAAAACCACCCTGTAATTTTGTTTTTTTTGACCTTTCTTAAAAATTTTTTGATTTACACATTTGTCTTGTTGCCCTTTATGCGGTTTTCTAAGTGTTGGAAAGCCTCCGATCCTACAAGGTGTAAGTAGGAACCAGAATGAAGGGTCCAGCCTGATAAACAGAATATGTGTATAGGGTGGATTAGTGGCCACATTTCCAGGAAAGGGAAGTGATGACGCAGTGGAACGGGCAGAGGGGAGGATGCAAACAGGATGCTGTCTGCTGTGGCTTCCTGTGCAATTTTATAAAATAGTTTTTCCCCATGAATTTCTGTGAAAGTAAAACATATAAAGAGCTCATGCTATTTTCATTGGGAGAATTGCCACTATGAAGTCATGTTGCGACGTCTAGACATTCAGAGGACACAACCGTTTATGACCTTTTTGTTTTTCTCTTTCTGTTTTCAGGAGATGTTAAGACATTGAAACGACACTAGACCCTGAATGGAGCTTGACTGGGGCTTGTACTGGTCAAGGTGAGCATGTGGTGTATGTAGAAACACACACATACACTAGGTGGACAATCTGGATTCAGACCATTTTAGGTTTAGCTATAAGATGTTGTATTTCTCACATTGGCAGGTGCTTTTTGTTTACTTGATGGTCTGTGCAACGTATCTCATCTTATACCTAAGCAAGTTCCACATTCTCAAAAAATGAAGCTGATTCAGTTCAGTGGCATACTGCCAGGCCTGTTGAGACCCATCAGTGGTTTTGGTGGGCTGCTGCTCACAATCTCTCACTCTGCTCTGGAAGTATTGTGTATTTTGGTTGTCAGTTTTTAGATTTAAGTCACTTCAAAACTTTTAGGAAAGTTCAAAATGTTAACATTAGTGAACTTGTGATACATACTATTATGAACATAAAAAACACTGTAAATTGTGTTTTGCAGTTTAAATCCTATAAGTACATAGTTGTTTTGGTGAAGTTTGATTGAACAAAGAGATTCAGAAGCTCAGAAGTTTTCATCATGGTGTCCCCATGACCAAATTAGAAACTGTGCTACGCCGCTATGCATTCCCTTTTCTCAGAGAGGCCCCCAGCAGCCCCCAGCTCTGTTGTTTGTCCGTTTCAGGATGTGAGGCTGACTGAGGGCTGATGTCATCTTTCTCCACTGCTGCAGTGGTGAGCCTTAGGACAGAAACCAGGATGGAAGGAAGAGCGAAAAAGATGGGAAGGCAGTGAGAGTCACAGCCGGAGCACGACAAGCAGACTTAGAGAGGGGTGGTGAAAGGTAGACAGACAAGAAGCATGCAATGCAGATTTATGGCGCAGAGTGCGTGTCTGAGACCTGGTGCTCCAGTAGGAGTAGTGGTGGTGGGTGACTGGGCTGCATGTCCTAGCCTGCAGTTGTGAAGCAGGAGTTGCATAATGGCTCCCATCCGTTCTATACTTTTCCACTCTGGAATGAGCTCACTCTGTGTTTAAGACTTGTGTTTTTGCACATACACACATGCAGACACAGAGTCAAGGATAGAGTAGTTGAACAATCTGGTTGTGCAGCCACACGTTACAGCTTTGTGTGTGTTTCTGGGTGGGAATGGGAAAGAGCAATGACCTTAGGGGCTGGCTACAGAGGTTTCCTCTAACATGAACTCTAAGGGGTCAGACACAGGGCAATGTCAGACCAAGAAAACAAGGGCAGAGTCACAGCCCAGTACTGTTACACCCATGGAGGGAGGGAAAGAAGGGAGGAGTTGTCTGAGGATGGCAAGGGGGAAAACAGCAGTTAAAACCTATTGAAATAAAGAGGATGTAGCCCAGTATGGAGAATGCGGAAGAACGATTATTCTTACTAGTCCCTAAAAAGCACTGTGGAGCCTTTACTGGATTGTTTCTGGGCTCCACAAGCCTAAGCAGTGACAGGCAGTTAGACAAAGAGGCAAGCTGGTGAATATGTGCCTTGCTGGGACAGTAGCTCCTAGCACCGATCTCTCTTACAGACTGTGCTGGGACATGCCTGAACATGCAAGTGTTCTGGAAACAGTTTGTATACGCTGTGTGTATATGTGTTGCCGCTGCTAGCAGAGTGGTGTCATTCTAGCGGGCAGCCTGGCTGAACGCAGGATGACCCATCTCCCCCGGGGCTCCATATCACTACATCATCATCAGTCGCTCCTCTCAGTGGAACAGATGAGATTTCACTCCCATCAAGCACTAAGCAGGAACCAAGGCTGCTTTACTAAATGGATAGTCTGCCGTCATAAATCTGTAGGAATCTACAACCCACTTTATCCTTTGGAAGTCACTTCATTTATAACCTAAATAGCTTGAGGATTTTGTAGATTTCTTTTCTGCATAACTAAACACTAAGCTTTAAAGGTTTGCCTGAATTTGGCGTAATTTCAGAGTGAACTTTGCAAAGAAACGACAACTGATGGCATTTTCCAATCAGCACTTATCCTTTGATTAGATTGTACCCGACACATATGACCATATAAAAACCCCACACTCAGTTTATTCCCTCTGATTATATTGCGGTGTGTGTGTATATGTGTGTGTGTGTGTGTATATATGATGTGCGACTATATGCTTTCAGGGGCTGATATGCGCTGAAGATGAGTGGTGTAGGAGACAACTCGTTGGAGCCGCTGTGCTCTGACCGTAAACGTAAACTGTCCACCTGTGACACACCAGGTTTGGGGTGAGTGCTGTAACTTTCTATAAGTGTCAATCCCATATCAATCCAGTTTGTCTTTGTCTGCTGCATTTTTTGGTGTGACTGTCAGCAATTGCTCAAGGTCTCCCGCAAACAAGGTTGTGTCTGCTGCTTGCAAAATATCTGAAGGATCTGAGTCAAAGCTGTATGGCCTGCATATGGACGGGGCAGAGGCAGGTGGGGTTGTCATGACAACATGTCTAATCCCCTTGGCGCCCCTGCAGGTGTGACAAGCGTCGGAGGGAACAGGAAAGCAAGTACATCGAGGAGCTAGCTGAGCTCATCTCTGCCAACCTCTCCAACATTGACAGCTTCAACGTCAAGCCTGATAAATGTGCCATCCTCAAGGAGACCGTGAGACAGATCAGACAAATCAAAGAGCAAGGTAAACCCACTGTGCAAAGTACCCCCATACATTACTGGTCTTGATGAACAAAGCCACATATCATTATTATTATTACTAATATCCTTGCTGTTGTTATTGTTATTATAAATAGAATATTTTTTTTCTTTTTTCTGTATTTGTTATGGGGAGTAAACATTGAATTAAGTTAGACTGAATCTTGTTAAGTACCCTGCTGCAGGACAGATGATGCCAGTGATGAAGTGGTGTGTTTGGTTCATGGCCAGACTGCTTCAGCCTGACAGCCTGCCTAGCTGTTTGTATTGCTGCGGGAAAACGAACACCAGTAATTGAGACCAATACTTGGTGGTCATGGCTCAAGGCTGGCAGTGACAGTGTGTATTTGTTAGTGCCAAACCGGGCTTCTCTCTGGGAGACAAATGACACTGATGACTCAGAAATCAGACCTTATAGAGAGTCGCTCCTGACCTTAGCCCACTTTCCAATCGTTTTGCAGATTTTATATGATTGGATACGCAAAAGAGGATATTTTCTTCCACCTGTTTAAGCTTGGTTGAGATTAGATCTGGGAGGTTAAGTGGGTAAGGAAATGTGAAAGCAATCATTTTGGAATCTACCCAAAGGGTCACAGCTGGCTACTGCTGGCCCTGGTGTTATGCAGCCAGGTTGCCATAGTTACAGGATGGGAATGATTGATTTGTTTTTTCTCTTTACTGTCTGTTGTCCATTTAACACCTTTTTCCCTCCCCCTGTTTACACATCTTTACTTTTTGCATTAGGTGTCTCTTGTGTCTCCTTTTTTATGTCAATTACTTCTGCTCATAAGGCTAGTTTGGTTAGAAATGGAATTAAATCCAGTGACATACTATTTGTCATCTTGCTTAGTATCTCGTGCCACAGATGGCCCTGCTATATAGAATGGTATCTAACAAAGCCTCAGACACATGCTGATTTTAAAAATAGAAAGGCATGCTAATTATTCATCTGTGACTCATGCTGCCACCTGCTGGCCAGAAATAACTATTTCATTGTATTAAGGAAGCAGCTCCCACAGCTAACTGGACATCATAGAATGATTACTGTGAAATTCTGACAGTATGATCAGGAAAAATGTCTATTATACTGTAGCCGAAGTAACATGCAGGTTGTGTGTGCTTCTCAAATTAAGGTCACTGGCATCAAATGTTGCCTTCTGAACAACAGCTGTTCTAGTTTGTGTTAGACCATGTAAATGATTTGCAATATGTAAAGTACCAAATAAAAAGATCCAGAGGCATAGATGTATGTAACAATTCTCACACTTCATCAGTAGTGCAATTTGCTTTATTTGTCTTCAGGTAAGAGGTCATGCAGTGATGACGATGTCCAGAAGGCGGATGTGTCTTCCACTGGTCAAGGGGTGATTGACAAGGACCATCTGGGACCATTGCTCCTACAGGTCAGCTTTGGGAAAATCACTAGGGGGCAAAAGAACAACACTAATTAGCTGCCGTTCCATATGCTGGACCAGTGCTTTGCTGTCACTGCTCACTTAAAGTTGAAAAAAATGTCTAAGCTGGTTTATAGAAGGGCAAAAATAGTAACCAAACAAGGTGTATATATAATGTAATTTTTATTGATGAGTCTCCCTCCAACTAACTCTTAATTTTTGTGGCCCTGCTGTTCTCAGGCCTTGGATGGCTTTCTGTTTGTGGTTAACCGAGAGGGCAGCATTGTATTTGTGTCGGACAACGTGACGCAGTACCTACAGTACAAGCAGGAGGAGCTAATCAACACCAGTGTGTACAACATAATCCATGACGATGACAGGGAGGAGTTTCACAAGAACCTACCTAAGTCTAATGGTGAGACATGGGTTTATACATGTGTGGGTGCAAATACATTTAAGATCACACATAGGTAAATGTACGCTCAAACACAGTCACTTACTCAAACGCATGTATAACTGATTGAACCTCTAAATGCTCCTGTACACACACATAGACTCATGGTCATCTATTCACCGGTTGCCTATTTCTCTTCATAGCACTAAATGGGGCATCGTGGGGTGGAGAAGCACCCCGGCAGAAGAGCCACACCTTCAACTGCCGCATGCTGGTGAACTTTGTTCACGGTCAGAGTCACGGGTTGTCAGAAGAGAGGCCTGGGGGCCATCGCTATGAGACCATGCAGTGTTTTGCCCTCACTCAGCCCCGGGCCATGATGGAGGAGGGAGAAGGTAAAAGTCATTGTTTGCTTTGAATATACAGTATATATTTTTTAATTTTCAGATTAAAGCAATAGGGAAAATACAACAGTTAAACATGTGAATACAGTTAACATTTACACTTATTCATGCAGAGGATATGATTTAACTAGCACGTAGTGTGTAGCTATGTCTTCTATCGTATTTAGTGGTCAATCTGCTTAAATTATTTTGAATGTCCAGTTTCTCCTCCAGTGGTGTCAAAAGAGGACTTAACATTGCGTTGTCTCTTTATTAAGATTTGCAGTCATGTATGATCTGTGTGGCACGACGCATCATTGCAGTAGAGAGGACTGAGAGGTTTAGCACACGCCATGAACTGTCTGGTAAGTTACCAATATGTAAGTTCTGATAGTATATACTATGTAGTATATACTAATGCAAGTACTTTCCCCATTAGTGTTTTCATTTTGTACACATGTGACATGACCTTTGGAAATGTTTTTGTTAGGCACAACAGTTTACAAAGGCCTTTGTCAAACACTAAGTTAAGTTATAAATGCTGTCTCCGATGGCATTGTGTGATGCGATGTACTTTTTTTAGATGCCCCACTTATACTGATTACTTGTACTGATATGACAATGACCTTTCAAGCCATGTCATTCTACATATTTAGAGAAGTACACCGTACTGTATTAGGCATATACGCTAACTGTAAAGTTCATCACTAGCCATTATCCTTTGTGTAATCCCAATGGTGCATCTTCTATATTGCAGGTAAGCTGATTGAAATTGAGCAGCAGGCCTCTCTTCACACCACTATGCGTCCAGGCTGGGAGGACTTGGTGAGGCGCTGCATGCAGATGTTCCTTCATCGAAGTGAGGGACAACCTTGGTCCTACAAACGGCACTATCAAGATGGTACATAATACTGCACCTCCCAACAATTTAACCTCCCTTGTCACCATCACTCAGTCACTTCCACAAAAAGCCTAGCATTTGCGCATCTGGTGCTACATTTGTAGGTGTATGCAATAGCAACTTTATTTCCGCATTTGTTTTGCATGTGACTGGATTACCTAGAATGACAATATGGTCATAGGTATTGGTAAGAAGGCTACAAAAATAGACAAGGAATGTACCAGTCATCTTATTAAAATGTTTGGTATGTGGGACACGGCCCTTGCTAGATAAATAAGAGGCTAAAATCATGAGTGAATGCGTCATCTCCAGTACAACAGGAGACAATACCAGATCGAATACACTTGATTTTATGGGAAGGCTGGAATGTTTTAAATCTCTATATTGAATTTTCAGTACCGTTGTTGGTTATTTGCAATGTCTCTGTGGTTTGGGGTTTTGTTCTACTTCCTTCTTCCTATCTAACAGACAGCAGCTTCCAATCCTCTTCATCAAACTATCACAGCTAAGCTGTAATTGCTGTTAATTCAGTCAGCTTCACATTAAAGGCAGTGATCACTGGAATGCTTTTAATTGTGGAGCAGCTACATGGCAGTTTTATTTGTTAACAGTGTTAGTGACTGATTGAGCAAAACGTTTTACCATGCCTTTGTGTCGTGTGGAAACATCTGTGTTGTGGCTACATCACAGGCTCCAACTATTTTATAACAGCAAGCATATATCAACTATATGGACATTTTATCTTAAGTCCCTGCCACAACCTGTGACAGCTGTTTAGAAGCGTTTTCTTTTCATGTTGGTACTGTATATGCATGCTTTGTCCCGTTGTCGGCCATTGTGGGTGGTGTTAATTCTCTTTTTTCTACTCCAGCTTTCCATAATGGCCATGCGGAGACGCCACTCTACCGTTTCTCGCTCGCTGATGGCACCCCAGTCACAGCCCAGACCAGGAGTGACCTCTGCAGGAATCCCAACAACAATGAGCCACACTCTTATCTCTCCACACACTTGCTACAAAGGTGCAAATGCTCTAACAATTGGAACTAGCAAGAATGATTTCTCCCAAAACTGGCAAATGTCTCTCTATGTTTTATGTGCTTTATTCTGTTTTCAATTTTTGTTATTTACTTTATTTCCTTGTAGAGAGCAAAATAGTTATCGTGGAAACCAGAGTGGAGGTATGAGGCCTCAACACATGGGTGTGAACAACCCCAACCAACAGATGAACATGGGCCCAGGAGGGAGCATGGGGATGAACAGAGGCTACGGCATAGCTGAACAGGGCAACATGCCGCAAAGGGGAGTGCCTCCATACACAGGGGGTAACCGCATAAATCCCATGAACCAGATGAATCCCATGCATCAGATGAACAACATGGGGCAAATGAATCAGGTGAATCAAATGAATTCCATGCATCCAATGAACTCCTCCATGAACCAAATGGGTCCCATGACTCAGATGGGCCACCATGGCATGCATCAGCATCAGCACCAACATCAGCAGATGAGTCAGTTCCATGGAGGTGGACCTGGAGGTGCAGGGTACGGGATGGGAATGACCAGTCCCCCCCAGGCCAGTCCCGGGATTAATGGCCCCCCACACAACGTCATGGGTTCACCCAGAGTCAGAGGAAGCCCCAAGATGGGTGCGAGCCCTTTTTCTCCCGGAGGTATGAACCAAACCTTTGTAGAACTCTTGGAGAACTTCAGTAAAAACAAATCACAATTTCTTAACTCACATTTAGTTACACTTTTGTTATTAACTTCATGGAAGGTGCCCTTGAGCAAGGCACAGCTGCTCAGGAGGCAAAAATTTATTAACAAAAGAGTGAAAAATATATATAGAATTAAGTGGAATTTTTTTTTTTTTAGCAAGAGTAAAAAAAAGTACAGTATATATACAAGAAAGTGGAAAAACATGTATTTTCCCTTGCAGGACTAATAAATCTTCTTCTTATCACATGTCTCTGGTTGTGTCCACTGCAGGTATGATCTCTCCCATGAGCTCCAGTCACCCTGGTAACTCTGGAGGAGGTGGAGGGACTACCTTCTCCAGCAGCTCCTTGAATGCCCTCCAAGCCATTAGTGAGGGAGTGGGAAATCCGATGCCCTCCCCACTCACTTCTCCTCTCCCTCACAAGCCTGACAGCTCCCCAAGCATCAACTCCACAAACCAGGCAGCAGGGGGGCCGTGTAAACTAAGCCTCCCAGCCTACTCTGACTCCAAGAGCCCAGGGAGCTCACTGGGGACTGGAGGAGAGCAGCAGTCTCAGCAGCATCCACACACCCCCACAAGTGAGGGCCTTCCTGACAAGCCAGACAGCCAGGCCGGCAGAGAGGCGGGTCCAGCCGGTGGAGAATCCAACCGAAGGGTCCCTGACACCAAGTGCCACAAGAAGCTTCTGCAGCTCCTCACATCCCCTACAGATGAGCTGGTGCCACCTAGTCAAACACCTAGCTCCGGGCCCAGCGCCACCCCTGAGGCTAAAGATGGAACAGCCGGCGTCACCAGCCCCTCCTCAACAGGAGTGTCCTCCTCAACGGGCGGGAATCACAGCGCTGTGTCCTCTTCAGGTGGCACAGGACATTTAACAAGTCAGTCGCTGCAGGAGAAGCACAAGATCCTCCACAAGCTTCTGCAGAATGGGCACACACCTGACGAGGTGGCTCGCATCACAGCCGAGGCCACCGGAAAGAGCAGCCTGGATTCGGGGACATCGGAGCCTGAACCTGCAGCCAGTGGAGGGGTTAGGGGATCAGAATCAAAGCAGGAGCCGCACAGCCCTAAGAAAGAGAAACCCCATGCCCTCCTTCACTACCTCCTCAATAAGGATGACTCCAAAGACGGTGGTGATATCAAGCCAAAACTAGAGGAGCTAGAAGGTAGAGGAACTCATGGGACAGGGGTCACCAGCTCGGACCCCCACTGCATGGATGGGAAGGTCAAGTTGGAGCCATCTGATGAGGTAAGGGTTTTGCCCAGGATAACGATTTGTTAGATATAGTTTAAAATGCCTAGTAGAGCATTGTTTTCTAATCATTTTTTATGTCTTGATGGTTCAGGCGGAGACCCTGGAGACCATTCTGGGTGTCCCAAGGAACAACTCTAGCTTCTACCCTGAACCAGAACCCAGAGCAGGAAAGGAAGTAGGAAACAAACTGGGAAATATGCCTGACAGTTTACATGGTAAGTCAGTCAGTATTGATTATTTTGATCAAATCTAACACTGGACAGAAAAAATGGTTCTTGCTCAATGGAAAACACAAAATATAATGCATGGCTGAACTTCTACAGCCATAGCAGCCTTGGCATATAGCAAGCCAATTACTTTTTTAGGTCTTTCATGAGGTGCCAGAGTGTAGTTGCTTCCTCTTCAGTGGTAGTCTTAATCTCAGAATATTAGAATCTCCTATATGTGTGAGGTTATGTAATCTAACTCTAGTATTTTTGTGTTTTAGATGGGGAAAGAGGTCCCATGCCTTCAGCTCAGCGTAGTGCCTATCAAAGAGCCTTGTCTTTGGATGCCAAGCCCATGGGTGGAGAGGGAGCAGTAGGAGGCGGCTTGGCCGGGAGACGGAACGTGCCCTGTCCCACATTGGTCAAACAAGAGAAGATAGATGCTCCGATTCGACCTGGGCCCATTCCCAATGGTTTTCCAGGAGGCATGGCTGTTTGTCCACCCCGGGGCAATCCAACAAGTAACTTAAACATTTATTTCTTAGCATACCCAAGACAGCCCCGCTTTCTATGAAGAACTGGGTATCACAGAGTAGACCGCATTGGGATATATTTTTTTTCAATACTACTATTTTATTTTGACACTGACGCCTTATGTTTGTTGTCCGTGTTTTGATCAGGAGGTATGGGCAGAGGAATGGGAATGCCTCAGCGACCTCCCATTTCAGGTGACTGGGGGATAGCAAGGTCCAGCAGCAACCCTGTGACCGGACCAGGACACCCTGGCATGGGTCGCTCTGGTCCAATGGGAGGGCCCATGATTAACCGGTCCAACAGTGTACCTGGGAGAACCAGGTCTATGCTGCAGCAGCAACTCATGGATATGGGTATGTCGCATGTTGTGTGTTGAACTGTAACTAGGGAATGTTTGGTGCTTGTACTTAATTGGTACATAATTAAATATAAATGTCTGTGTTGTGTTTCCACTCTATATTGATAATACACTATCAATGTTTACCTCTGCAGGCACCAATGAAGCCAATATAGGTATGAGCCCATTTGGTGGACATGGGCCCCCTCCTCGGTCCCCGTCCTGGCCAGACTCGGCTATGGGAATGGAAAGACCACAGAATAACACAAACCGGTAAAGCTTTTGCACTGGTTCACACGCTATTCCTCTGAATCTTTTCCAAATTAGACCTTAAGCTAAATTGGTGGTGTTAATGGTGTCTGTGATTGCAGTCTCTTTTTCTTGATGTGATTTAATGTTTTCTGTGTCATTTGTTGTGTTAGGGAGCAGTTTGGGCACCCCCTGGAGCAGCTGCTGGGGCCCCTGGCCAACAACGAGGGCCCGAGTGATGAACGGGCACTTCTTGACCAGTTGGACTCTCTGCTTAATACCACTGATGTCATTGCTCTGCAGGAAATAGACCGAGCACTAGGCATCCCTGAAATAGTAGGCCAGGTACAGGACTCACTACAGTATATATAATATACTGCATATACTCATTTTTTTTAACACTACATTTTGGCACCAATGGGGCGTGGACCCAAATTAACTTCTGTTGTAAAAGTAGTTCTAATTTATAAAGTGATTATGGAATAAAGCAGAAAGAATTTATTGTAATTAAAAAATAGGAATTAACTAGTGAAATCAATGCATATTTTAAATGAATAGCTATCCATTAAATGTTATGGGATGAAGTGGACAACTTGTTGCACTCTTGATTCAAGTAAAAAGGGAATTGAAGATGAATTTATATAGTCCTCTCTGCTGTTCTAATTAGATAATTGAATGTGGGGTCTCAATCCTCAACTTAATGCTAGCTTGCAGTAAGTGTTATTAAGTTTCCAATGTTTTTTATAGCTTCTGGTTGTGCAGGCTTCTGTAAGCCGGTTGTAATACTTGTGATTGTTATGCAGTTGTTTGGTGAATATGTATTTTATGTCTGTGCGCTGTAAGTAGTTTAATCACATAAATACCCATATCTAGCTTTGTGTTGATATTGCAGAAAAGTTCACAAACTAGAATGACATGCAACTTCCCTGCTCCCCAGACCCACGGACCTGAAGGCCACCAGCAGGGCCAGAATCGAGGCCAGGGTCGGTGCCCGCCATCAGAGCCTTTTCCAGGGCCAGCCTCCTCCTTAGGCATGGACCAAAAACCCATGTATAACCAAGGCTACACTGGGCCCCCAGGGCCCTCCTCAATGGGCATTCAGCCTGGTTATGGTGGCAACACAATGCAAGGCCAGTCTCCCGGAGGCTTCAACCCAATGATGAATCAAGTGGGCCAGACAGGGAACTTCCCTGGCATGGCAGCTATGGGCAACCCCCGTGCAAACATGATGCGACCTCGCATGATGACTGCCACCAAGCCTCTCCGACTGCAGCTGCAGCAGAGACTGCAAGGACAACAGGTGATCACAGACAGACAGACAGATATCATATCATTATATTAAAGATGCAGTAGGTCAACTTGTGACTTATGAGAAATTGGTGGCTTCTTGGCTGCTATGTTAGTCAAAAATGGCCTATTTAAAATGTCTTTGACTTGTCTCATCTGCCAGTTTATGAACCAGACCCGACAGGGCATGAAGATGGAGCATGCCCCCGGAGGAAATCCTGCAATGCATTCAGGTGTGCAGCCTGGTATGCAACCTAGCATGCAACCTGGCATGCAACCTGGCATCCAGCCTGGCATACAACCTGGCATCCAGCCCGGCATGCAACCTGGCATCCAGCCCGGCATGCAACCTGGCATCCAGCCCGGCATGCAACCTGGCATCCAGCCCGGCATGCAACCTGGCATCCAGCCCGGCATGCAACCTGGCATCCAGTCTGGCATGCAACCTGGCATCCAGCCAGGCATGCAACCTGGCATCCAGCCAGGCATGCAACCTGGTATGCAACCTGCAAGCATGGGTGGTCAGGTATGTAGTCAGCACTTACTCACATCTAATGTAGAGTGCATTCACTCGCCACTTTTTAAACATCAGGAAAGTTGCCATTTGTAGAATTAAGGTCCAAGTACTGATGTTTGTCTGCAGTCTGGTTTCCTGAACGCTCAAATGATGGCTCAGCGCAGCAGGGAGATGATGACCTTGCAGATGAGGAGGCAGCGGATGTTGATGCTGATGCAGCAGCAGCAGCAGCAGCAACAGCAGCAGGGGCAGGGGGCAGCAAGAGGCTTCAGCCCTCCTCCAAATGTCACAGCACCAGGAGGCATGGACAGCCCCATCGGAGCCCCCCCTATGAACCAGCCTGGACAGCAGGGCTTTAACTATGGAGGTAACTATGGTGAGTTGACTGAGACAGAGCTCTGCATCATTTTCTCCTGGATTTTCAAGTTTCATACTGACTGTTGTTTTTGCTGCTGTACTTGTAGGGATGAACCAGCAGGGGGACCCATCATTCATGGCTCCAGGTAGCAGCCCACCAGCAAACATGATGCAAGGACGGATGGGAGGTCCTCCTCAGAACACCATGATGCCAGGGATGCAGGGCAATCCACAGGGAGGGCCCATGTACCAGCCTGGAGACATGAAAGGCTGGCCACAGGGGGGCATGCCACGCAGCAAGTATGTAGCATTAGGCTCCCTTGAGCAAAATTATTTAGAGTTACCAATTATTCAAGTGTGTAGTTAATTATCACCATGTAAGCACCATACTGAAAAGGCTTTTCCTAGGGTAATGATTCTATAAGTTGAAGAGGTATACTACTTGTGTCAAAACTTATTTTACTTTCTGGTTTTCCAGCACATACCCCCAGCAACAGTTTCCCCAGCAGGGCAACCAGGGCCAGTTTGGACCCATGATGATGAACACCTCCATGGGGGGACCCGGGCCAGTCAGTGGGCCCGGTGCAGGACAGATGGGCCAAATACCAGGACAGAGGCAGGGCCAGATGCAGGGCCAAATAGGCATGAACCCCATGGGAATGGGCAGAATGCCAATGGGACCTGATCAGGTAATTAATACATTGACACATTTGGAGTACAGTTGCCTTACATGAGGGTCAGCTGATGTTTTAAAACACAGTTGAGATATCAGCCATGTAAAGAAAAATTCTCTTTTTCAACCCCTAGAAAAGTTTGCACATCTCACTGTTTTTCTCTCTGCAGAAGTATTGCTAAGGACCTGTGGTCGATAGCAGAATCTGGAGCCTTTCAGCTGTGGCAGAGCGATCTCTGCCCCAAGAGCTGGACCTACACAAACACACACAAACACACACATAGTAGTAACTCTCCAGCATAAAACATGACGCAGGAGACTTAGCACAGCACACTGCTACTCCTGGAGGAAGCGAGCTTACAAGGACAAACATTGGGCTCCATTCCCAACTAAAGCCTCCCATACTGTAACCCTGTAAAGTGATGCACAACCACAAAATACCAGTGCATGTGGGTGAGCTAATGTTTGTGTGTGTTCACGTGAATGACCTGGAGCTGTCGGGCAGTATTCAGGGTCAGAGCCAAGCTACAGAACAAGACAATGGTACAACTAACTGTGGCTGCACTTTACCTGGAAGCTTCTGTGTAACAAAGATTGATGCAATATTTTTTCATCATTACAGCCTTACTAGAGATTTAATGCCTTCACATCAAAGGGTTTCTTTTTTCTTCTTATCCTTTAGATGCACCTCATTCTTGAAGTCGTCTGAAGCTATAAGCACAGTTAACTATGTTATGCAGATTGGAGCAATAACTCTATGCTTTAGACTGTAACTGAGCATCATGACACCTGTTATAAGCAAACAAATGGTACTGCAGTATTAGATGTCTCAAATGTCCTCTGTGAATATGAATTGTAAATATTCTACAAAATATATCAAACATACTTTTTAAAGGCCCATTATTGCACAAAGTATGAGACCTGGTTGTATTTTTGTGTCCCATAGGTCAATACTGATTTGGTTGATTTGCTTCTTTACGCCCCTGCAAATATTGCAGGCCTGTTTGGGGTTTCTTCCCCTTGTTTGTCATTTTCTGAATGCTGTATTTTTTTATTTTTCTGAAAAGTCATGTATTCCATGTTTTAGCGAAGCACTTTTACTTGTGATGAGTATCTGATGAGTTGGAGGTTTGAGCTTTCACACTGTCAGAGCTTGTATTGGAAGGTGGGGGAGGTGAATTCTGCCAGGACAGTCGATTACATAAAACGATGTGATTTTGTTGGGTGTTGTGTGAGGTGAGCTGTATAGATTCTGTCTGCAGTACAGTGAAGACACGAGACACGTACTCACTCAATGTACCAACAAGTACGATTCTTGCAATGTTCTCCCCCCCTCCCCCCAACTCTGTCTGTCAAGTGTATTTTATTCACACTATCTTCTTTTGACTGTTATTCTCAACTTGCTCAATCTACCTTTTTAACATGCGCAATCCAAAGATATTTTTCCACATCTCTGTATAGTTTCTGAAATTTCTGGTGCACATTTTTTTATGATATGCATTATATTCGTCTGATAGTAAATGGGTACACATCATGGATCTGTAAAAGCAATTGATGGTGTTGTACTGAAAGCATAAAGAGCATGGAGCTAAGTTGTTCCACAGTGGTGGGGGGCGGGGGGGAGGGGGCTAGCAGTGCAGCGCGAAGAGGACCGGAAACTCTGAACCCCACAGCAGAAAGTTTTTACATCCTGAAAAAACAAACATGTTTTGCTGTGAAAGAATGAATGGAATGGAATGAAATCCAGTTCAAGACATATCAATATCTCTTCTATCTTTCAGAAAACAATTTCATTTTATGTCCAGATTTTGTTACTTCAGGAAAAAAGGATCTTTGCAGAGTTTGAATGAAGTTCAAAAAGAAGCAAGAGATCATTTGTTTTTTTGTTGTTGTTCTTTATTTGGAAGATAAGCTGTCATCTTATAGGATGTATATTACAGATTTTTTTTCTGTTGTTGATATTGATGTAAATACAAATTTATATTTAAACACTCTGTACTGTGGTTCTCTGATCATCTTCTGACTGCAATTTACTAAATCTGACAGTAATTATCAGCCAATATATTGCATTGGCAAACAAAGTTGATGATCTATTCCTAGGTTTATATGTGATATTCTTCTGTCAGAAGAAAAAACTGCTTTGCTTTGAATTTCGATATTACACTCTGCTTAGTATTGTAATGTAGAAAACTTGCCTATTCAGCCTATTATAAAGCCTATACAGTGTAACGCCCTAACCTCCAAACAGTGTACACACAGACAGTGGTGGAAAAAGCAAGTTTAAAATAAAAAAAATAAAAAAGAATGTTAGAACCGTATATAAATAGAGGAGATGTGATAGACTGAGACAGAGTAGGGGAAGAAGTATTGGGATCTTTTATTACATAAAGAAAGCAATACCACATTGTAAAAATACCCCATTACAAGTAAGAGTCCTGTATTTTTTGCCAAGTAGGATTTTCAATTAGTAGGAATTTGCCTCAGTGTTTGGTGCATGCATAAATATATTAAAAGGAGGTAAACAATAAAACAAAGTACTGCAAGAGATAAGAACATAAATATAGAATAGAAATATTACAATAAACATGGTAAAAGACACGTTAACAAGGGAAGGGAAAAGTACAGAAGTATAATTGGCAAATAGACTAAAATAGAAGTAGTTAATCTGCAGAAAAATGCCTCCTGTGAGGGAATAGGTGCTGGGAGTAGCTCAGTCTGTAGGGAGTTGGGTTGGGAACCGGAGGGTTGTTGGATCTAGTACGGACCAAAGTATAGAGTGTGGATTGGTAGCTGGAGTAGATGCAACTTCACTGCCAGGTTCCCTTGGGCAAGGCACCGCAACCTTCAAACTGCTCAGGGTGCTGGTCCACCCGGCAGCCCACTCACTCTGACATCCGTGCATGATTAGCTCCTGAGCATGTGTGTATTTCAGTGAATTGTAATTTCCCCACTGGGAATCAATACAATTATAAATTATTATATAATAGGACATTATTAGATTGTTAATACTAATCACCATCAGTAGCATTTTACTGTTGTAGCTGGTTGAGGTGGAGCTAGTTTGATAGTTTAATCCGGTAATTCCCAAAAATCGGTCTGTATACATGTCCCAGAATACATCTGGGTCGTGAGATGATTATCAATGTAGTTGGAAAGAAGATTAAACAACTGGGGTGGAACTGCTAACAACTCATTTGAAACATGAATGAATTAAAAGCACTATATATAAAAGCACTATATAAAAATACTCTCAAAACGCATTGTAGTTAAGCATATTTCTTTAGTAGACATTTGACTATGACATTTTTAATATTATTGAAAATATTTTTTAAATCAGCAGGAAGACCTGATGACACCGGCACCATCTTAAAAGAGCTTTTCTCGTCAGTTACCAGAAGGGGGCGCTGTTGTCTACTAATGTCCTCTCCAACCATTGATCGCCACACACAGTAGCTCGTGCAAGTTCTTTTTTTTTTTTTTTATCCTGCAATCCGTTCCATGCTCGCAGGAGGGCGCTCACTAGAAGAGCGTTGAAGGACGGGATATGAGGTTTGACTCATGTTTACAGACTGACGTATTAAAATAATAATGAGAATTAAGAATTAAGCACATAAGAAAGCCAACAAACGGGCCTAATTGGATTGAATGTAATAAAATATTGAGTACACTACACACCTATTATGGGGATAGCCAGATTACGTAAAACAGATTGGTCTCTACAACGTAGATAATTACATGTGATTACTGATTATACTAATACTAATTCAGAGCTGTAAATGTTTTAAAAAAAACAAAAACAAAACATTAAGAACTGCATATGTTAAACAATTTTCTTCAACTACTTATGGACACTTCTCTAACAGCCGTGTATGTTTCTAAAAATATATAAATAAAAAATATATTGTATATATTATTAGCAAATTCAGAACGTACGACTGTGCTGTGGGAATATCTCTCTCTCTCTCTCTCTCTCTCTCTCTCTCTCTCTCTCTCTCTCTCTCTCTCTCTCTCAGTGTTGGCTTGGTTCCCGGCCCATCTGCGGCCTGGCCCGTGGATTACTGTTTGTTAATGTTTCAATCAGCTGTGTGTTGAGGAATGTGGAGCTATTTAACCTGAACTTCCCCAGGTGTGCCGAGGCGCCGCTCAGTCTGGGCCCCGCCGCCCTCCCCTGCCCTTGGCACAAAGCTATCACACAAACACAATCACACACTGGCCACGCCGGGGCTGCAGCTGTGCGCATCGCACCGCAGGGAAATGGGAAAAACATTGCACCAGGGAGACAGAATAAATCTTATAACAAATCGCCTCGCCAAAGCCATTTTAACCCCTGCAGTGCCGAGAGAGACTCAAACTGCTGATTTACACGATAACATCTTGAAACACCACATTTAAATGGATGTTTCATGGAGTCAAACAAACTTTAACCTTATTTATTCGTTGTTGTTTTTTTCTTCATAAACCGCCCTACATGGCGTGATCTTTGTCAGGGAATTTGTTAAATGGGCTACGTGTTGAATCTTAAATCATCTTCGGGGGGGGGGGATACATTTGTCATGACTGCGATGATTTTATTTAATACTAAACTTCAAACTGCCTCAATTTGTCAAGATGTTTAGACTTGACGATTTAACATGATACTTCCTCTTGTAATGTGATACGGTAATGGCCCATAGAGAGGCAAATTACCAATTTAACTGGCTATGAGTCATTATGTTGACCACCAGCTTTAGTTTTATGTTACCTGATTGACTTAGCAGCTTCTTCTAGGTGTAGCATTTTTTTTTATTGACAACCACTTTACATCCCTCTAACACTCAGGCAACAGGATAAGCTATTCAGATGAATATGAGTAGGCCTGCTATTAATCACAATGATAATAAGTCTATAACAGCACACAATAATCACCAGAGTGTCATGTTTCACAACTATGGTTCTACTTTTTGCAAAGACAGACGATGAAACTCTCCAGGTGGGCCTGTGTGATGATATAGCATCTAATATACTGTTATTTTTCTCCCTCTCTCTCTCTCACACACACACACACACACACACAAAATGACAGAATTCTTGTTCAAAAATAATTGTCTTGTTTTAATAAAAACACAAATAAGGTACATTGCAAGAAAACAATATCTGCACATAGTGTGGCATTGTAATATACAATACAGTTTGTCGCTCAGTAATCTGAGAAATTTATTTTTTTCCTTTTACAAAATGTTGAATATCTCTATAAAGTTTTACACAAGATACAAAGAGCGTAACAGAAACATTAGCTTTCTTTAGAAACTCTACAAGCAACGAGCGATGCTGGTTGCACTGAACTGGTCTTGGTCCCCCGGCTAACCCAGTCTATCTGGACACCGCCGGTCTTCTTCTCTCAGGGCCCTCTGATCAATCGAGAGCCTTGAGTGACAGAGATCCTCGCCACCGGAGGATGTCCACGCAACTTTATTTTTCTAGCACTGGGAGTTTTAAACGTCCCTACATAGTTCAAGGTTGTTTTTTTTATAGATGCGGTCGAGACGTCACATCAAATAGCCTTGTTTGTTCTTCGCGGTGCTCGCTATGGGGTGATGGTGCAAAGCTCCACGAGCTCTTAACGGCACATAATCCTGTCATCTGAGCATCCATTCTGCGGGGAAAGAGAAAAGGGAGGTTGATTAGTACATCTGCGTTACATGAATATAAAACAATCACAACAACTTATTGTGCGCAAGAGAGACTTTTACGCATGGATTTAGCAACTTTACGCACGCGTGCTGAGATTTAAAAACATATGTTACAGTGGTGCAGGGAGCTCTGTGGGACACCGAGACCTCCCCAGATTAATTCTGCTGTATATGGGATGAGATATTTACCTCCACTGCTATGCTAGCGATCTCTGCGTTCAGGGTGGTCAGCGGTGTGCGGGTGACGCTGTTGGCCGAGTGCTGGCGGCTCTTCTCCGGCTCGTCCAGCTCGACCTGCAGGTCCCAGATGTAGTCGATGACGTGCTGCAGGATTTCCACTTTGCTGGCCTTCTTGTTGGTTGGCAGGGTGGGCACGAGCTCCTTCAACTTGCTGTAGCAGCTGTTCATGTCGTGAAGGAAGGCGCTCATCTGCTCGTCCAGTAGCGGAATCTTGCACTTGGAGATGGTCAAGCTCTGCTCGGATAAGCAGCGCACCATGTCCTCGCCGCCGACCTTGCTCTTCAGGGCGCAGGTAGATCCGACAACCTTCATTTTGATTAGTGTAGGTGTAGTTTCCAAAAATGACGAGGGATTAAGGTAAAGTAGTTGAGCGATGAGGCTTCTCCTCCTTGGAGATCTTGGCAATGCTATGTTGACAGTTTGCAACGTCCACATGGGCGAACCTCCTCGACTTTATAGTCGAGAAGGAGCCGGGGGCGTGCTAGAGTCGTCCCGTTTGAAGACAGTAAACCAATGAGACGGCTGCGTTTGTGTTGATGGGTCGGTCCACAACAGCCATTTCAGCCAATGACTAGTCTTGCCTGGTTATCGGATTTACAATCTGTTTGAGGGATGGCGTTACAAATGGAAACAAATGTGTGTCTTTTATGGGTAATATGTGGGAATCCAGCTGTCCATGGCTTGGGGACTCTGCAGGTGTAGATTGCCTGGGGACAGTTAAGGGGTGGTGAATGCCTGGGTATGCACTGTGAGAATGTGTGTGGGATGGGACAGGATGAATAGGATGAATGGCTAATGATAATTAGGCTACCACAGTGCCCTAGTTTTGCCTCTCACAGTTGCTGATGGCACTGCAGATGTGGATGACAATAGTACAGTAAAGTAAGACAATGGATGACACAGAGTGACCAAACAATTCTGGGAAAATATTGAACTTTTTTGTTCACTCTAATTAGTTCAGGATAATGAAGTTCGGTTGAGTGTGGAATGCAGTCACTAAAGAGATTAGCCGTTTATTGAATTTATCGGATTAGTTAAATAACATTACTATTTGCAAGTAGTTTTCGAAAAATGACAACCCACTCATTCCCACACCACGTCTCCCCAGCTTTTTAAACTCAAAGCTTCCTTTATGCTCACAAACTGGACTTTTCTCACAGCACAGAGTCTCCTTTTCCTGCTTCACGTGCTGAAGGAAGCCCAGTGTGAGCAGCAGCTTCACGGATTCCTTCACATGTTTCTGCAGTGTGTGCTCAGCCTTGTGTGCACACTCAGATCGCATCGCTCTGTTCTGAATCTTCCCCCCAGATTGTCCAAACAAGCCCGAGCAGACTGGCAGGCGCCAGCGCGGTGACGTCACCCATTCATCCGAGCCTTGACGCCTGTCAGCCTGGCGCCGCTCGGGCGGTCTCCATGGAGACGTCAAACAAGAGAGCTCGCACTCCGCACTCCTCCATTCACCTGCGAGGCGCGCGGAACCCTGAGAACAAGCCGGCTCCGGAGCTTTGTCGTTCATTTATCACCTAAAGCAGCGGGGTGAGATTACCGCCCCGCGCACCTGCAGAGCCGGGGCTGTCAGAGGAGGGGAAAGGCTCGGAATTATGTTGTTAGTGCATTTGAACACCAAATAACGACTGCATTCCTCCACACAGCCCGCTGGATTTCTGTGGTTACTTTAAAATCCTTATGTAATTAATTTATTCCATGCATTTAATTTGCAAGAATTCAGCGACTCTCTTGTCAGTGATGACAGTTTATGTCAAATAGTGTTGCCTACAACATGCATCAAACTAATTTAGGTAAAATAAATGTATTTCTATATTATGTTAAGGAAGACCACAAAGAGTAAATGTATTTCCCCCCAAAAAATTTAAATTTTAAATTTAAATTTGACTTCTTACTTCATGTAGCTGTTTTACTATTTTCCACTATCATGTCGCAGAACCTGCTTTAGTAACATAAAACTAATAAGTGGAATAATTATTCAGATCCTCCATATAAATAAATGTAGGAATGCTGATTAAAAAACAATCCATAACAAGTTGCCTGCATTCCAAAGCTTACTCAAGTAAAACTGAGTAGGCCTATTATCAGCAGTTATCAAAAGTTAAAGTACCCCTTAATTAGGAAAGACAATGGACCCGGTCAGTGTCATATTATTGTATATTATAATATTGGAGTATAATTACTGATCTATTAATGTGTACATGTAATGTATTTTATTATTGTGCAAATGTGGATCTATTTTGCACACTGTTGGATAGTTTAAAATATAGTAAAACAATGTGTGCCCTCGGAATGTGATGAAGTAGAAATATAAAGTAGCATGAAATAGAAAGAAATAGGTAAAGTTCAAATACCTCAAAATTATACATTCCTTGAGTAAATGTACTTTGTTGCATTCCACCACTGTATAATACCATATGTTGTGCTTATAAGTGAAGGTATTTTATTTGACTAGGACCTGCAACATATATTAGTTTGTGAATGCATGTTTTTGCAAATATAAGATTTTATTTAGAATACCATTAATATTCTGGAAACTCCACAGACTGACACACTGCACAGTTTATCATCAAGTTTGAAAGGAATTTGCATATTGAAGGAATATGACATTATAATAAAACAGCTTGTTCTCTTCACATTTTAACATAAATGCTATTTAAAGAGGCTCAGCTTATGTGTGCACAGATGTTGCAGCAGACGGAGGAAAACATCAGTATTGCTGTGCTGTCTTGTAACAAAGTTAACTACCACTGAGCCTGTTTCTTCTAGCTGTTGCAGTAGCCTGTAAAAACTTTTTAAGAAACTTTCTTTTTTTCCTTTCTTTTTTTGCCCTCTGTCCTAGGTCACAGCTGACAGGGCGGTGGGAGGGCGGTGGGAGGGCCGGGTGGGCAGAACAATGGGAGTGCGGTGCAGGGATTGTGGGAGAGAATCTAGGCTGGAGCCACAGTGTCTGGAGCGCCCCTCCACTCCCCTCATCCAGCTTTTGTTCAGCTGCAAAAGCTATCAGCACTTCCTACTGACACCAACAATAACTCCACACAGCTGGGCCCTTTTTAGCCTGTTTACAGCACATCAAGGCGATGGGAGAGAGA
The DNA here is from genome assembly GCF_008692095.1 of Etheostoma spectabile. Lineage (NCBI taxonomy): Eukaryota > Metazoa > Chordata > Actinopteri > Perciformes > Percidae > Etheostoma > Etheostoma spectabile. The sequence goes on from NC_045736.1 coordinate 26,887,440, forward strand.
AGACAGAGGGAAGAGGCAGAGGAGGGGAAAGAAAAGTGAAACATATTAGCTCCTGATTTTAACTGACAGAATGGCAATGCCCTCTCCCTGCTCTCCTTCCCTCCTTCATCGCTAACCCAGAATTAATTTCCCAGTGGCCCCTTAACACGTGAGCCGATTATCATTTGGGATTTCATTTCTCTGACAGGCTACTGTTTGTGTCAGAGCTGTTGCAACATCCTGCATCCATGAAACAGCAGAAAGTCAACACTTGTACGTTTTTTTCAGGACATTGTGTATCTTGGCTATATTTATGCCAGCACACAAACCATTTCCTGGAAGCTTTTTTTTCAGGATAAATTGTTCCATTTGGTGGAGGGGAAACATATTAGCTAATACGCCCTCTTTATCGCTACAGCAAATAAATCTACAAAAGAAATCTACAGGAAGCCAGAAGAAGGAGAAGTTGGTGCAGGAATTTATTCAGAGGAAATAGGACATTCCAGCAACGCTTTGACACTTTTGCTGCTGTTATTATTGCTGCGGGAACAATAAGTAGTGTGCGTACTACTTCCTGAAACACGAAAGTGACCAAACCACAATAATGGCACAGAAGAAAGAAAGAAAAAAAAATGGTTCTTCGACAGAGGATTTACTTTAGTGTGATTATTGAGATACACTGTTGAAAAGATATGTGTAGGAATTTGATTATGAGAGGAGAAGTTTTCAAAAAAAATGTACTCACTTACACTAACACGCACACAAACACACAGAGGTCATCTCCTCGCAGCTGCGGGATTAGTTTCCAGTTGCCAGTCACGCTCTTCCTGTTTGCTTGATAATGATCACACCTGTGTGCAGGTGTGTGGAGAGGCTCACATGGGACAGGGAGGGGTGAGTGTGGTGTCAGATACAAACATTTTTACCACACCACATTGTCAAATCTTTCCCCAGCTGAGTGATGATTGACTGGTGGCGCTCGGGACTCATCAGTCATGGGTACAAGTGGAGGAAGTTAGTTCTGAATGTGAAGGTTTGTAATAATGTGTGTCACGGCTTCTGTGGGTGTGTGTTATGTATGTTTCTGCCTGAATTCCTGGTATGTCCCGACGTGGCCTGGCACCTCCCTGGGCAGCCGAGCCTATGTAATGACTGAGGACCCGTGGTTGGGAGTCACTTCCTGTGGGAGTCCTGGTTCAGAGATGTGTCATCAGCAGTGCAGACCAGTTGGAGCCTTGCCGCCTGTTGGCTGTTTTTCCTGTGTGCAGGCAGCAGACTGGATGACTGAATGAATGCCCTTCCCCGAATAAAGAATAAAATAGAATGCCTTTTATTGTAAAAAGTTTGGTTTTATATACAGAGTGGAGTAATGATATTGCACAGTATAGAGTATTGCACAGTAGTGAAATTGTGCAGTATTATCAGTAGTATTAATTATAAAATATTGCACAGTAGGGGGGTAGAAGAAAGTCTGGGGGTTGGGGGGTTAGACTGTGAAGTTAGTACATGTGTGAGTTCAAAGTGGTTATGACTTTTTTAAAGAAAGAAAGGAAAGCCAGGGGCAAGTTGTTGGAACACTATCTCCATCTGATAGTTGAGGCGAAGCCTCACAGAGATCCTTGAAGCCCCACAGGTGTCCTCTGCTCTGTGTCCTTGGCCCGGTAGGACACTTAGGGACAGCTTGGTCTCTCTCTATCTCTGTCTCTCATGTGTGTACATGTGTATGTGTGTGCGTTCACCGGACCCAAAGCTCACCCCTCCTTTACACCCCTGTGCCCATCTCCCTCCGCCTGGTTCCCACACACACTATCAAAGCTCTTTAATGGCTTCTAATTAGCTCCCCATCTGCTGGTGACAGCGCACTGGTGGCATGCTAAAGCACCCATTGAGAGCGTAAGCATTGTACTCTGGAATACTTTCCACTCCAGTGGCAATTGCCTGGAGAGAGAGCTTTAGCTGGGGGTGGGGGGGTGTTGGGGTGGGGCTGGGTGAGGAGGGGGTGAGAGAGAGGAGGAGGAGGGGGATGCTGGGTAGTGTTCTCTACAGTCAGGGGCTTGGGGGAGGGCAGGGGTGGAGGAATAGACAATGGGAGACAGTGTTACAGCTTGTTGCAAATCTAATAACGCCAGAGTCTCTTTTCCGTCCACTGGTCATCACCCCCCACCACCACCAGCAACAACTATTTCCCAATCCCACCTCACCCCTCCCTCTACTTATTTCACTATAGCAACAATGTGATGCTGACATCATACAGAGGATGGTCAGTGAATTAAATCTGACTTTGTGCTAAGGCAATGGGGAAACTGGAAACATCCTGATGAGGTACTCCACTGGCCTGAGAAGCCTCACGGCTATTGCTCCCCTCTTGAACAGAAACAATAGATGCACCTCTATAGAAACTGTAAATGTAGCCTAATGAGGCCTCTTCATTAGCAGAACCTGTCTATGTGTGAATGCAGTTTGTTTGTCAGGTCCTATGAGGCCTTGTCCTTTCCAGGACTTCCAGCAGGGCTCAGGTCCACTGGTAGCAGAAGGGGGGACCAGCTGTTCACAGCTGGTAGCCAGAAGATGCCTATGGGGGACAGGCCTGCATGCTGCTGGCCAGCTGCCCCCTGCTATAGGAGGGAGATGAAGAACAAACAAGTAATTGCTTCTGGGAAACAATCAGAAACCATGGTTTTCTCATTTACACCCCAGATATGTACATTTCATTTTATTGAGACATTTGGCTGATTAATGGAAACTAGAGGTCGTCATCAACACCCAACAGAAATAAGGTGAAACGTCATCAACAAATGGCCCTGAGAGTATTCCTGTGAGTTTGTCAAATCAATAAGAAGAGCAATGAAATGAAGCCATGTATTCTTTACCAAGAAAGAATATATTGCCCTAAATAAGAGACTGTATAACTAACATATTAAAGACAGGAATTCATTCTGGTGTTTTTAAGATTCCATGGCAACTGAAAGCACTACTTTGAAATGACAAGTAAAGCCGCATATTTGTGCTTGTCTGTGTAAGTATGAGACAAATGGTCTGTCACCTAACCTCTCTCTCCATCCTGCACACACACACACACAAACACACACACACGCACATCCCCACAGCTGCACAGAGGCGTCCAGTCAGCACGGCCAGGGGACATGGGAGCCAAAGCCCAAAGATGGAGCATGGACAGTGGCAGCTGGGGAGCTGACAAAGCCCCATTCAAAGGGCCCAGGCCTGGGGACAATGGCTGGGCCAGGCTGAGCCCTCTCCTCCACTCTTCCACCCAAAGATTAATACTTCAGATGGGCTTCCCGGTGGCAGGCAGGGCTAAAAGGAGAGCCCTCCTGTTTGTCACTGGGCATTGTGCGAGTCGCCTGAGAACCAACCTCTTGGATGGGCTTGACAAATGAGAGCCGCCATTGACAGTGAACAGATTGGGCCTGCCACTTTTGTTTTGATTGTGTAGCGGGTATAATCAAGTTATTTGGGCCTAGGGGAGTTTTTGTTTCTTTCTCCTGATGCTCTTGACACTAAAGTCTCACCTTAACAGTCTCTGCTGGTTCAGCTGTGATCTGAGCCTGCTCAAGTTTCGCCTCTTGTTTGTTGTTTTATTTATCAAAGCTGAATAGGGGGCACAGCAGCAATAGGAAGTTAATTTACGTGGGTGTGGGAATCTGGCTATCTATTCATGTGCCATACAGAAGGAAGTGCAGGTGCAACAGGTGTAGGTGTGTGTATTCTTGTCACAGTCAATAGAGCTACATTGCAGAGTTATTGTAATGTTTTCTATGCAGATGTCCCATGTACACCTGACCTGAATAATGTAAATAAAGACCAGCTCAGAACATTCTACTGAAACCCGAGACCCTGTTAGGTAGGGGTAAACACAGGCAGCTCAGGTGTAACCCCCCCCCCCCCCCCCCCCACACCCCACACACACACATCCCCACCCGCCCCCTCTTACCTTTTCTCTGCAACCCTGTGAGTGCAGTGCAGGTGTTTAGCCCCCAGCAAGGTAGCATTTCAGGTTAAACTGTAGAAACGCTGCCCCGCCTATGACACCAGAACTACAAGTGGCTGCAGAGTACACAGCATCACACCTGTGCACCTACTTCTACCGTGTGATCACAACAGAAATACTTTACCACAGAGTCTTGTGAGAGAAGGACCATTCATTCAGTCAGCATGTTATATGCAAATCTCATTTTAACCCAGTACTAATTAACCCCCCCCCCCCCCCCCCCCCAGATCACTCAATATTTGACTGTTCAATAAAGCAACATGCAAGGATTGAACATTTGATTTCATGGCTGTGACTACAGTAACGAAGCCTGGGGCCATCTGCCCTGTCTGTCTCTGTGTTATTGCTGTGCATTGACCAGCCATTCTCACGATAAAGGAATGTGCCCTTCTTGTAAACATGCATCGACCCCCCGCAAAAGCCACTGTTCCCTCTTCTCACGTCCGGGTGTCCTCCCATCCATCCCAGTCTCCATCACCCTCTCATCCAACCCCCCGGGTACTTCTACTGCCAGTCTCCCAGTCCCCTCAGCCGCCCAGGAAAGATCCTCCCCTGGTTCCCATGTAGAACTGAGAGACACACAGCTAAGACCAGTGCCCTGCTTTTCACCCAGGGCCCACTTCCAGGAATCTGCTTGTGTGAAACTTTGATGCAGCAGAAGGTGCCCTACTTTTAAACTTCATTCTTCTCCCTGGGATTGTTTCAGGGGGTTTAACAAAAGGCGAGAGAGTCTGTGTGCGGGTCAGCAGGGGTGTGTGCGTATGTGCATCTAGGTTATACTCGGGTGCATGTGTTTGTGTGCACGCCTGTGTTTATGCAACAGTGTGTATGTGTATGTGTGTGTGCACGTGAGGGGAGGGCTGTAGGATTATAAAGAGGAAGTGAATGGGAAGTACACACTCAGTGACAAAATAAGAGGGAGACATTCCTTTGCTGCCCCTCCCCTCCTCCTCCCTGCTCCCTCTTTCTCTCCTCTCCCTTCACTGTGGCAGGGCCCTGGGAAAATCAAACAGGTGGTTTGGGCCTGGCAGGAAAGCTGGCTGGGCCCGGAGTGGGCAGGCCTACAGGCTGCTGGGGGCTATCAAAAGCTCTTAGGCCCAGCTTTAGGCCAGCACTCTGAATGGCCCCGGGCTTCATTATCATGTGAATTCTGGGAACTGCCCCGGGCCCCCAGTAACACCAGTGAGCTGCCCATATGGCGTTCGCTTGGCAACTAAGGAGACCCAGCAACCCCCCCACTCTCCCTTCCAATGCTACTCCTCCATTCCAGCACTCCTAATATCAAAGAGAGAGGGAAGCAAAGCCCCCCCCCCCCCCTTCCCCTTAGCCACAGCCCTCTCCTGGGGGGGCTGGACCACACAGAACAGCGCTGGACAGTCCTTAGGGACCCTGGATAACACCGCTGCCCTACAGGGCACTACAGCAAGGCCGGCTCTGGGTGGATTTAGCCATTGAATTAACATTAAAGACACATTCTAAAGCTGTCAATTTAGCATCAGAGCCACAGCCTTGACAGATAAAGATGTCGGCATGTCTCTCCACTTCATGAGGGTGCGCCTCTTTCCACCATACAATTTCTTACTAAGGGCTTTAGAGAGTGAATGCTTCCTGAACAATCAATATTAAGGTTCAATCGCACTAGAAAGTGGCAGCAAAATGAATTTAAAATATGTTGTTCTTTTGTTGGGTCACCTCTTTTACACAGAGGTTCGGCAATACTGCTGTTAAGAATTTCACCTGCTTTGCTTTTTTACACCAAACAACGCCGACATAATGCTGCAACAGCCGAGATGTGTAACACAACAGTGCCTAGTGTGTGTTTGCTTGTAGTCCTGCCATGCTGGTTGTCCATTGTATACATATGTCAATTCTGCTGTCTTACTACCTTTACTGCTAAAGGGCTGAACAACTCTGAGACTCTATTTTGTCTCCATAACTTTTTTTTTTTACAGAATGGCAAGGCGGAATAACAGCTCAACAGTCCCACCTTGAACAGGCTGTGTGAGAGGGCCTAGTGACTACTCGCAGGGCTAGCTGGTAAACTGCGAGCTGCTAGCCAGAAGGTGACATGCTAGCACAAGACAGTCACAACAGCTCTTCTAACCAGGGTTATTGTTGGGGGATAAAAGCTCTTTGAGCTTGTTAGCTTGGTTGTTAATGGGACAATAAATTGACACAGAATATTCAAAACGTGTATTTGTACCACTGACTCTTGTTGCTGCCTGCAAACAATTTTTTTTGTGGAGCAGTTTGTACTGTGAAATTACAGTATGTAAAAAGCTGATGGTGTAACGCAGCTAGCCTATGATAGCTTTCTCCATTTTGGACTCTCTGGCTCTTAGTTACTTCTAAGGTCAGCACTGACAAGATGGCTTCCTGTTGGTCAACAGCGCAAAGTCCTGTGACAAATTTGTGTGAATTTCCTTTGCCCCTAATGGAATGAATTGATTTTGCCACAAAATTTTACCATTTTAAATGCTGGTGTGATCAGACCTTTTGTGAGCCCACACACTCACAATAAGATACATCTGCAGCAATATTCTGTAGGTGTACTGACCCAAAGCCGCTCCCATAAGCATTCCAGATACATTAGTAGTGACAGAAAAATCTCAAATGCTCAATGATAGCCATCTGAGGTAAATAACCTTGTGAGTCATCTGGTTTTCCTGGATGAGGATGAGGACACTTCTACAGAGGAGATGTCACTTAACAACAGAGCAGGAATGCTGCTCAGGCTGCTGCAGTCAGCCACCTGCGTTATAGTGCAGTGGGGGGAGGAGGAGCAGGAGGAGGAAGTGTGTGAGCGATGTGTGTTATATGTGCCACATGATCTCATGCTGATGAAGAGACTTTGGATGGCTCCAACATTGTTCATTGTGTATGTGTGTGTGTGTGTTTGTGTGTTTGTGTGTGTGTGTGTGTGTGTGTGTGTATGTGTGTGTGTGTGTGTGTGTGTGTGTGTGTGTGTTTGTGTGCGTACGCAGGGCTGTGGGATTTGGGTGTGATCATATATTGCATTTGTGGATAATATAGTCAGCTTACTTCACTGCTTGCACCTGTGATAAAGAAGGCAGGAAGAACACGGAGGGAGGAGTGTTTGAGAGGTACAGAGAGAGAGAGAGAGAGAGAGAGAGAGAGAGCTGAAAGTGTGATCTGACTTCTGAAGAACTCTACTAGTGATTCATGCTGTTACACATGGAGCGATTCACTCCCTCTGCAGCTGTGTGGGCCACATGCACAATATGATTTCACAACATCTTGCCTGTACTTGGAAATTCCTTTTTTTCATACAGCCCTCTCACCCCCTTCCCTCCTGTCAGTGTGCTGGCTGTGTAACCCTGACAGTGAGGCAGGTGCACAACTTAGTCATTCTTTTCTTTCCTGTGGCTGGCTCTGTGGCTCTGTGGTTCGGTGTTCTTTACTGAAACTTTAGGCAGCTAGAAGGGCTTGACCAAAAAACCCTGTCAGAGTCATGTGTTTATCACACAGTAGGCTTCACAGTGTTGCTGGTACTGGTGTTGTTGTTATCACTAGGCACATCACTCTTCCCTTCAATGCCATCAGCCAGCTAGGAACATTTGCAAAACTTCAGTGACTCAGCATTTCTAGGTTTCGGTTCCTGTCATTTGCCCTACAATGTATGTTTGTTTAACTTTACAGTATCACTCTCACTTTTTCAACAACACGATCCACTGCATGTGACCCAGGGGTAGGATCACACCCAGAGTCACGCGTGTTTGTGTGTGTGTGTGTGTGTGTGTTGGTGCTATCATTTATCCCACAGGTCTACAAGAGCAACGCAGCCAACGTTCAGACTGTTTACAACAAACCTGAGCTTACAGCGATAAAGAAACTAAAGCTGCTTTCGCACTTGGGAGCCATAGTGATGCCATGTTCAATTACCCAGGTAACATGATTGTTCCGGATAGATTAGGTTGCGCTCATGTGAGACTCGGCACCTGCAAAGCTTGATTTTGTCAAAGCTTTGTTGTTGTTCCATGATAACACACTATACAACAATACAACTCTCCTGCTCTCCGCTAAGCTAAATATCATAGAATTTTAAAATCAAAAGTTGGATCTTGTATCAATCATGACCTGACTGTTCCATGTATCAGTTCATAATTCATTCAGTCCGAGCCGGCCACCCTTTTAGTTATGAGGTATCTGATCAGTACTTGGTGTCAGCAGATAGCATGAGTTAAAGCATCAGAATCAGTATCGGAAAAGAAAAGATTGTATCAGTGCATCCCTGGAATGCAATTCTGTTCTTCAGCGGACTTGCAAGTGTTGAATATCAGCTTCCCACCAACATGCAAAGTTTTGGAGCTTCCATTGAAGGTCTCCACCTGTAAAAAACACGACATCAAAGAACATTATAACCATCTGAGTGCTCTAAATGGTGCTTCAACAGTGTATCTATTGTGGTTCCAGCGACCACACGACACAAACAATAAAAGCTGCCATAAGTAAGGTTAAGTTGTATGCGTGGGAACTCAGCTTAAACTCTTAAACCATCACCTGTCAAACAGTTGAAGTGAGTTTTCCACATTTAAATTGGGGTGGTTGATTAGCACTGGACTGTGTGACTGACTACTTAGCAACACAGTTTAAAAATAATAGTGGTAACAGTAAAGCCAGTATGTGACAGAAATGATAGAAATACAACAAATGACTTTCATTTCATTCCCCCAGCACTGATTCATAAGGCTAGGAACAAGTTTGCCAATGTTGCAGGCAAAATGGGCTGTCACCATTGATTTAATGAAATGGAAAAGTAATATAACAAGTATTTTAACAAATGCTCATTGCTCTCAGGAAGAAATGATAAGTCCTGATATGGTATTAAACTTGCTGTAAACTTTAAATAACATCTTCATGTAAGCTCACATCCTCTTGGTTACATCAGTTGGATGGTGTCTTTAATAATTGACCTTTAATGAATATAACTGATTTGATATAGGTGCTTAGTATATGGTAAGAGCTATATTCATTGTTTCATGAAGCATTGCAATTCCTAATCCCACTCTCCACACACACATACACCTCTCATCCCTCTTTGCGCCAAAAGAGCCAGCAGGAGAAACCAAAAGAAAAGAAAATGGGCCTTCGAATGGCGAGGTATGAGAGTTGAGTTTAGGAACAAGTGAGTGAGTTTGAGAATGAGAAAATGAGAGGGAGAGACAGCATGGATTCTTTTCTTTGGGGCCTTAAAGACATGTTTCCCTCAGATGTTGGCTCTTCTTCAGATGCTAATGGTTCACTCTTATTCCCAAGCTGGGCCTTAGCATAACAATGCAGTGGAAGTGAAAGAGCTAAACCACTGCTTTCTTTAAGAAGCCAAAGCTGGGCTTTTCTTGTGGACTAACGCCCCTCTCTCTCTTTGTACTCCCAGTGAAAGGCTTGAGGAACGCAAAGGCAAGGTGATCACAGAGTTTACTGAAAATGAGACTGAAACAACACATGGGCCCGGGTTGAAATTGCGTTGGTGCAAGTAATTTTAAGTCAGGCGAAATTACCAAATATAGAGCAGTGAGTCAGCTGGCCCTGAGCCACATTACTCACTCTCTTGAGTATGATGACAGCAATCATTTTTAATATTATCAGCTTTTGCTTTTAAAGCTGTGCTGAATTATGTCTGTTGGAAGACTCCAGCCCAATTGTTATGACTGTGCGTCCCGTGCTGATTCCAAGACGCCAGAGTCCCATCTGAAAAGCAGTTACAAGCCAGAAGGGTTTTTGGATGACCTTGATGGGGCCCTATGAGATACTGTTGGAAGGCTCTGATAGCCTCTGATAGCAAAAGGACAACATATGGTTTTCTGCTTGATCATTCATTGGGGAAGAATGAATAGGATCAGAGGTAAAGGACATGCAGGAGGACACAGAGACACAGGTTACGCTGGCTGTGCCAAGTCATGATGACTTCAACTTATCCATGTTTGTGTAAAGTCAAACTTATTAGTCGTCATTAAATGTTAAATGTAAAAGCAATTCTTAGAAATTTGGAAAGATTACAAAGGGCACATTTTAAGATAAGATTTCAAGGCTGGCTGGAATTTTACGACAGCATGTTTATGACATAGACAAATATTGTATGCTGAAAATATACAGTAAGTACATGGCATCCAGAGGGAATTCACACTTTTAAAGGAGAAGTCTGCAGTCCTTTAAACAGTTCATACTATAATGGAAATTAGTAATGATTTTAAGGATAAAATAAACTTGATTGATCCCATGCAGGGACAATTAAAGTGCCAAAGCAACCAAGGGAAGTTCAAAAACCGATGCCTTTGTATAGATAAAGAGAAGTAACTTAGAAGTTAACCTAATTGCCATGAAGCACAAACAATAAAGGTACTGCAAAAGCACAAAACCGTAGTTAGAGAAAGAAAAGGACCAAAAAAACGGGAAGTAATGACACTGACTGATATGAGTTAAAAGGCATTTGTGCTTAAAGTGACGTGTGAACTCCCTAAGAGTCTTCATCTGTTGCCCCTCAGGCCTCACGATGACAATAGTCAACTAAGTACCCCCCAATTATCAGGTTTTAACCCATTAACACCTCTGATGCTTTCCCTCTTCCTCTCTCTGTCGTTGCAGCTCTCCTTCACTCCCCCTCTCTTTATGCAGATGAGTAGTCGGCCAGGTGCAATACAGAGGAAGATAGCATCTCCCCAGCACAGCAACACACTATTTACATGCAAAACGCTGGGCTTAGTCAGAAAATGTGTGAACACAGGTGTGTGTGAGTGGGAAGTGGTGGCGACGTTGTCACGGTAGCCACTAATCTTTGTTTGTTGTGATAATGTTGAATCAGTTTTGTATGATTAGATTATTAGATGATTCAATTTTATATTGTTGGAAGGATTGTAGGAAGGATAGAAGAAACTGAAAACATGCCTCTGACAAATACAAGCCTTCATTTGTGCTGAATTGGGCCTCTTTTGCTCTTTCATTTGTCTGTGTGTATATATGTGTGTGTAGGTTGAAAGGAAGTCGGTGGTGGCACCCAGTGTCATTTGAAGCGGAGCGCCTGGCGCCACAGCATCAGGAACATCACTCCCTGGTGCCAGGCTCATTTTTATAAGCACTCCCTAAATGATACACAGCTGGCGGCATGGAGACAGCTGTCACTGCCGTCACTACGCCCAATCTTGTCTCTCCCTTCCTCTATATGTCTTTCCCTCTATTTTTCTCCTCTCTCACACTCTAGTGTTCAGCTGGGCTGCCTCCCTTCCTTCTCCCCCCTCCCTCCCTTCAGGGTCCAGACTTCATGGAGCCGAAGCTGCAAAAACTCACTTCCTGTAGCTGGTGCTCACTTCCTTTCCTTTTTGTGGGACTTCCTGTGCTGCCTCTGTGATCAGGCTGCTCCAAGCTGACTCTCTGGGAGAGACTTCCTGATGCACAGACAGCTGGGGAGATAATCCCCTCTTTCTGCCTTTGTCAGGATTTTTTTCTATCTCTCTTTCTGTGTCTCCAGAGTACTACTCTTCCCTCTGTACTGTTTTTTCATTTACTTGGCTAAGCTGCAGGCTTATTTTGATACGAAGCAAAGCAAATCTGATCCCCCAGACAGGAATCATCTTCTGAAAAGGCAGGCATATAAAGGGCAACATCACAGGAAAATGAGCCTAAAGGGTTTTTAATGCTTTTGCGTCAGAACGACGGCGTACCCCTGCAATATCCCTCTGCGTCTCCATGAACCCCTTTCCGCAAGGACTGTGATTAGTCAACTTGTCCTGTGTGTTAATATTCTGTGTTTTAAGCAGCCTACTGTGGGGAGTAGCAACATGCTGGTTCACTGTCATAAGCTTTGCAAATAAACATATTTGGTTACAAGGACGGGTTATCCGTTTGTAAAGTGTCTATATGTCAGTACGTTTGGAAGTGAGCTCTTCGCCAGCAAGCAGTCCTTTGTGGGCAGTTATGCTAAAGTTTGCTTGCTAACATAACATAAACTGGCTAGCAGACACCTCGCAAATATCCTCTGACTTATTTTCTGGTCACAGTTAACTAGGTCAATGGATTATACTGTGTTTATTTCTCCGTTCTCTTTACAAAAATCTAAGTAAGAAAAGGCCAAACAAAAAAATATTTTAGCACGACAGTCTATGGGGTTTGCCATTCTGAGTACCATTTCAGTGGTGAGCAACACAGACACAGGCGACACCCCCTAGCGTTATGGCGGTGAAACGCACCGCCATGCAAAGCAACTCCGACTCCGAAAGGGTCACAACGCCGTAGGAGCGACGGAGTAGCTACGGCGTGGCGTTGATGCAGAAGCACAAAACAGCCTTAACAGATATCACAAGTCTAAATGATATCAGACCGAGGCACAAAGCGCACTAGCACAGTTCATACCTACTGATCTGGAGAAAATATCCTGCAATATCACGGCAACATCCCATTCATTAGAACTGATGTTCACCTCACCCAGCACCTCACCCTCCCCTCTGGCTGTGAGTGGAGGAATGTAGTGGGTGTGGGCCCTGGTAGCGAGCAGAGACTGGCTCTAGTTGGTACGCCAAGCCTGAGAACAGGCTCCTGTGATGGGGCAGGCAGGACAGAGCTTGGACAGCCTGTAAGGAGGAGGCCTCAGTGGGTGAGCAAGCAAATGCCTATAGAGAGAGAGAGACAGGGAGCAACAGATAGGAAAGAAGCTGAGGCAGTGTTTAGGAGAGAAAATAGTTTGAACATAGACTCCTTTCTGTCTGAGCTCCTGGGTTATCCCATCCGGCTACACATCACCCATCATCCACAAATGTTGTTTTATCGCTGTAACATTTGTATCTCTCATATTATGTGTGTTGCCAAAATAGAAATAAATGGACTTCCTGGCAAAAGCCTCAACCACTTTTTCAGCAGCATATGTTCACCTTATGCCGCTTCCTCTCTGTATGTCAGTCTGACCACCTCGGCCACTGGAGACAGCAGGGTGGCAGGTCCAGGGTCAGGCCGGAGGAGAGAGGGCAGCAGGGAGCAGCACTAGCCTGGGGATAGAGTAAAATAGTAAGGTCCTGGAGTGCCGACCAATCTGGGAGCCTGTATGCCACCTCAGCTTCCCCCTACACAGAGGCCAAACTGTGAGAGCCTCCTTTGAGGGTTGTCGCTCACACGTGGGCTCCTTACAGACAGTCCATGTTGTGTGTCAAGCAGGCTCTATGCTTTGAGCAACAGACAAATGGGTTTAGTGTGTTGCTCCTCTATTTGCAAGACTGCTCTCATATGTTTGAGGTCCTCTGAGGGGAATGACCTGGCAGGGGCAATAAATAGTTGGACTGGATAACCAGTGTTGTTTCACCTGAACACTCAATCTGTAGTTAAACTAGCCCAAGGGATACCTATTGAAGTGTACAGCTGCTAAAGGTTTAAATTGCCTCAATTATCTACACATATAGTAGCAAGGTGTCTAGAGTCTGAACTATCCTAAAAGAGCTAAAAACACACACGTGATACTGAACAAGTAAAGATGCCTTGGAGAGATAGCAATGTTTTGTAGCAATCTTTGGCATTTCATTTTCCTTATGAAAAAAACAGCAGCAGAGATACAATCTTATCCTCAATCCATCATAATTAAAATGATGTAGTAGTTTTTAGGACACATCCTCAGGCATATAGGTTTCGACGCATGGAAGGCTGAGCAGTGGCTCATGCCCAGGACGAGGACGGTGCTTTGGGCATGTTCCAACAGGATCCCCCATATCTGCCACGGTCTGGCCCTGGTCCGACCTGGCTGGCTGTTCCCTGGAGTGCTGAGTGACAGGAGAACACAACGTCCTCTCCACACGTCCTCCACTTCCTGAGCTACTGCTGGGCTTGACAGCCCTTGGGAGCTCCACATGGCAGCAGGCTAAGTACACACACAGGAAGAGGTGACATCTGAAACAGCAAATGCTGCAACAGTTTGTTTGTTGTCTCTTTAAAATAGTGAAAGTTTTTTGTGTGGGTGCATTGTCTCCTCACACTGGAGCATCTACAGCCAAATACAGTAACAATATCCAACATTCAACATGAACTAAACATTTTATGCCATTTCATGAAACAGCAGTACAACATTTCCGTTTGTTCATAATTTATTTGACATTTCACAAGAAAACACTATGACAAATGAGTTTTTTTAAAGAATATAAAGCATTAGCAGCTGAGCTCAATTTCTATATGAGTAAAAGAGCAAAGAACTCTATCAAGTTCTAATTGTAAGTCACATTTTCAGCTGGGAAACAAATGTTTCAACAAACCTTTTAGCTCAAAATCATTAAACTTGCTTGATAATTCCTTTAAAAAATCTAATAATGAACTCAAACACTTCCAAGGTATTAACCAGCTTACTCCAGAATGTTTTTTTCAAATAAAAGGGGAGGCTTTAGGAGAGCTCAGGGATGAATGTGTAATGAGCTCGAAATAACCTAAAGCTCTTTTCTCTCTCTTTTTCTCTTCTCTGTGTCTTCCCTCCCTCCTCCCTTCCCTGTCTTTTTTCTCCTCTTTTGGGAAACATGCCTTTCCCAGCTGCACAGCCCCCACAGCGCGAGGCCAGGCCAGGAGCACAGCTGGCCAGACTTGGTGGAGCCAGTCGACAGGCGCATGGAGCGCAGCCCGCCCAGGGCCCGCTTCCTTCGCAAACATGCCCAGGTGTGGGGCCTCTGAGCTGGGCTTCTGATCTCCACCAAATAGCACTGTGTGTGTGTGTGTGTATGTGTGTGTGTGTGTGTGTGTGTGTGTGTGTGTAGGGAGGGACGGTGGGATGAGGGATCAAGAAGGCAAAAGGGGGGAGGGTGAAGAGAGCGGGGAGGGGTGGTGGAAGGGGGTGTCCCTGCTGAAGCTGTGTCAACATTGTGTGTTAATGTGTGTGAGTATGTGCATCTGTATCTGTATCTGCATGTGCTTGTGTTTCGGGAAGCGATGGGTCACCCCTGGGGGAGACAGTGGGCAACAACAATTTCTGCAGCATTGTAGCTAAATTGTGTCTGAATTGTTTGTCCCTGCCCACAGCCTCCCGGTGCCAGGAGAGAAAAGCTTAGAGTGGGTACGTAATTACTGTGCAGTGGCTCATTTGAAAAAGACAACACTGCTTATTAGCATATAATGGAAAATAAATGATCCCCTGCAGGATGAGTACACACTCATGCAAAGCTCTAAGCGCTGTTCAAAGAATATAATTCTGTATAGATTACTGATTATCTTCCACACATAACAATGTAACAATATCTGACTACTTTCTGTTAACTCTAGGTTTCTGTTATGCTGGTTGTGCTGCGGTCTTAACACACTTAAACGAAAACACACAGCCTGAACATATCCAGCTCAGGCCACAGAGCTCGCCTGAGTAACTTTCCCATAAATCACTTAATAAATCTCTGCAAAAATGTATGCTTAAATGATTTCAGATTGCCTCGTAACAGTGACATTACCTGTGGGTTGATTTGAAATATAACCCCCTCCACTACCCCCTTTTTTATTGTGTTACAACTGATGGTGACCTCACTCTGGCCTGGTTGACATCCAATCCAAGCATTTAACATTATAACCAGATTCCAACACAAGGACCTTAAATTGCATGGAAACACACACGCACACACAAACAAACACACACACACACACCACACACACACACACACACACACACACACACACACACACACACACACACACACACACATCTTCCACACACTGCACCAGATGAAACATAATGTAACAGGAGGCGTATGAGCTGGGGTCAGATCAGATAAGGCGAGGCCAGACAGCCTCAGATAAGCTCTTTGAATGGTACTATCTGCAGCGTCAGGGAGACGTTCTCCCCTCCAGCCGTTTCACATGATGACTGTGGGCCAGGCGGCCGCTGCTGGCCTGTTTGTGGCCTAGCCCTATTACTAATTAACTGGGAGAGCCTGGGGACCTCTGACTGACTGCCTTGTCTCTTGCAATCCCCCCACTCAGGATTGCTCATGCATGCATTCTAACAGACATCCAGGCAAAGACACACACATACACAAACAGACTTCTATCTGTTGTGGACCCCAGGAGGATCTAAGAGGTGTAGGTGGCCCTCTTGTGGTACAAAATGAAGGCTGTGGAGGATAGTGTGGGAGTCCAGAGTAATCCTCTCAGTTGCTGTCTGTCTGAAAAAGTTTCCTAAAACCTAACAAGTAAATAAATAATAAAAAAAATATACATGTAGGCTTAATTATAAGGAGTTCTACATGCTAAACTGGTATCTAGGGCTGCAACTAACGATTACTTTCATTACTTCATTATTATTGGGATAAGGAATTAATTGTTTAATCCAGTGATTATCAACCAACGTTAAATGTAATTGCCTATTGAAAAGCAAGCAGAGAGTCTAAATATAGTGAATAAACAGTCAATTAGATAGCTAAAATTATTAGATAGATGGAAAAGCTACTGGATAAATAGCAAATAGTAGTTAAAACTTTTAATAAGTAAAACAGCTGAAAGTAATGGATAAATGAAAAAGCTCAACGTACACATCCATTTTAAAAGCTATTTCAACAGTTGAAGTAGCTCGAAGTTACCGTAACTAAAGTTAGCATAATGGAATGGATAATCAGTTGAATAGCTAACAGGTGAAAAGATAAATGGTTGAAACAGCTAAAAGGGATGGAAATATACTGCAGATAATGGCTTACCATTTGAAATGGTTCGCTAGAAGTACTGGATGAAAGAAAAAGCTAAAAGTTAAGCTATTTCAATGGTTGAAAGAGCTTTAAAGTAATGTCAATCCAAGTGGTAGTAGTACAAATGCAAACTTGTCCAAACTGACCTAAAGGTTGACAGTCCTAATAAAATTGGACATGTGATGTCTATTATGTTTCTCCACCACCAAGATAAATCTCTCGTTGTCCATGGTGTTGCAGAGGAGACATACAGAACTTACGATATTGGGGGGTGTCTTTGGTAAATTGACTGGCTGCTCTTGCTGTTTCACTTCCTGCACGGCTGTTTGAATGCCCAGCAACTTGCGTGAAAATAGACCTTGCGCCTATCGCTATGCCTATCAGCTGATAATCCCGCCTACACTGAGCTATCGTAGTGGAAAACAAAAAGAGAAAAGTACTGGTACCAAATCTGAGTCGAGTCAAGCTGAACCATGCAGTGGAAATAAGGCATAAGACGACGTCTTCAAATTGGCTCTGTTGTCCGACAGCCCCAAAACCAAAGATAAATGACTTTAAAATACATTCTTGTAAATAACTCATATCAAATCATCACTTCAGGACACCTACTAACTTATAAACACCCCCCGCTTTTTTTTTATCTCTGTGTGTTTTATTATGCCAAGGTATACCGTAGATTTAACCAAACAACATTGACTATAAATCTCGCAGTACTCATATCGTTGAGTCTTGTACACTTCATTGTCTAATGGAAGCTTTGATGACAGTCCAGTTGGAGGTCTGTATTGTGTTTTAGCAGCGCTCCCCTCCCTCAGTGCAGAGGTTAAAACCCAGTTAACCTCACATGTCCAGGAGCATTCCAAAGGCTGTCAGCTGTTTTATCCTGCAGTGTCCCATGCAGGGTCTGGCCCTGATGCTGGGAAACCTCCCTCTGAATCCCTATAACAAGAAACAACACAATCAAGGTGTTTGAACAACCACAAAGGGCAAACACACACTCACATAAGGACGCAGGAGGAGGCTGTGTAAGTGCTGCTGCTATGGGAATCTCACCATTAGCTATCATAGAAATGTTTAAGGGAATCAGCTGTGTGTGTGTGTGTGTGTGTATGTGTGTGTGTGTGTGTGTATGTGTGTTTGTGTGTGAATAGGTGTATTTGTGTGTTTCAGTTACTGTGTTTGTGTCTACTAGTTGGACAAAAAATGGTGGGTTGCTCACCTGTTCACACACAGTGGAGTCACGGCTGAGTGTATACACACACACACACACACACACACACACACACACACACACAACACACACACACACACACACACACTGACCTCCACATTTTTCACTGCACTCACCTATTTGTTCAGAGGATGTCTGCAGCCTGATCAACTAAACAGCTCCAATCTTTCCACGCTACCTGTTTAAACAGCTGAGTGAAGCGTTGACTTTAGCACTTTGCACAATAGCATGGGATTGGTTTGGAAACACACACAGGCCTCCTCCTCTTGTGCTCCTTCTGCTCGCCTGGACTTGGATGTGTTAAAAGGCTGCACAGTGACCCACTGAAAGACTTTTCCCCCTTTAAAATAGCTCACTCTGGTCTGATGGAGTACAATAAGAAATGTGGTTTTAAGCGCATGTTTGTGGCCTGCATTGCTTACTATATATGGGCCAGGCCTCCCAGTCCAACATCTAATTATGTGTTGAGCACTGATGGGAAAGGATTACACACACACACACACACACACACACACACACATCTGTAATTGTGTGAATGTTCTCTGTAGATGTTGGAGTGGATGTGAAGTATGGGAAGCAGTGTGCTATTGAAGGAATGCCCTGGTGCCAGTGAGACTAGGGAGCAGAGCAGCAGACGAGCTGTGGTGGATCTAAATAAGAGAGACGGCAGCGTTTATGACACCGAGCTGCATTCCTCCCTGATCTTTAGGTAGCTTTACCCTGATGCTGTACCTCATCTGCATTTAGAGAAAAACTTAAACATGCATGCAACCAAACACTATAAAAAAACAAGAGGTGCAAAAAAGGTGCAGAAGGAAAATGGTGGTAATTCTTAAAACGTGGAGCCAACTCTATCTCATTTAGGCAATGAGGGAGACTATTATAGGCTTAACGCGGCACAGTGGGCTCATCGGCGTCCGTCTGTCGCTGGCCGGCCTGTTTTGGGGGTCCGGGCGGAGGGGTTTTGTGGCTGCGGTGCTGCCTAAGGCATGGCTGGACTGATTTACAGGCGGCGTGGGGACATGTGCCGGGGATACTCCCAGAGCAGCCTGGTGGGGGCCAAAACAGCCACACTGCTGCTGCCTGCACATCTGGAGTCTAGACTGAGTGGCTCTGCCGAGCGCCTCACTCCCTCCCTTCTTTCCTCTCCACATCCACATCCATCCATCCATCCATCCATCCATCCATCCATCCATCCATCCATCCATCCATCCATCCTTCTCCCTCAGCTGCTGTGTCTCAACCCCGCCCACCTTTAACCACTATTTGTGTAGCTGCCGGAGCTCAATTGAAATTTTAGATCAGCTCTCACTTTTTCCTCTCTCCCACTCACTTTCCTTCACCCTTGTCTCTCTCTTTCTTCTCTCTCTCCTTCTTGACCAACCTCCAACACATCTGATGAAGGACAAAATAGTCAGAAAGAAAATGAGTGCGCGTCATGGAGCGCATGTGGAAAAGATCATAGAAGCGATTGTTATTCCTCACCCTCTGAAAGCCTAAGTGTTCACAGGGGGACCTTCTAGTGATCTTTCAAGAAATTGTGGATCAGGCTCCTGAGCCAAAGAGTGGTCATATAAATATATTGGCTCTGACATACAGTATGTGATGAACAGCAGTGCGATAAACATTATATCTCCCATACTCACTCTCTCACACACAGCCTTGTTTTAATGGCGGCTCCTGTTGGTTGCTGTCAGGATGAATGTTCTGTGTTCTGCTGAAGAGATTGCAAAGACACACACACACACACACACACACACTTACACACCATTTATCTCACACAAAGAGGTAAAGCTTCTATTGGTGATGTTGCTTTTTCTTAGCTTTCTCACATATACCTCACATAAGGGAGCGCTGTTGCCTTTGTATGGAAGCCCTTAATGTGTAAACAGAGACATATGTGTTATCTCTCATTACACCGACATGATGGATGAAACACTCAGCTCCATAAGATAAATATGTTTTGGCTGGTCAGATGGTTTAGGGAGGCATTTAGAAACTTCTACTTTCTAGCTGAGACATGCATTGTTATTCAAATTATTAATTTGTCCTAACAGTGGGTGTTTTAAATATCTGTATATCTGCTCCTTCAGTAAACAGCATGTGTCAGGCTTTCCTCTTGGCACATGAGCACAATCACAATAGTGTTTCCCTCTTACAGTAAAGAGTAGAAAGTTATTGACGAAACAATTTCAGCAGATCCAGAGAGGCAGGCGTCAGTGTAATTTACTGCAGAAAAACAGGGACCTCTCTTTCTTTCCACTGATTTTCTCTCCCAATAATAAACATGAGCTTTTTTTTTTTACTGCCGTGTTCACCCTATCTCATTCACACCATGTCATACACCCTGGGATAAATGGCAGCGTTCAACTCTCTGGTGTTAAACAAGTCGTAAA
The DNA here is from genome assembly GCF_008692095.1 of Etheostoma spectabile. Classification (NCBI taxonomy): domain Eukaryota; kingdom Metazoa; phylum Chordata; class Actinopteri; order Perciformes; family Percidae; genus Etheostoma; species Etheostoma spectabile. Next base: position 26,907,690 of record NC_045736.1, read on the forward strand.
AGCTACATGATACTCTTACAACAAGGCCTGAACCTGTGAGGCTGCTCGCCTGACTGTCGCCTGCTTGCCTCCCCCTCCCCTCAAATGGAACAAATTATCCAGCTACTTGGGTAAAACAAGGTAATATTCATTTAAGAAAGAAAGATGTAAAGAAAGAAAGAAAAACATCTGGATAGCACTGGTTGTAGCCTTCTCTGGAAGCCATTAGAACAAACAGTGTTCCTGGTCTATCTGAATGATCTTCTGTCCCTCTCACGTTTCACTCTGGTTGAACCTTGCACATCCTCTCACCACCTGAATCAGCTCTGATTCCCAGAGAATGGAGAAAAAACACCAGATACAACAGAGGGAGGGAGTTTTTGTGAAACTGAAAGACAACAAGTAGTCGCAAGTGATAGAGGTGACCTATCATGGCTTTCGATCACAGGTGCAAACCGTCTGCTCAGCTCTCACACATGACAAAGCTCGAGTGGACAGGTTGTCTCCAGAGAGTACAAATACCTTCTATTAGTCACCAACAAAAGCTAAAACACTTACAGTAATAGCAGGGGTCAAAACACTGCTGACATACCTATTGTTTCCCTACTGACAGCCCCAAATAGACTTTAATGCCTAGCGACCTACTGTAAACCAGACTGAGAGGCAGCACAGTGGATTTTGTTATTTTAAAACTCAATGCATATCCCATGTCCCATGTCCTATCGTTGCACAATAAACCACCAGCTGGCTGGCTAGGCGTGTGCACCGTTGGTGTATGTTGAGACCTGCAGATTGGCACAATATTGTGTGTGAATCATCAGGCTTACTGGGGTAACACCACTGTCAACACAGGCCTGCCAAGCGCTCCACTGGGAGAGGCTCCACAGCAGACTGGTATAGATGTGTTTGAGCTCAGAGAGTTAGGTAAACACAGGCTTAACATTATCAGGAGGCTAACTCTGACTGGTGATAAAGTCAGGTATGAAGAAAAGCAATCAGACTGCTGCAGTAGGTGAGAAGTGTTGTGTTTATGATCTGACTGCTGATAAAGTGGTGATAAAGTTATAAAGAGAGGTGTGAGGAAAAGCAATTGCACAGCAATAGGTGAGAATCGCTGAGTGAATGATATAATCTGCCTGGTTTGATCAAATCAACAAATACTGAAACGCTGCTTTAACATGTTTCCATAGATGTAACTTTTGAAAATACTAAGTTAAATTTATTAGCAATTACACATACCCTTGATCATTTCAATGCACTGATGGGTGTTGCTGTTATTTTTCACAGCCTTATTTGTTGTGATATGACCGATATTTTATATGTCCGATGTGAGCTTTTGGTAGTTAATAGCTAATGTTAATAAACTGTATGCATTTTGCTGTGTAACTGACATGTAGGAGTGTGTGTGTGTGTGTGTGTGTGTGTGTCTGTGGGAGGTGGTACCAAAACAGTGACTGTATAAAATGTTTTACTGTGCATCAGCTTCAGTCGTAAACGGCTCCAGTTTGTTAACCAACTGCCTTAAAGGGGGGGGGGGGGTTACGGCTGTGGTGTGGCGTCCTAAATGTTCTGCACCTTTCACTCAACTTCTAATCTCTCCAGCTGCACCTTTCAATTTCCCTAATGGTTGATCTCTTCTTACTTTTGATTAACACAGTTCAACACTATAATGATGCACATGTATCATCTATCACCCAGCTGTTGTTGTCATCAGGGACCTCAATGTGCCTGTGACAGTGAACCAAACCATTGTCAGGAGACAATATCTGTCAAGCTCATGGTAATGCCTCTAATAACAGCTCTATTGGCAATCATAACAACAATTCAGAGACATACTGTATTTAAAGAGATTATGGGCTCCTCTCTCTGGGTGTAGGCTGTTGTTGCATCTGCAAAGGCTCTAGCTGCCATCAACTCGAGAAAACATGCAAACACTGAGAGTGAAACCATCATTTGGTCTTCATTGTTACAGTAATGTTCAGGACTAAAAATAGGGCCGTTAAAGTTGAGCTTGTTGTTTGGATAAGATGCTGTTCATGTGTATCAGGGCCCCTCCTTCAGGAGCTCAGTGCCTCTGGGAAATGATGAAAAATAAACACAGTCTTGATGTTGACTCAGAGAAGTTATCCACAGGTTATTACTGCACTCCTCTCTCTCCTGCTCTCCCACATACACAAATAAAAACACACACACACACACACACTCCTTCTCTGGCCTCTGTGGCAATGGATGTCAGATGCTGCTGTCATGTCTCATTTACACTTATTGCTTTGCAGCTGTAATGGATAGATAGAAGGTGTTTATCATGCTAATCTTCTTGGGCTGAGATTTCTCACTCAAGGTTGGGGTCAATTTAGTTAATCTGATCGATACATGTCATAAACGGAAGCAGCAATTCACTCTCCAATGATGCAGGTAGCATCCATTAATTGTGGTCATAGACTGGCTATTCTAACCTTTCAGATCAATCTGAAAGATAGCTAAAGGAGTTTCCTGATATGTGTAAATGGTATAGTCCTTTGATTGTTATGGTGCAACTATGGATGGACCGGACTATGTTATGGTTAAACCAGCCTTAATGTTTACTTTATCTTCTCAATTTGTTCATTAAATGTTTAACTACTTGATGTAGCCTATATTCATTATATAACCTAGATCCACAAATTCACTCACCCATATTTATATTATTCAGAAATGCATCTTAAGATGACAGATAGGCCTACATTGACAAATTGTCCTCTGTCCTGACACCTGATGTTAAAAGCTGAAGCCATTCCTGCCAGCCTGTCTGCTTGGATTTTTGGACTACTTGTGAAAATAATACAAGTTGGTGGCGCCCTCTTGTGTGTCAAATGGGTAAGTAAAATATAATAGAAAGCAGGCTAGTGTTTTTAAATTCAAGATTTCATTTGTCAGCAAATATGCTAATGTTCCTGCTATGGGAACTCAAAATGCCTAATGGAAAAACCCTACACTGACTGACTGTGTGGTAAAATCCTCTTTAACTGTCTATGGTAAAATCATTAATCAAAGTTATGTGCTACACCTGTGACCGGATAACAATTTAAATATCCATGCGCTGACTAAACCGTTAGCCTGCGTTTTGCTCGACGACCTCGCTTTTATAAAACAAAAACAAACGAAAAACGGAGTATAGTTTAGTACCCTGACCCAAAAACAATCCTTAATTATAAATATACTGTCTCTGGTCAGTGCCTTTAGTCTCGTATTGCTAGACCTATCGCCACAGCGCCAGGAGCAGTCTCATGTCAGGGACGTTAGACGTCGTTAACAAACTGTAGAGGTCGCTGCGGGACACGCTTAAACCGGACAGGAGAAAGGGTTGAAGATACACACACAGGTAGAATAAGACTCTCAGTAATGATTTGCGGTGCACAAGTGTGTCAAAGGGGTTGCAAAACGGTTTCAAAACATCAACAATGCCAAAAAAAAAGTAGGACCAAACGTTTATCAACCTAGTGACAATCAGTTAGCTATAGGCTAGCTTACAACACCTGTAAACAAGCAATTCGTGTAACATTTCAAGTGTGGTTCATAGGATGATAGGCTACTAGTTACTCAAGAAATGTGTGCAGTTTTAAAAAGTTAAGTCAGATGACTGAATTCAAGTGTTTGCAGTTGTATCTGTGAACTTGATATTAATAGACTGTGATGTTTGGCGATTCAAAAGACTGAATGAATAATAGATGACGTGCTGGAAACTATTACTCTAATCTCTGAACAAAACATTAGAGACCTTTAGAGCTGCACCAGCCTGGGCTTTTTCCAGGCTGCCCAAAGATCTCTGAAGACACAGACACAGACAACACACACACACACACACACACACACACACACACAACACACACACACCCCACACACCACACACACACACACATACACACACACACACACAAGGTTTGGCCAGTTGTTAAGACAGGTGCATTTGGTACATCTTTGTTTCACTGTGGCTCTCACAGTAAGGTCATTCACTTTTTGAATTATACTTTGTGAATCATTTTATTGATGTCCTGTGACAAACACTCTCTGTGAAGCAGCTCAGTCTGATGCAGGTCTCAGTCTCAACCAGAGAGCAACTGCAGAGTTCATCCAAAGTAACTACAAATGTCAGGTAACCTGTCTTAAAAAAAAAGAGTAGAAGTATAAGGCTGCACAACCTAAAACCTAATTGAAGTACCAGTGCCACAAAAGTGTGAGTAACGGAAAGTTAATTACACAACTTAACATACCCCTTACTGCCTGCATGTGGAAGGTCCCACTACTTACGATTTTATACAGTATAAATACTAATACAAAAAAAATCAACATGACAGGAAATGATATGAGAGGTGTGACATGGACGTCAATGGAACTGCAACTTTAAAACTTCACTTCCAATAAAACTTCACAAAGGAAGTTTTTCCTTAATACATGAAACAACCTTTAATTTGCCAAGATCTTTTTGGAGCTGTTGTTCTCTAACAGCTCCTCCATGTTTTCTTTTTCCTCAAAGTTTGTTGTTGTTTCCCGAAGTAAAGGGATTTTGAGAAAGGCAACACACAGAGAGCGAAAGTTGAGGGACACCTGGTGCATCAGGCTTTATCCTGGAAACGTACTACAGCTGATGTCACGATTCGCTCCTAGTTTGGATCGCAAAAGCAAATTCAGACTCAGGCACATTGGATTGGAGTTCGTGGTTTCATTTTATCTCAGTACTTGCAAGTGAAGTGAGAAACACAAGGTGGAAGCAGATGGCATCTAGTGGTGGGGAATTTGTGGCAGGAAATGGCAGAGGATCAGCAGGAGGCAGGCTCAGTTTAGGCAGGTGTTGGAGAGGGAAGAGACACAGGTGAGGTTATTTTCACCATCTAACAATGGGTCAAAGTTTGATTCATCAGTGAAGTTTTAAGCCTGAAGAGTTACCTCGTAGAGAGCAGAAACAATCAGGCAAGAGTGAGTGGAGAGCCGGGTTTCTTATACTGAACTTGATGGTAAATGGAAATCAGGTGTGCCTGGTAACGACTGTAGAACCACGCCCCTGCTGATGCACACGCACACGCACATGCGCACACGCACACGCACACGCACACGCACACGCACACACACACACACACACACACACACACACACACACACACACAGGGGAATCCACAGGTCACAGACAGTCTGTGACAGTTGATCCAGACTAGTTCAAAATCAACACATTGGGAGATACATGGTTTTACTGGACAAAACGGGAATGGGAAATTGTAATCTAAAAAGTAAGAAAAAGCTAACTAAATAATTGTAAAATTTGAGTAAAAAGTTCAATATTTGTCTTTGTAGAAATACAAAGTTGCATAAAATATAAGTATCTCAAATTTGTACCTATCTACAGTACTTAAGTAGATATAGTTACATTCTGCCTCTTTATAGGCATACAGTATGTTTTTGAAGGTAGTAAAGTAGCTATAATCAATTATGTGTAACACGTCGCTCTTCAGCCTCTTCACGTCACTTCATCTCTGCAGTAGATTTCTCGTGTGCACACTGAGCTTGAATACAAACTTGCTTCTCCTCTGTTCGTGGGCCTTTGTCTCCCCCCTACGCCCTCCTATCTATCCATATGTGCTCTTCACTTGCTGACTTTGCCTCTCCTCTGAGTGTGTTTCAGCCATATTGTAGTTTGTAGTGTTTCTGCCTCTAATGAGCCAATTGTTCTTGTGTTTTGTACCCCTCAGGGAGCATTGTGTAGCTAACAACATTTTGCTCACAACCATTTTATAACATATTCACTCCACCGGGGAGGGATCGGGGCCAACAAAACAATAATGCCTTGGAGCATGTACAAAATGAAAAATGTGTTAATGACAGCCACACTGGAAAAGTGACAGAGCATTATTTTCCTGTCAATTACACCTTGGTTATTCAAAAGCAATTTGCAACTCCCTGCAGAGTAAAATGTGTGCCATCTCCCAGGACTCAGTCTATGATTGTGTAAGTTATGTATTCATTCGATTTCTCTGTGTGTGGCCTAGTTTGAGACATAGAAATTATATTAACGTAAGAGACACAGTGCTCTATCCATAGTGTTCTTCATTAAAAACTGAGGAATGTATAGTTTTTTTTGTGTGTGGGTGTGTGTGTTTCTTTCTGTGTGTACTCATGACTGTGTACAAGGAAGGTATTGATACAGCTGGCATTCAAGGCCCTGATTAATTGCCATGGCATTTGGTTTTTCTCTGTAAATGCCATATCCCATGCTGAGTGCTTGGTTAATGGATGTCTGCCCATTGCAAGCATCGGCCTTTCCTTTCTTTCCTCTCCCTCTATACTTCTTACCTCCTCTCTTTGCTTTCCTCTCTGCTCGTCTGCCCTCTCTTCCTCTGCTTCATAAAAGGTTAGGTGTGCTTTATCAGCAGGAATAGACACATGAGTGGAATGAGCCCATACAGCTCAGATGTCCATGCTCTTGACAGTTTTGTCCAGACCAGTGCAAAGGCTCAGCCTCTATTTCTGGCTGCACCAGTTCAAAGGTATCTCAAGGTAATGTCATCTCCCATCTTCTCTTTAATCTACTGTAAATGTGTTATGATAAGAGCTGGGAAAGAGCTCTACCTTCATGTGTGTATACCTCGAAGACCCAATTTTGGTTTGTCTCTATATCTCAAAGGTGAAGAAAAAAAGATAAGAAGAATTAGCTTTCCCCCTCAAGTGAATTAGTTTGCTCTATCTTAATGAGGTTTGCTATGTCAGAGGGAACAGTTCAGAGCCTGCATGCTAAACAGACTGAAATTGGAATAGAGTATTAGCTCCTTAACTGCAAAAATACCTTCTCTCTCCAGCTCTAATTCCAACACTGCCATGCAATTACCCTTATACACTATTTAATCTTGTCACATCCAAATGGAAAAAGAAGACCAAGTAGAGAAGAAATCATATTTTTTTTCTTTCTTTTCAGAAAAGTAATTTCAAAATCTAATTAACTGCAGAGAAACATGTCACCAGTTCCACTGGAAACATTGAACGTAGCTATACAAATGGACCTAAGTATTGAAGAATGTGATTCGACAGAATCTCATTCTGGATGTAGCGAGGCGATATGGAAGGATTACTCAGCCGTATCTGAGTGGAGGCAAACACGAAGCGATGAGCCTGATAATTTATTGTGTTGGTATTTCTCCTGTTTGACTTAAGACAGCTCGTTAAAGGGCGAGGTGTCACCCAGCTAGACAGAACGACAGACGGGAGCATTTCTCTAATGGGCTCTTCTCTACTCTGTCGGCATCAGCTCTTTTCTTCCTTTTGCGTTGCTGACTTAATCTCTGCTTTTTTTAATATAAGTTGCCAGATTTTACACAATTCATCATTTTGCTCCTCACAGGGGAGAGGGAGATGCTATTGTATCCTCCCCCTTGTCTTTCCCTTGTCTTTAGTCTGCTTACATGGCTGTTTCAGGGTAGCCATGGAGGGATGGCCAGAGTGCTGACATAAGGAGAGGAGGTCTGTTTTACATTTTTTTACGACACGATGGAGAGACAACACAGTCTTCTGTGTTGAGACAGTCTGCTGTACAGGTGTCAGTCTGCTGTAGCTGGCTGGTGTTACTTAAAGAGTGATCCAAATGCTGCCAGGGTGCTGAAACTCAATCACCAATTGTCTGACACACATAGTGTCAAACCATACCCATCTCATTTACCTGACCCAAATCTAAAAAGCCATGATGTCTCTCTCTCTCATGGGTGGGCCAAATTCTCTGTGTGGACAAAGCAGACAAAGGGGAGGTAACCTTGACACTTATGAGGTCATAAGGGGCAAGATTCCAGATCGGTCCATCTGAGCTTTCATTTTCTCAAAGGCAGAGCAGGATACCCGGGGCTCGTTTACACCTATTGCCATTTCTAGCCACTGGGGGACCATAGGCAGGCTGGGGGAACTCATATTATTGTCAAAAAAATCTCATAAAGCAGTATTTTCATGCCATGGGACCATTTAAAGCAACACTAGAGAACTTTTACCGCTTTGTTCCCCTACAAGTTGGATGCGGAATTTTCCTATTATGTCTCCTTCAAACTACAGAGCCGCTACCCGATCTGGCAAACTTTAGGAGTGCGGTTTATAGCCGGTAGAGAGCCGCAAAGCGAATGCAGAGTTCCTGTTACAAATTGATGAACTGCTTTAAACAATTTTGCAAACATAATTTAAAGATAACAATTTTTGGGGAAAAACTGCGACCGCTGCAACAAGGACTCATCCCCTGTACATGGGGCGAATGCTCTACCGGGTGAGCTATCCAGGTGCCCCAACATTCTCACATTTGAACAATTTTTGGTAATCTTTCTTTCTAGTTGTTCAGGAGTCCTCCTCCCACCCTGACAACTCCTGATTGCATGCCAGTGAGTGTATGTTTTCAGACACAGTGTGTCACTCAAAAAAATAAGCGAGGTCCACGCTGGTACAAACAAGTAATTAATTATTGAGGACACCAAACACGGCTGCTTGCTAATCTACATAGCCGTTTAAAGCCCCTTGATTTATAATTCAGACTGTTCTCTCACTCCAGTAAGTGCTGAGATTGGAAGGCAGCATCGAGGGCACTTGAAACTTGTGGTGTGTCTTTTCAGTGAGGGACTGTGTGCTGTATGCATAAATACAAACCTGTTTTATACAGTCTATGGTACAAACATTTAATTAAATTCAATTGTATTGTAAAATTCACTCCTGTTTCAGAGTTATTCAACTCCTCCGTGTAGCCGACCTCACAATGTTGTAAAGTGATTACGAATGAATTCTTGCTAAAAACACTGGGGTGCCTTGTTAGACAAACCCACAAGTGCTTCTCATTGAATGTGTGGCAAATATTACACAGAGTGCTGTACATTAGGAATACAAATAACACTGCTTCAAACGGGATTTAGTTAATTAGCTGGATGTGGGATGCTGGGGCTTGCCCATAGAGGCTTGTGTTCCTCGGGACCACAGACCTTTACGGGGGGGGGGTGCTCTTTGATCTGTGGATCCCACGGTCTGTTAACGGTTCCTCATCTTCTGCAATGCTTGCTGCACATGGACAGATGGAAAAGGGCTGTGTGTGTGTGTGTGTGTGTGTGTGTGTGTGTGTGTGTGTGTGTGTAATCTTTCCTGATACTATTATTATTATTTTTTCCTTTACTTCCTTTACTGTGAATTAATGAACAGGCATATCAAGTGGAATAAACTTTATTAGTTATGTTGACCATCTGCCGAAGACATTTGTTTTCTTTCAAAGCATAGAGAAAAAAAAAATATAGCTGCACTATGTTAGATGTAATCCAACCGCTTTTCAATTTGTTTTTTCTTTCTTACAACAAAGCCCTATTTCAAAGGCCAAACTCTGGCTCCAAAAGACAACAGCTTAGTATGTGCAAGAACATGGGACAATAGAAACAAAAACCGGAAAGGTAGCAGACAGTTTTCAGCCTTACTATTTCAATGAAAACAATGATATATTAATCTGATATTACCCAACCATTCTAATCAGAGCAGTTGTGTTTGCCACCTCAAAATGATGCATTTCTTTACTTTACCTGATGCACTGTGGAAGATATATTCCTTCAAGGCCTAAGTACACCTCCCCATGCTGGCTGATCATCTAACATGTGCTCCTTTAGTGAGACAGGATGCCCCAATTCTACTTTGTGCGAATACACCATGTACTTATGTTGACAGCACTGTGTTTTGGCAGATATAGTAGACAAGAAACCAATGCAGTGTACTGTTTAGTACTAACAAGGAATTAAACAAGCCATGTGGGATCTCGACGAAGCTACACCTTGGGAACAAACTTTAAAAAATGAAAACATTTTAGCTGAAAAGGCTGTGTTTCCAAAGATATGTTGACTGGTCAAACACAGGAGTAACTAATAACATTACATGTGTGTAGTTGAGATCAAAATGAAGGCCGAGTTTGAAGATGGCTGTAGTCCATGCAAGGGGGCTGGAAGTAGGGGCTATTGGGGCCCCCCATTTCAGGCCCCTGGCCCAATTTTGCGTCGCTGCTGGTGTGAACCCATTACAAGATGGTCTCTAGTTCGTCATTGTGCATTGCATTGTGTTAAGTACAAGTATATTGACACAACATACTCAAAGCACAATAAAGGAAGTATATAGGAACGGTATTCCAATAATATGGTGTCCCAGTTACATGTGTGTGTGTGTGTGTGTGTGTGTGTGTGTGTATGTGTGTGTGTATGTATGTATGTGTGTATATATATACATATATATATATATAGGGAGTAAATCTACACTCTGTATTACAATTACAATTAATAAGGATAATGGCTTTCTTTTGGAGATTTCATTGCAAAGCTTTTAGTCAGATACTTATTTAGACTTTCTTCAGTCTGAAAATATCTATGACCAAAAGCTTAGCAATTAAATCTGAAATCTGCGATGCAGGAAACTTTGCTGAAGCCTCTATTCTTTTTAATTGTACCATTCTGAGTTGTGGGACACCCATGAATGAATTATAGCATCACTGCAGGATATGGAACTAACTGCTGGAAAATGATGGTTGCTCATAACTGACTTATTAACTATTTATATTTTCAATGGGAGTGTGTGATGTGACGGTGACAGGAGGGATGAAATAAACAAACGAGGAGAATACAGTAGACATGACAGGACACTGTGTGGTCTGCATCATTGCCAGGATGCAATGATGTAAGGCTATTCAGCTCATCCATGCCTGGCATTATGAGGACCTTCTGCAACACGGAAACAGCATTTGTAGTCAGCCAAGAAAGCTGTCCTCTGGACATTTGTTTTATGTTCTGTGTTTGTGTGTGTAGTATGCGTCTGGTCATTGTATATTAACACCCACTGGAGACATGGTTAAAGTATGTTTGAGACTATACAAAGTGAGCAGGATGATGGGGTAGTTTGCCTCTGAAGCCACATGCTCAGAGGTTAGATGGCCCTTTGACTATTTCCACCTGCAGCAGCCACTGTGCTACTTTCAGGACAATTTTTTCATGGTGCCAGGACTGCTCTCTCATCCTCACTTGTGTCAATCCTGTGTCCTTGAGTCCCCACATTGTCAGCTCCTGGGCTCTCACTTTCTGTTTTTCTCTCTATCTCTGTTTCTCTTTGTGATGTAGTCATGGTGATGTAGAGCTGTCTCTGCACAGGGCCCACACACACACACACACACACACACACACACACACACACACACACACACACACACACACACACACACACACACACACACACACACACACACACACACACTCTCACACAGAAAATCACAGAATGGATGGAGGGCAGGGTCTAGGAGATGTGTCCGCGTGGTGGTTGAGGGATTGTCAGCCTTGGACTATCCAAACCAAGAGAATAATAGGAGAAGCGCTCCAAGAGATAGATAGAGCTGGTGAGGAGGAGAAGACAGTGAGGGGGTCTGCCTCATTTGCACTGGAGTCCTCCCCTCGTCATGCAACCAGCTGACAGGGGATATTTTTATCAGCTTGGCACACACAGTGCAGAAAAGGAACAAATTCATTTGTGAAAGCACACTCCCAGCCAAGGACAAGATCTCAGCCTGGATAGAGCAAGGCTTTCTTCTATCAGAATGGAAATCAATCATTCTTATTTATACACCTGCCTCTGCACTATCATGCACAAGGCCGTATCCACTTTGTCTCTAATGAAGCAGAAAGCAGAAAAGCAAAAAAATGTGTTCCCCAAGGTCTGGACTCTTTTCGTGCTTTTAAACAGCACAAGTTTCTCTCTGTCTTCATGCAGACATTTGTATTCTTTTTGTGCATCTTGTTTTTTTTGTTCTTTGGCTTTGCATTTCTATTTTTTCTTCCTGACCCTCTGTGGGAATACCGCAGAAGCCAGTGGAGTTGAAATAAATCAGTCTAGTTTACATATGGAGACTTTACCCTGTTAATATACTGGTTAGGTGGAGAATACATCTGTTGACGTAAAACTCAATTAGAGATATGGTGTGACACAGCTTAAATGTGCGTGAGAGTGAGCAAGACAGACACAGTACGAGCATGAATAAACCATGTCCAAAAGTGGTGTCACTGGGCTTCTGTGTTGGCATTTCAGCACTGCACAGGAAAAACATGGCCGTCTCTGGGGCATTGTCTGTAATCCAGCATGTTAGAGCGGCTAGATGACTTCTTTATGTAAGCAGTCCCACAGTCTCAGACATCATCGAATATACATACAGTGGAGAAATAAATAAAAAAAAAATCTAGCAGCATATTTTGTCAAGATGATTATGAATAACATTAGAACAGGCTGATCCATTCTTACAAAGGGCTTATGGTTCCAATTGGCTACGAGTGATAATGTATTATTTTTTTTAACCAGGATTAGTGTTTAATGCACCTGACGTTATAGCAGGAAATATCATTTTCTTTTATCCTCAAATGCCATGCAATCCCACGCTCTAAATCGTTTGTTTTGCATCTGCATTGAGACAGTCATGGCCAGAAAAATACTGTTTGATTTTTTCAAAACAGCATGGTTTCGTCTCTTTGCAGTGACACAAATTCCGTACTGTGCCAAGCTGACAGATAGATGATCCATTGCAGACGTTGTAATTGAAAACACTGAGAGGGGGTGGACAATTAATCTCTTTCTCTCCTTGCTTCAAATTTCCATAGAGAAATACCTCGAAATGCAGATAATAGATAAGAGTGTTATTGATTAGATGGGGTGGGAGGAGAGGTTAGGAGAGGTTCTCCATCACTAATCTCTCTGGCTGTGACTGCATCTAAATAACCTGCAGAGAGGGATAAACAGGCGCATCCATCATGGTATAGCTGACGCAGACAGTGATGGATGCCTCTGCCCTCCGCCACCCTCTGCCGAACCTCTCCCTCCTGGTCAGGGATAGGAAGTGACACCGGCACTCAGGAGAAATACCTGGCTTAAACTGGGCAGGACAATGTACTCTGCTGAGATGGAAAGATTTGGGGAAGGCTTTGTGTGTGCGTCTGTGTGAGTTGTCCTCTGTCCTCCGCTCCCTTGTCTCTTTGAGTTTATTGGATTATGCATCTTGATATATCCTGTTTGTTTTGTCAAAGAGGAAATTGGTTTTGTGGATTTGTGTGTGTATGTGTGTCTGTGTGTTGGGGTGTGCGATTTCCCTCTATCTGCATGCCTGTGACTCGTGAGCCAAATCCCCTGCTCTGCCTGGACGCAGTGAGCAAGCGCGCCCACGCCAGCTCGCCACAGAGGTGCCATCCTGATAAATATGGTGTGTGTGTGCCAGGCTGTGCTTTCCCTCCCCACCCTTGCAGCATTAAGATTGATCCCTTGTTCCCTCCCATTCCTTTCTCTCTCTCACTCCTCTGTGTGCCTCTGCCTTTATGAGACTGTGAATAGGTGAAGCTCACAGGCTCCAACAGATGGCCGGAGCTGGCCTGTTTCACTGTCTCTCTCACACATGCACACGCCCACGTCCACGCGTGTGCGCCCACACACACGCACACACACACACACACACACACACACACACACACACACACACACACACACACTACTGCCCCATGAATAAGAACCTAGAGAAGAAGAGGCAGAGTTAACTGTGACAAGGAGAAAGAAGAAACAGGAAGCAACACGACTAAAACTAATAGCAACAGAGAGAGTCAGTGAGGAATAACACGCAGGGAGGAAGATGGAAAAAGAGAAGAAGCAATAGAACACCAACAGAAATATACTGAAAGAAGAGAGAAATAAAAGAGATGGAGTGAGGGCAAAATTGAATTGTAGATTTAGGGAGCCCTCCCTCTTTCCCTCCCTCTTTTATTTAGCTCATGTGAAACCACGCCTCCCTCCTTTCACTTGTCAGTGCATCTATAACAGTGAGCTGTCTGCACCGGGCTGCGTGGGGGTGAGACGAGCTCCTTACTCTGCCAACACAGGAGACCGGATCTGAGCGGACAGGACTGGATGGTACTGGACTGGCCATAACAGGTGTGTGAATTTGTGTTTGATCATGTGTGATAGATGACAGAGAGCAGCATGTGTATCCCTCAGTGTCGGATCACTTGTTCCTTCACAGGACTTGCTTCCAGAGTAGCGAATCTAGAGGGTACAGTGCTGAAGCTTTGCCCTAGTTTACACTTGAATGCTCTGATCCGTTCTTTTTGCCTCTGAGATTTATGCATGGAGTCGCTAACAGTGCTGCTCATCGGGGTAACAGAGATAAGACCTCTTGGTCATCAGATGAACTGGACTTTTAACAGAGAATCTGGCTTTGAATCAGACTAGGGTGGACAGGATGCTGTTTATCTGGTGGAAGAAGTTGGTAGTTTTTTGGGCTGGATGCTGTCAACATGTGCTGTGTCTCCATTTGCTCTTTTTCAAGTATCTGTCTTTTAGGTGATGTTCACGTTGCGACGCAATAGTATCCTCTAGTAGAGCAATTATTACATTACAATTGTGTTCAGAATCTGTGAAAATCCACTCAATAAAACAAGTCAAGACAGCTTTCATATTTCTGTCTGTGGTCTGTCTTGGTATTGAATCCAATTTGTAAAGAGTTCTCTTTGTCTTCCTGTTGCACAGTCTGTGGTGTTTCAAAATATGGAACATTCATTGATTCAGCATTGCTTTGGGCATTTACTGCTGAATTGAATTCTGTTTTATTTATATAGCGCCAAATCACAACAACAGTTATCTCACAGCGCGTTTCATAAAAGAGCAGGTCTAGACCGTACTCTGTGATGTTATTTACAGAAACCCAACAATGTGTGAATGTGTGTGAGGGTTTGAAATTAGAGCAAAAACAACAACTACAACAGTTGAAACATTACTTTTTTTTTTTAAGGCAGGACCAGTTTTGGATTGGTTACCTTATGGGGACCTTTTTGTAGAAACTGAGGAGATATCCGGCACGCAGCATTCATTTAGGAGCCGCCATTTCAACATTTGCAGCCGCATCTGCTCCTATAGAAGCATGCACAGCTTTAGTCTACAAGGCTGGCCCCAGTGAATGTACTCACTATCAGTGTTTTGTCAATATCTTTATGGGTCAAAAGGCTGTGTCATCACCAAGTGGTGACTGTTAAGAGTAGCATAGTGGAGGGGGAGTGCAAGCAATGACTTGGAGGCTGAAATATTTATGATATTGACAGCTGAACGCCCCGTGCTGTTTGTAGCAATATGGGTGGATGGATAAATGTATGCAAGGATATAGGGATGAATGGAAACTAAAGAAGAGATTCAGAGATTTCTTTAAGCATTCATTATTTATCACAACGCACTCTGCCATGGAAGCTCTAACCCCAGATCAACTGGCCTCTTTTCCCACTGAGATGCCAGTGGACTGGAGGAGGATGCTCCTGCTTAGTCTACCTGTCAGCTAGTCCCCAGGCATGTTAACACTACAGCTGTATGCTACACACTCTGCTCACACACACACACACACACGCACTTACATGCACACACCCAGATGTAGATAACATTTGGTTCAGTTTTATATTTACATACACTAAACTTTAATTGCATGGATACAATCACTAATGTAATAGGAAGTGCAGACAAAATCATAGTGGCTTATTTCCACTGCATTAAACCAAATGCACAATAGCTGCACTCACACTGCATACAACATACACACACACACACACACACATCACTCTGGGTGTGATCCCACGACCTTCAGACCTGTTGATGTTGTCTGGAGTGGCCGTGCAGAGAATATATAACAGGCATGTGGGACTGTCGGCAAAAATGGGGCACTTGACATTCCGTTTGTAAAAAATGACTGGAAAATGTGCAGGAGGGCTGGCGATGCAGTTGAAGGGAGACACCAGCATGAATATGTATTGTATGCTAATGCTGCATGCCGAAGCTGTTGACTCAAGCTGTTGATGAAAGCAGAGGACATGTTCCCCCATCGCCACTCTCAGGGGGATGTGTTATCGACAAACCCATTTTCAACACAGCCGCATCCCTGGCCGCAGGGGCAGCGTGGTGACAGGTGGCAGAGATCAGTGACAACAGCCAAGGTGACACTGCTTGATAGGCTCTGCGGGCGTGCAGGCGGCCGGGGCAGCGCCAGTGTCTGCTCGTTATACCGCCGCCTTGACCTTTTGTGGTTAGACACAGTGAGGTTAGACTAGAGGGTCTCAAAGCTAATGTCTCCCATTAGCTACATTGCGCCCTCTCAGAGCTACAGCTTCTTCACCCTCACCCACCCTCCACTTGCTGTTTTTATGCACATTTTTAATTTGCCTCTTAAAAACCTGAGTGGAAAACACCAGGAATGTAAGAAAAGTTTAAATAGTGACAAAACGTTGTTAGGCTTCGCTGAGGGGGAAAAGTTGGCATACTCAGAAAGAAAAGATAAAAGCTGTTGAAAACAGATTTTTTTAAATACAGCTTGACGTTATCATAGCTCCTTCTTCGTCTACTCTTGACAAGGCATTAATATTCTGCCACACATCGTTGAGAGGTTTCACTCCACCAGAAAGACCCAAAAAATAAAGAATAAAGAGAGCACCGTTTCTGGGTGTAAATAAATGGGATGTTGTAGTTGAAAAACAAACACAAATCACAAACTAGCATCCAAGATGAGAAGCAGCAATTAAATGTCATGATATATCAGAGTCACCAGTGCACAATTAACTGTGTAATCTTGCTGCCTGAATAAATAGATATCTATATTGAAATATAGTCACATACATTTAGTCAAGGGACACACACTAATTTACATTCTATTTTGTATACATTTCAGCTTAGAACCTGGAAACATAACTAGTGTTTCATTACTCACACACACACAGAGCATCTGTAGAACACACTAAAAGTAGCCGGAAAGTAAGTAGCACTCACGTGCTCCCTGTGAGTCCCACTTCATCTGTATGTATGAGCTGCTGTTAACGGGTCCTGCGATGAGGTGGGATCAGGAGATTAGTGTGTAAAATTCGGTGCTCCTCTCAGCTCTAATGACTAAAGACAGAGGGGCTCTTTGATGAGGCCTCTCAAACACTTGTCTTAACTCTGTGTAGAGAGCGGAGAGTAGCCTGCATCTGACAGGAGCAAATAAAAAGAAGCCCATTGCTGTGTAGTTGTCTGTGCATGTGATTTTGTGTGTTTGTCTGTCTTGTTTCTCTGTGTGCATTGTGTACGTGTGATTCCAAATGTTCACGGGTGGACAGCCATTCAACTGTGTTGTGTGAGTGTAATCAGATTTCTATCTCTTCCCTCTATATAGCTGAGCTGCAACAGCGGCGGTTTCCCCCCGCAGGGAAATGTAATTATACCCTGCCGGCCACAGAGTACGGGCTTCACTGCCCTATCTGTCTCAGGAGATCCAGCAGCTGGAGGCCCCCTTCTCACTTGCAATAACAAACAGCAGAGATGTCACTATATATCTGAATTTTGTGTTAAATCTGTTCTCCAATCTCCTCCTTTAATCAGCTTGTAGGTCCTGGGGTTATCGGTGGCCTTTTGCAACAATTTTGTTACAGTTGTGAATAATTTATTACAGAATTAACTGCAGTTGCTGAGAGCAGTGATTGGGAGATTTTGGAAGGCAGACAAAATCAGACTTAAAGCTTTAGCTTTTTGATATTAATGAACGTCTGTTACATTCAAGCCATTGCCGAATGAGTTGCTAAAACGTTAATTAAGACTATCAGCTCCACACAACTCTCTCTGTATTTCTCAGTATGACTATGTTCAGAAGATTGTGTCATCCGGTGCATAGGAGTACATCCCAGGGGGGTTGGGAGTTCAGGATCCCCCCCTACCCTCCCACAAACATTTATGGTCCCCCCTCACAATGGTTTGGTCCAGCCGCTCCAGCAGACCGCAGGAGAGAATGAGAGAACATACTGGTTGAAACTTTTAGTTATGGAAACAAGACATAAGACATAAGATCCTTTTTCAGTACTCTAAAACACTAAGTAAGTACAATAAGTCCTCATATCAAGACTATTGGGTGACATATATAAGAATGGGTGCTTATTGAAATACTAACATCACTATGTCACAGGCAAAGGAGACAGAAAGAACTGAGGAACAGGGAGACTAGGGACAATCAGGTGTGGAGTCTCAGGTATGTGTGTTGAGCGTAGTTCATATTTTTGGAGGTGTGTGTCTGTCAGGGTAGCAGATAAGCTTTACCAGTGGCTCGCAGTTTACATTATGATAATGCTAACTCTAACAAAAGTGTACAAAAGCTTTGTGTTTATGTTATATGCGATCACTTCTTCAAAATAAGTTATTATGTTTAAGTCATTTTGTGGTTTGGTTGTAAACTTAAAAATAAATAAATGGTTTTAAAGAAGAATATTTTGGTAAATGTATTCAGCTTTTTCATTGAATCAAGAGAAACACTGAAAAGAAGGATAATGGTACAGTCTCCATGCTACACTACTGCTAGTATTAAGACTTTCCTGTGTACACATATATACGGGCCAGGTTCGAGTCCGACCTGCGGCCTTTTGCTGTGTGTCATCCCACATCTCTCTCCCACTTTTCCTGTCAATCCACTGTCATCTAATAAAGGGGAAAAAATGCCCTCAAAAATACTCCTAAAACTAAATTAATTTTTTTTAAAGCAAAATTTTTTTCTCACAAGCAAGTCTATTACCAACTTATTTTTTCAATATTTTCTTTTTGTTTCCCATCACCTGAGCCCCTCATGTATGGTTTGTTTTGTTTTTTTATTGATAAATCCCACCTGGTATTTTTTTTTTTTTTTTTAAGCCCCATGTTTCCCTCCACGTTGGACTTGGGCTCACTCCCACTGAGGTTTTGCAGTGGTGCCCCTTTAGTACGGCAAAAACAAACCCACCCCCCTCTCCGGGATTTAGGAACAATCAATGAACCCTCAATAACCATAACCGGCCCATTGAGTACAATTAAAGAATCGGATCGGGTGGGTGGAAAGGGACCGTACCCCAAACAAAAACAGATTTTTCTTTTCGAAATTCTTTTCCCAATATAAAAATCAAAGAAGGGATTGTTTATAATAAGCAGGGGGCCCAATTTAGACGACACGATTAAGGGACAGGGGTGAAACGGGGGGGGATTCGCAGCTGGGGAAAACTGTACTGGCGGGAAAGTCACACTGTAACTTAGGGGGTTAGCTTTTTTCCCACCCTGTTTTCCCTTTTCTGAAAAATTAAAAAAGGCGTCCATCTAAAACATTTCTATTTTTCTTCTTTCTGATGGCTCACTCTGACTCTACCTTAATCTCCATTTCTGTGTTCGTCACTCTCTCCGTCGCTGCATTTGGCCTGGTCATAACTTCAGCAAGCCACTCTCCTCGACACACTCACCCCTCCCTTATGCCTCTCCCTCAGGGTATAGCAGCTATTGTTGTGCCTAATAAGGTTTATGGAATTACAGATCTCTGAAATTGGATTTTCTCACTCCACCAAAGAAGTGGGATTATGGGTTTAAGGGCGGGTGCGTTGGGGCATAACTGGCCTGTGTCTGAACTGCTTTTTTCTGACTGCACCCTCAAGGTGCGCAGATCAAGAGATTGATGTGCCAATAGCTCTGGAGAAAGATAGAAACACAGGCAGATTCCTTGTATCTGTATATGTACTGTACCTGGCAATTAAATAGATTCTGAGTCACACAGCTTTTTGGCTCCTACGTCTGGATTTCTGTTTCTCTTACATCGACCACTCTCACACATTCCTCTCTCTGTCCTCACAACTTTTGACTGTGTTTGATCTAATTCTAATCTAATTTATCTTTTGATCTTCCTCGCCTGACACCCAGACACATCCCAGATTTCTATATCCAAAGTAGCTCAATTGGTTCTAATCCCTCAAATCTGGCTGCTGGTGAAGCAATTGATTCTCATTGATCCACAGAGATTTGGACTGTCTACCGCAAGCTTATGTTTAATGAACTGTGCTTTTTCTTTGCTAATGTTATATGAAAAATCCAGATCAATTCCACCATTTTTTCATATGTGACTGAGCCTTAACTACGACTGGAGTAGAGATGTAGTAGACGAAAGTGAGAAATGAAGTGAGAAAGCACCAGAGACAGCCAGCGTAGTGAATGCAGCTTGGAGTTGTTGGTAGGAAGGTGGTATTTATTAGGAGTGTTCCATAGCGCCGGTTTAGTGAACTCTTAATTGCAGAAGAGACAGGGCTGGGAATGAGGGATCAATAGGGGCAGAGCCTGGGTTCTAGCCTACTGAAATCAATCAGCCTCCTGCCCGAAAGGGAGAATGCAGACAATCAAAGTAAACACGGCCTCGGGCTGTGCTCATGTACCCTCCCGGTCAAACTTGATCACGGTCAACAGACAGACAGCTCATTCCATCTTATCTCAGTCAGAAGAGGATGGAGTCGCCTGATCGCTGTCACTTGACGTGGGCATTTCATCTCTTGCTGGAATGCTTTGAAATGCCAATACAGTTTTGGTGTAACTCTGGCAAGAACAGGAGATTATTGCAACTAATAAAATATGATTTATGAACAGGAGGGCTTTATGGAAAGGAATATTAAATGAACCCATGGCGTATTTTTACACCACTGCTAAAAATAGTTACTTTCTCCTATTTTTCCACTTTATCTTCCTCTTCGCCTGGGTAATAGCCATCTTTTTGCCCTGTCACTTTTTGATGTATCATCCTCTTATTCACATCAAGGACAAGGCCAGGTGTCGCATTTTCTCTCAGTTGCCACGCTTGTCACAGTGCCTTGTCACCCACAGCCTTCTCAAATCATCTCCCTTTCTTCCTCCCCCTCTCTGCTTATTTATATTAAATCTGTCACTCCTTTTATTTTAGCGAGAGAAAAGGAAAGTAAATCACTTTTTCCATTTGCAGCCTGCGGTGTCTGCTGAATACTGCAAGTTTATTTAGATGTCATCTTCGGCCAAAAAAATCCTGTCAAAATAAATGATGTGTCTACTGGTTTGTATTGTTGCATACAACTAATTCAATTCAATGCTATTTATAGTATCAAATCATAACAAGAGTTATCTCGAGAAACTTTACAGATAACACATAACATAACTGATTAGCAGCTACTTTCTCAAGGATCTTGGAGAAAAAGGGCAGGTTAGATATAGCTCTAAAGTTGGCTATGACCTCAGGATCAAGATTGTTTTTTTTCAGAAGAGGTTTTATCACAGCTACTTTAAATGACTGCGGTACATAACCTGTTAATAAAGACATATTGATCATATCTAGTAATGAAGTGTTTACCACGAGTAACGCTTCTTTAAGTAGCCTCATTGGGATGGGGTCTAAGAGACAGGTAGATGGCTTAGCTGAAAGGACTTTTAACATTATTTGTTGAAGGACTATAGGATAAAAGCAGTCTAAGTATATATCAGGTCTTGTCGATTCCTCCTCCATGTTATGTCCTTGATTTCAGATGTTTTGAGCTACTTACAAATATGCTTCCCAGTGAAAAGAAAGCCTTGTCCGAGTTCTTAGGCTTTTATATTGCTCCAGACAGATAGACAGGCACAGGTGTCCAGCCCCTACTCACTTTGATGCCCATGAGTGGCTGGCAGAGCTGGTCTGGGCAGAGAGCAGCTGGGGTCAGGGGTGTGCCTTGGCAGTGAGATACTTCTCCAGTGTATTCTTAGCCTTTCTGAACATAACATTTGTGTGTGCATCACCACATTGTTGGGTGCATAGCATTTCTCCAAAGACTACACACAACATATTTTAGGCATCATCAGTAGAGAGAGATTCAGGCCAAGATTTTACAGAGTGGTTATGGAGATGTCAAAGCTGGCTTGGCTCGACTCAGATGTTTACATGCTGGACACACTGACACCTGTCAGCTCCACTGCTGTCAACATGTCTTCACAGGCAGACGCAGAACAAGGCCTTGTAGCTTACAAGATCATGTGGGGGCTGTTGGAGATAGTGTTGGAAAAGATGTAATGGAAATAGCTGGGTGAAAACAGCTATTTTTCTGTACCTCGGCTGCTCGGGACAGCTAGTTTAAAGCAGTATAAGTATAGGGATTTACTTGTCTGGCTGACTGAAAGTGAGCAGGGCTTACAGCATCACAAACAGAAACCAATTATTATTACTATCACTAAAACATTTCTGGAGGGTGTTATTATATAAAAAGAATGTAACACTTGTTAATCAATGTGTGGTCTAGGTCTAATTAAACCACCTCCTGAACGATTGCCTGCTCCATCAGGTGTCACAGCATCAATCAAATATGGATTTTACCTTTTTCAAATACCGTGTGGACTGACATGAAAAAATTAGATTAGATTAGATTCAACTTTATTGTCATTACAGATGTACAGGTACAAGGCAACAAAATGCAGTTTGGGTCTAACCAGAAGTGCAATAGCAGTAAGTGCAGGATATACAATGGTTTCATAAGTGCAGGATGGAGATGTACTGAATAAATATAGAAATGAATACTATTATAAACAGAATTTTACAGATAGATTTGTCCTATGCATATAATATATAGATAACAAGTATTGTGAACAAGATTTACAGGTGAATATGTACTACGAATACATATACAGATGGCTATTAATATAAACAGAATTTTTACAGATAGATATATAATAAGTTTGGCTAAAATGAGCAGTATGACAATGTTGTTCTTGATCTCCACATCCTACCAAATTGTTGCAGTGTTATTCGTCTAAAACAGATGTGTCACCATCCCCGGGGTACACCATGTGAGGAGAAGTGGTGACTGGAAGTTGCATCTGGACTTAGGAATGGCTAATGGTGTCTGTTAGGGAGGACAGAGAAAATACAGGCCAGCATCCGCCAGGGGTGAACCAGAATGCATACATGATTTATAAAAAAAAAAGAAAAAGAGAAGCGCATAGATACAAGATGGTCTGGCTCTGTTTGACTTGCATAGGTTTCAAGTACTCATCCACTCTGGACTTTGTGTTTGCTTACAGAACTTGGCAGTCAGAGGCTGATTTCTGTGGGAGAGGAGAACCAGACAGCTAGTTTAGATAGGAAGGTAAGGCTTTTCACCTCTTACATGTGAAAACAATGTGAAAGTAAAATCTCCATCTGCCCTCTCATTTCACCCTCACACACATATAGCACATGTAAAGTTGACTTGCATGTGTGGATGTAGGTCTTTGTTATGTTGCGACAGCTATAGTTTTCTGTATTTATTTTCGTTTGCATGTGAACACAGTGCCTGACTGTGCGGTCTGCCTATCTACTGTATTTATCTATTTACAGTATCTATCTTTCCACCCACCTGGGTGTCACATACAATATTGTTCCTGTTCCTATGGATTCTACAGACCTCAAAGGAAAGAAACACAGCAGGCTACAGTTAACGTCAATGTTTTATTTACTGTGGGGGGATAGATTCGTCACCTCCAGAGGCGACTCACACACCTCATTTGATCCACCTGTCATTGATTAGCATTTCATTCTGCATGAATAAGAAGATGGTTGTTGGCCTCACTGAGGTGGATTTGATGATCAAAGAGAGCTGTGGGTGTCGCGGTTGTGTTGGGACCATCAGTCCAAATGGTGATTATGAAGAGAAGAGAAAAGAGAGTGAAATGATAGATGCAGAAAGCGGGGGTCAGATGAGGCTGAGGGAAATTGTCCTAAGAATTAATGAGCAAGCTGCAAAGCTCAGAATTGTTAAATCAGTAGCTGAAAAATCGCCTTCACCCCGTGTGGCTTTGGTCTAGCTTTGTCTCCACTAAATAGGCAATGATGAGGACATGTTTTATGTATTTATGTTTTAAATCAGTAGTTAGAGGCACTGCGGTTAAAAACATTGTGCCAACAGTGTTTTAAAGAGCCAATAAATCTAAATGATCTGGACACATTACCACTTACCAATGTCCAGTTGGCTGTTTACCAGTAACATGTTATGTTGCTGTTGCAATCAGAATCATCCTGTGTGAACAGTTGGATAGCAGCAGATGAAGCAGCTCTCAGCACATGTGGGCAAATTATGTACACAGCTGTGCACAGCTGACTCATTATCACTTGCAAAAACATCAGTATGCATGACTGTAAGCAGCTCTCCTTTTTGATTAGCAAACAACTTGCTACAAGCAGCTCCTAATATAATTACGATTGTTTCAGTGTTTTGTTGATGAAAAAAAAAGACTGGCTACGTAATTCTTCTTCACAGAGCATTTGAGGGAGCTGAACTTTGATTTTTCTTCTTGTATTTGTGAAACTAGCAAGAGCAGACAGGTGAATGATGTGTCTTTGGTAAGCTATTCTGTTTGAGGACTGATCTCCACTTCAAAACCTCAGCGTGAGGACAGCATTCACCTCTTTCTTTCTCGCTCATCTTCTTACTGGCAGAGGTGGCCTTCGGCAGTGCAGGATAAAAACCAAAAGTCTTCAAAAGAAACTCTTCAAAGGAGCAGTTCATCTGCCGAGTGAAGACCTGATCATTTTCGTTTTCTTCTCTTAAACCACTGTCCCTTCCACAGAGCTCTGGTTGTTTATGAAGAGCGTTATGTGATACTTCTTCATTCCTTGCAGCTGGTTGCATAAGGTGCTTTTGATATCTTGTCAGTGACAAAGGGATATTTTTCCCCAAACACTTTGGAGGATCTGTCTGTTGTTGATGGCAACTTCTCCTCAAACTGATTTCTCACATCTTCTCTGGGGTATATGATGCACATTGCGGGCTCCGGGAGTATTTTCCTGACCCTCATTTTCCACACCAGCAAGACGGGAACTGCCAGCTTGCTTTCATGCCCCAGCCTGACTTCTGCCCGCTGATTAAATGTAAAATATTAAAGTGCTCTGTTGTGAGCTTGGCCTAATTGATTCTTTCCGCTGGGTGCACAGAGAATGGGCTGACAGCAGGCAATAGCAGGCTTTGTCAACATCGGGCATGCTGCCTGCCTGTGCCCAGGACGGCACCCCAATAAAGCCCCCTGTGAGGGTGCCAACCTGTGGCCCCACACACAGAGAGGCCACTCTGCACTTTGGTCAAGCTTTATAGTAACAACACAGAAGCAGCTCATTCTTTTGCTGTATGTCAGCTCCCATCAGCTGGCTGGGAAGTCAGTTCACCATTTGCAAGAAGGTGGCTGGCTGTGAAGTGTATGTGTGTGTGTGTGTGTGTGTGTGTGTGTGTGTGTGTGTGTGTGTGTGTGTGTGTGTGTGTGTGTGTGTGTGTGTGTGTACGTGTTAACCACTCAGCTAACTTAAGCTATCTGGGGCAATGGTGCTGAAAGGAGGTTTCATCTGAATTCCACAAAAAGCCTTCTTCTTCTCTTCCGATCCCCAGCTCTCCTGCCGTTAAGATAATTTCTCTAATAGCTTTTATTCACAGCTGTGTTGTACAAGGAGCTTACCAAACACAGGATAGCACCAATTTTGTCATTGCTGCCCACCCAGTAAAAATGCAGGGCATCTGGTGAAGGTATCTTCTTCTGATTGAAGCCCCATATCATTTGCCTGTAGTGGCTTACCCTCCCTTAACTGCAATGTAGAAATAATTAATTGGATCCCTGCAGCAGTAAAAGATTGTCACTCTCTACTCCATAGGCCAAGGCAGTATATCGTTCTCCCTCTCTTGTCTGCTTACCCTATGAATTTACTGGCTATTTTATGTGTGTCTTGAATTGGTTGTACTCCCCTTTACTACTGCCTTTCTACTTGACATGTAGGGGAGTTTAACAGCAATCTTGGTGCTATACAATGCTCATTAATTGCAAACATTCATCCGCAACGTTTCTCTGATGAATGTAATTGACCTTTTCGTTCAGTGTGATCCACAGTAAAAGGTTATTAATTCCCCCCCCCCAGTTGAAAAGCTGTCTATACCTCCTGTCCTGTCTGATGCCTAATGTTCCATCTGAGATGATAGAATGGTTTGATGGTGTGTGGGGGTGGGGTGATGGAGGTCAGAAGGCTGGCCGTTGGTGCAGTAATTACTCTATTACTGAAATGGGGCCGTGCTCTGACACAGCACTAATTACAACACAAGGGTGAGGAACTTGATCAAGGCACTGCTAATTCATGTTTAATAAATGAGAGAGTAAGAAAACTAAGAATGGAGGCGAAGAAGAGGACCAGCAGTTTGCCATTGAGTGTGTAGAGAACATTTTTGAAATGGACAAAATCAGAACATGTACCATTTTCACCCGTGCAAATCCAGTGCATTCGATACTTGAATTTTTTTCACACCACATTTCAGTGTGACCGATTGGCAGCACAGTCGTGGAATGGTCTCTCGGTTGCTTTAGGAGTAAAGGCCTGAAAAGTAATCACAATGTTCTCTCCCCTGAGTACTAAGCAGGGTTTCATTTCTACCTCCATCCTGTTACTTCCCTGCTGTTGATCCCCGGGGAGGGGGGTCCAGAGGCTGAGTGGGGGTCATGATCACAACCACAGGGTGCCAACAGCTGGCTGCCTGTCTGACAGAAGCCTAATGGAGGTCTAATAGGAGAAAGTCAAGTCCCAGAGACCACTACTGTGACCTTGACATGAGCCTGTGGAGGCAGGTAAAGAGCAGGAGGGAGAGGAGGAGGAGGGACAGAAAGGTGAAGTTCCATTTTAGAGGATGACAGGCAGGTGGTTTAAATATATTTTTCTCCTTTCTCAATGTGTCTCTCTGTGTATTTGCTTCCCTCTGTTGACGAGTTAGTGACCCTATACAACTTCAGCATGAAGAAAATAGATTTAGCTTTCTCTCTCCTGTGTTCGGTGTGAATGTGCCATGCGTCGGACTTAATGTTTGAATATTGTTTAGATTTTTCTTTAAAGTTTGAAGTGTTGTTTTTTGTGGAAGTGCTGATAAATTATTCTGTTTGGGCTAAAATAATTGAGATTGCAGCAACTTGCTCTTTTTATTACGACATGCAGACTAAAACTGAACAAATTTTCTACCTTAGAAGTTGATTTCAAGTTTCAAT
Organism: Etheostoma spectabile; assembly: GCF_008692095.1. NCBI lineage: Eukaryota > Metazoa > Chordata > Actinopteri > Perciformes > Percidae > Etheostoma > Etheostoma spectabile. Next base: position 26,934,498 of record NC_045736.1, read on the forward strand.
GACGTTCTGGTACCGTTAACTGCCAGTAGTATTTTAAACTCGATGACTTTGGCGACCGACTGAGTCCCTTAATACTTACATTTTGTTTCAGCTGTTGCAACCAGACTTCATCACCACTGGCACCTGAACCTTTACGATGCTCTAAGGCGGAGTATGTTTGTAACAAATAAGCACAAACAATAAGCACGAAGCATGCTTCTACCAAGATCTAAACATGCTGGTGATTGGCTGTCCAGTGTTTTAGAGATAACAGGAAAAGGTCTACATTACAGATGGGACTCATATAGTGGGAGCTGAAAAATAAATAAAAAGATTTGTGCCGTTGTTCTTTCTTTTTTAAATGGATTTTATAGAATTGGTAAAAAAGTATTGTTCAGGAACCGCTATCGAAATTCTTTAAACGCTATCCAGCCCTACCCGTAACTAATTGTAACTACTAACTAAACAACATTCTTCCCAAAAGCTTTAGCATTTCTACATTTGAACATGAGTGTGTGTGTGTGTGTGTGTGTGTGTGTGTGTGTGCGTGCGTGCGTGCGTGCGTGCGTGCATGTATGTGTGTTTGTGTTTGTGTGTGAGACTATGTAATGTGGGCATGAGTGTGTTTGTCTCCCTCCTCAGTCAGAGATCAGAGAGGGGTCAGGCCTGCAGGGACAGCCAATGAGCAGCATCCAGAGTAAAGGGAGAGCCACTACTGCTTGATCAATCTGAGCTCTCATTAAAAGGCTGCCAAGCCCTTTGCAACCCGATACAATATCAATACTGTAGCACCACAGAGAGACCTCCAGAGCTGTTAGGCAAGCCGCTGGCAGCTTAACTGTCATTACTAGGCAGGCAACATGCCAGAGACCCCCTTCGTGGACCACTTAGGCTCCCCCCATGGTCCCAATCACAGGTCAGTACAGACAGATGGGCTGTCTGGGCAGCTTTCCAGGGGACAAGGCAGAGAGAGATGGATACCGACCTGTAGAGGAGGAGACAGTCAGCACTCTCTCACAATATGGAGAGGATAATGTGGACAGTGTGTGTTGACCGCGTGCAACTACACATCGCTGCGGTTTCACCTGAGGCTTGTTTGTTTGCCATGGGTATTTTCTATGTTGGTCCTTTACCGTGGATGATTACAAGGACCATCACACATGTTTGTGTTTAAACTGAACAAATGACAAAGACTTTAGTTAAAAAACACACTCTCTGAACTATCTAGGTGTTGTTCAAAATATATTCTCTGGGTTTTGGCATATATCCCAAGATTCCTGCTGGGAAAACCACAAGCACTGAATAGCGCTTTGTGGTGAGTAGAGCAAACGGGGGGAATATAAGTGGCCATACATAGAAAGCCTCTGTAATTCAGATTATTGTGTGGAGGTCTCGCCTCTGTACTCTAGTCTTAACCCCCTGTGTGGTTCTGATAGGGGAGGGAGGGATCAGTGTGTGCGTCTCTAAACCCCCAGTAATCCGCCGACAAAAGGGCCAGGAGAAAGCCAGCTCGCGAGGGGTACAGAGGTTAGGACAGAGAATGGGCGGAGTGACGAAGTAAAGAAGTAGTTGTCGCCTCTCCAACCCCCAAGGGTATGCTTAACACCAGAGAAGATGGTCCTCACTGCGCCCACAGATCCCCACCACCACAAGGTAAAACATCCCTCTGCGGTGTAGTGCCTCTTTGAGTAGTCAAGAGCCATTGTTTATCAGTCATGTAAAAGAATCCTGAGTCTGTAGAAGTGATCACTTCTTCAGCAGCACAACTGTAACTTCCAGCCATCATATTGATTAATCTGGGCTGTAATTTATTCTGCTGACTGGGGGCAGTTGTTTACTGAAGGTTTAAACCGATATTGTCTGTAATCATCATTAAGTCAGGGCCATTAGGAGCAGTCCCAACGGCAGGTGCTAATTTGATGATAGGAGAGGAATGGGATGTAATTAAAACACAACAAATGACAATTTAAAATCTAGTAGTCCTATGGAACATGATCTAATTCTACCAAAGGTGGGCAGCCTACAAACTAGAAGGTTAATTTTATCATCCTGAGCAGATAAATATCACTGTGTGCATATTTGTATTATATATTCATATTTGCTAAGATATGTATGTATGTATGTATGTATGAATATATGTGTATGTATGTATGTATGTATGTGTATATGTGTATGCATATAAATATATATGTATTAATGTATATTATATATGTGTGTATGTATATGCGTGTGTGTGTATGTATGTATGTATGTGTGTGTGTGTGTGTGTGTGTGTGTGTGTGTGTGTGTGTGTGTGTGTGTGTGTGTGTGTGTGTGTGTTTAATTTCTCATTGGTGCTGCAGTTACGCAATGTCATGCAGAAGTCACTTGGCTGCACTGAGGTCTCAGGGAGGTAGTTAGGTCTGTGGAACAATTGGCCCCGGCTGATTTGTCGTAATCCATTTAGCTGAGATGTGACACTCTGTAGGGGGGCTTTGCCTCTGGTCAATAAGTGCCAATAAGAAACAGCCATCACTCAGCGGGCTGCCCTGTCCACCAGCTTGCTCACTTGTTTCAGCTGTCAACCTCTGCCTCAAAGGAGCTGGCAATTGTGCCGCTCTCTCGGACGCACCACAAATGGCTTTCCCATACAAACCTCAATAGGACAGGAAAGGCAAGGACACTCACAGAATGCAAAGCAGGCGTATTTCCCTCTGACATCAGAATAAACCCATCTGAAGTGAAAACAGCTACGTATTTACAAAACACCATTGACAGTTGCTCATTCTCTCAGTCCTAAACCCCTGGAGGTGGGGCTGTGGGGGGGGGGGGGTTGAACCTAAGTCAGGGACAATCGGGGCTCTGTTTGTGTTTTCTCAAACACCTCCGTTTTCTCTTTGGGCTCTTTTGGAGCGTACTGCAAGGATGCAGAGGAGGAGGGGTAAATTCCGTGACCCTGCTGTGGACCCTGACTGAAGCCCCCCAAAAAACCTGCAGACCACCACGCTAGCCTTACATGCCAACCGGTTGCTGCTGGAAACGGAGAGCAAAAGCAAAGTGGACGTGTGTAGATAAAAGAGAAAACAGGCATCTTAAAAAATGGAGACCAAAATCAGTCACCTAACCATGCTCACTGCAGCATGTTTTGACATTGTTATTTGTGGTGTGGCTGCATTCCAAGCTCATTATGAAGAATATTTTAACTGTGTTAGTCTGTTAAACCTGAAGGACACAAAGAGGCAGGCAGTAGCTGTGTGATGTCCCCCTAGTGCTGCCGGGGCAAAACAATTTCAGAACAACATAACAATACTATGCTGTTAATTTCCTCCAGATTCAGAGATAATTAGCCTAACTGCTGTTCTCTCTTTTTATGTTCCCTTGTTGGAGAGTGAAGTCTGATACTCAGGGTGTGTTTGTGTCTCTGCCTGTCGCTGTGTGTGTGTGTGTGTGTGTGTGTGTGTGTGTGTGTGTGTGTGTGTGTGTGTCTGTGTGTGTGTGTGTTTGGGGTACATTTATACATTTATAGTCAACAGAACAGACCCAGGGAGTCTGTCAGAGCTCTTTGTTCTAATGCGAGAACACATCATGACTGGGCCTTTTGTCTGAACTGACACCATCAAACAGTCTATTTCTTTTCCTCTCTCTCTCTCTCTCTTTCTGCCTATGTCTCTCTCTCTCTTCCTCACCCTCTTATTTTTTCCACCAAACTATTCACCGAACATCCCATCACTTGCACCATTCAAAAGATAATGGGCCCTGTGGATTATGGAGTTGCAGAGACAGAGATGATTTTTTTTCCCTGTGCCTGGACCTGGACCAAGCTAACTGTGGACCCATTTCCACCTGGTATTATAATCAGATCTGAATAATCCAGTCACAAGTAAAAAGCTCTGAGTACAGTGGTTAATGCAGTCAGGACGCATTGAGGATGCATTGAGATCCGATTACTCAGACCACATTTGAGGTGGTCTGGGCCACATATGGCCACATTCTTATAGCAGTGTGTACTAGAACGTGTTGGCCACATTATGGACCACGTACTCAACTGTGAGCGGAACTATGCAAGTATATTTCTCATGTCACAGGAACCACTGAGAGTGAATTTTGGATGTTATTTTCATACTGTCTGTGATGTGTCACTGTTTTCGTTCCAATGCTGTCTGGAGCTCTGAGCAGCGCAGTTGCCTGGAAAAGGTATACAATAACCTTATTTTAAGTTTCATAAAACCCCCTCAGAATTACGAATCTTACAACAGACATAACTGTCTTTTTACGCCGCAACTTCTCCTTTTGCTATTTAGTAGCCTTGCATTGCCTGACCTATCTCCACAGGACTTTGTCAGTGCTGGAATAAGATTTAAAAAAAAGTACATCTAAGATAATGTGTGTGTGTGTGTGTGTGTGTGTGTGTGTGTGTGTGTGTGTGTGTGTGTGTGTGTGTGTGTGTGTGTGTGTGTATGCGTGTGCGTGTGTGTGTCTCTCGTTTGAAAGCTTTCCAGCCAGAACACATCACTGCTCACCCTTTTTCTCAGATCAACAGACTCACTGCAGGATTAATGATGTGTTAAGTACTAAAATTACACTCATTCATATTTCACTGTATGTGCAGCACATCCCACATGGAAATTAAAGGTTAGGGAAGAATAGAATACATATATATATATATATATACTGTATATATATTATATATATATATAAAAGAAACACACAAATGTAGAGGCAAACACTTTAACAGTAACTGCACAAAGAAATATTTCACACTCAAGTCTCCTCATCGCACCACAAATCTAATTTTCTCACTCTTAAGTCTAACCACTGCTCTTTGTGTCAGCGTATTCAAACAGAAAATTGCTGTGCAGGTTCTGACTGTAATCTTAAAATGTCTGCTGAGTACCTAGCTTATCGGAACCTCAGGGAAATCTAAATTAAATATTCCCGGTGAATGGGATCCACCCTCTGCATTATCTCTTGTCATTCTCAACTATTAAAATTAGTTATTAGGGAGTACATTTGTCAAAGGAATGCCAAGGCTATATGTTAAACCAAAGAGCAGCTGGAGAGTTATTGAATATGATTTCAGGGTTATCATCCAGGGACTGAACATTTTGAAGCGACAGCGATGACCATTATACAAACATTATAAGACGTTAGTTTAGAGATCATTGGTAGAACATCATGTGGGACGCAGCTGTACTACCAGGATGCTTAAAGCCCCTGTATTTAGGAGACTGTCTTCTCCAGAGGAAAGACAGCATTTGTTGGTAGTTGGAACAGCTCAAAAGTACCTATTTTACATTTCTTACCAAGATTGGAGGGTTCTCACAGCACTGAGGAAAAGGTAGGGTAGGTGTTGAGATAAATGGTAGGCACACAAAGACTTTGTAACCAGAAAGCAGGGTTTGTTTTTCTCATAAAATTCATTATGAAATTCTTACCAAGAGTTCACATTTACTAATTACTCTTTAGCTGTGATAGCCATAGTTTGGTTTAAAAAGGGGTTGCTTGTAGTGATGCCTACAGAGAACCAGAGAACCTTCAGAGAATTATCGCCTGCATTTGCAGCTCCCTTTGGCTTTACATAACTTTGTAGCAAATTTCACTCTTATTGCATTGTTTCCAGTCACAGCAGGCATCTGTTTACAGCACAAAAGCTTTAAAACCCCACTGTACACTAGCTGCTGGAGCATTTAGCAGTTAAAGGAGTTGGAAGAGACCAAAAACAGAGCTAATAAGAAAGGGAGATTTGGCTTTTTTGACCATACCTAGAGTTTGGGGTCAAATACAACAGGAAATGCCAAAGAACGTAAGATTGACGAGCGTAATTGAAAATAATGATTTTGTGGCTGTGTTTTTCCCAGATTTTTGTGGCCTAGCAAAGATTTGCAAGCAGATAATGATAGATGAAGGATGGCAACAAACCGTGGGTTCTTATTATCATGAAAAAAGCATTCCATACTGTATTGAGAATTGCAAACCCCTCCTTTCACTGAGACACATACTCATAGGCACGCACACATGTATACACACACACACACACACACAAACACACACAGATGCATACCATTGCAGAATTTGCATCTGAATGCAAACTTTTGTTGGTAAATTCAAGGGTCCTTGGAGATTTTTGCACACTCTGTTCAGAGCTAGGTATTCCAATGGGAACAAAGTCACACATTAGCAAAGCCCTGCCAGCCTCAATTATGACCACAGGGATTGGCTTGATAGTGTTGCAGTGGGCCACATTCAGAACTGGATGTGTCTATTTAAACTTTTCTGGCTACATCCTTTATGTTTTATTGCACTACAGTAGTGTGGATGGCAAATTCCTGCATCAAGAATGATGTGAAATACATTTGTAGGTTCTCTGCTACCTTATTCTGTTTTATTTCACATGGAAGCCTTGGTCTGTGAATCTAGTATTCATGTTTGGGAAGAATCCATCTGCAATGGAAATGCTTAGGCTTTGTTCTCTCCAGACTGTATGCCTAGAGGTTCTTTCCCTTTCTCACATTTTCTCCATCTTTTTCTCTCCATCTCTCTCAGAACATTTGTGATAGAGAATCCAGGAGTCTGGCTTCAAGCTTGTGGGCTTTCTCCTCCATATTTCATATGCGTTATGAGACAGAGCTGATTAAATTGCAAGTGTTTGCCATGACTCGCCCTCCTTCAATATGAAATAAATGTTTTTTTCCATGGTTTTCTCATATTCTGTCTGTGTTTCGTGACTTCTCAGGGGGCTGCAGATTGGTTGAATCAGACTTTATGCCTGTTTCAAAGCCCAGCCCGTTTTATTTATAGGGAAAAGGACTTTGGAAGATCTATCAAGCACTCTCTTAGCTTCCTCACTGCCTCACTTGAATTGTGATACTTAAAGTACAGATGCATGTGGTTGGGCAGTGTAACATATCTGTCTGTCGTTGTGGGGCAGTGTTTTCATCTCACCAGTTTTGCAACTGTCTTACCATCATGCCCATGCTGTGACATGACCAGCTCTGTTGTCACTGCATTTATAATTCAGTCTTATAAATAAAAGATGGACAGCATTAAGTTTTTATCTGGGGATGGAGTACTGCTGTCTCTTAGAGCCTCTTTACAAGCGAATGACTGAAGAGCAAAACTTTCCTTCCCTGTTCTGACTTCCAGGCATCACTTGGCATTAGTATAACCTTAGGTGATCCTTGTTCCTCATACATGCTTTTAGAAGCTTATTCCCTCTGATCTCATATTCTTCTAGCTTACTTCCCAGCCCTTCCCCTCAAAGCCCCCAGCCGTAAATGACTTTTGCTGAGTTAGATTAACTCATGTTGTTTTGTGCTCCATTCTAAATGGCAAAAATTCCTCTTACAATCAGTGTTGTCAGGCTGAATTAGCAATATTGTTGTGTTGCTAACTAGCGGAAATAAAAGAGCTGATTTGGGTAGAACTCTATCCGGAAAACAAGCTCTAAATCCTCCCAGTTTACAGAAGCAACATGACTTGCCTTTGCATTATGAATGTGTACAACCATCACATTGGTTATGTTGTTGGAGATAATTGGCTTCTGTCTGTTTAGACGTCATGGTTTCCTGTTTTTTCTTTGCGGTTTCATGTAGCGTCTGCCACCTGGAGAGATAAACAATACGGGTAGATAAAAGAGAGAGGGAGAAAGCAAACTGGAAAGAAAGGACTGCATGTGTCAGTTAGAGCTGATAAAAGCCTGGAAATCCAATTAGTCCTTAGTATCAGGGGGAAGGAAGAGGCCTCATGAGAGTAATGTCAGAAAATATCCACCACCGTGGCATTTCAATAACACAACATTTACCTACTCAGCTATTGATAGATCAGCATGTAAAATTGAGCTGAATGTTTTCTTGTAAATCATGACTATATTTGGTACCCTTTCCTGACGGCTTTTGCCCACATCAGCTTTTTGAACAGACAAACAACCATCAAAGGGAAGTACTGTAGCTTTCACACCACAAACCACTCTAAAAGTGGAGCCAATGGCAGAGGACCGTCTTAATTTGAGCATACTGAATCCATTCTTTATTCACTATAGATGCCATGGAATCCATTTTGATGACAGGGTATTCACTGCTGGTTGCAGACAGAGCTAGTTAAATTTGTCGTTCTTTCACCAGTTTTTTTTTCTTGTGGATTTCCGCATCGCTTGTGTCGCTTGTTTTCATCCCGTGCCAGAAATGAAAGAGGGCTGTAGGCAGGGAGCGAACACGAGAAAGGAGCAAGGACAATTTCAAACAACTCGGAGCGCTGGGTCAGAGCTCATGTGTTCCTCTGGGGAAGAAGCAGATACCTAGAGTATGAAACTAGAGCAAACACAGCTGCTGGTGCAAAGACGTATTTGCGTGTGTGTGCATGCACGTATTCACATGCACATCATTTGTATTTGCTTAAGTGTGTGCGTTTTGTGAAAAGCAAGACCATAGAGGAGGATAGAGGACATGTCTGGGGAGGCCTTAAAGGCAGGGTTGGTAACTATTTCCAACAACACTTTTTATATATATTGTTTGAAATGGTCTTTACACCCCAACAGCAATAAATAAATTATGCGCTCTGAAAAAGTAACAAAATGATCCGTCATCTGTAGCTGCTGTAATCCTTTATAAACGCCTAGCTGTCTGCTTGGAAAGAACCAGTAAAATGGCTCCTTGCCCCGCTGCACGTACTCTACCCCTCCCATGTACGAGCCTGAGCTCAATACGCGTTGTCGCCGCATTGCTAAGAGTAGTCATGTTTGTTTTAAACATTCAGTGTGATAATTTTAGGTGTTTGCTTACAGATAAATGAGACATAAGACAAAATTGCGGTCCTTTCTCTGCTCTGAAGACGCGACTCGCTGTGCACATCTGTGTGTGGGTCAGAGTCCCGAGGGCAGGGGGGAGAGATTAGACGGAGCCCTGAGGAGATGCTACTTTCAAATTTCGCTAGCTTTTTAACATTACCAACCCTGCCTTTAATGAGCACAATCTGGGCAACGACATGGACCAGAGAGGAACAGGGAGCTTTGTCTTAGACAGAGGAGTGAAGTTTTTGTCTGTAATCATCTCTTCTCTTAAATGTTTAATATATTTAAGATGTTGTATTCTTTTAAGAGCTTCATCCTGTCTTTCTAAGTGCGTCAGTTGTGTAGGTGTGCATCCAGGCGCGGTTGCATGTGTGTATCTTTTTATTTGTGCCTGCTTGTCCCCATGTCAGACTGTATTCCAGTTGGATTGTTGTTAAGGAGGAGTTGCAGTCCCTACAGACATAGGCTGCCGTTGTGTTGTTGTTATTGTCTTCATCTTCTGGCTACATACTCCTTGTGGACTCACAAACGCATACACACATATGCCTAAAGTCCCACCTGTTTTACTGACGGTGGATCATCTCAGTGGGCGCATGGATGTTGCTGCTTATAAACGGTGTTTATGATTTTGGTCACTAAGGTGTACTTCTTGCTGATTTAATTATTGCCTCATTTCCCCTGCATGTTTCTGCTTGACTCGGTTCCACTCAACTCACTCAGGTGCTTTCCTCCATTTTGTTTCCCACTGCAGATAGTACCCCGTCAATGTGGGTTGAAGTGTTATCTGATTGTCTTAGCAATGCCAAGTAGAACTGCCGTGACATTGTCTTTGACGCGGCACAGCTAACGTTACTCTCTCCGTCTAGCCATCCCTGGATCAAGCAGCCAAACAGAGGAAAGTCTGCAATTTGTCAATTGATCAGTGTGGTTTCAAATAATGTCTTTTTATTTACAATGAACTATGTTACTACCTTATATTTAATAGTCAATGTTTCAAGTTAGGTTCTTGCTTTATCTTTTAAGATTTATTATGTAGTGGACACGGTTGAACCGTATGAATCTAAAATTAGTAAAGTAACAACCCTCTGGTCCATTGCTTTGTTTGCTGTAAAATAGTCAGGGTCTACTGCTACATGTTTGCAAGCGACTGTAACTAACAGTTGCCATGGTAAACTCAGAGGGGATGTACTTTTAATGAAGAAGAGTTATTAAAGAACTAATAGGAATGTGGTGTAGTTTTGGTGAATTGCATGTAGACATTAATTAGAAAAAAGCTCTATTTAACACGTAATTGACTCTAATTGTTATGTCAAACTTACAAAGGAGAGCAGAATTTGCAATTTTCTGCACGTCTAGGGGCAATTTACTTTTATTGACCTTGGTGATATTGCCACATTAAAAAATAACTGCTTACCTTTTTCACAGATACTTGCATATTTTTCTGTTCCACACTGTGGGCTCACAGTGTGAAAGAGAACAATAAAATTGAAAGTCAGTATTTTCAGCGGCTGCGGGTTCGGTTCTGACCTGCGGGATTCCTCTCCCCTTTCATGTCTAAGCGGTTCTGTTGAGTAAAGGCCTAAAATGTCAAACAAATTCTTAAATAAAAACAAAAGTCAGTGTTAATTCCTGCTCTCTCTCTTCACATTGTCACTCTGCTCATTGACCCCTGTCTTCATTTTCCTCCCCTCATCTCCTTCTCTTCTGTCTCTCTCCTTCACCTCTACCCAGACCTCCCACCGCCCTCCCCCCTTCCCACCTCCCCACATCCCTCATATCCACTCTAACCCTCTCAGGGGGAGGTGAGTTCTGAGCTGGCCCTGGGCCCAGGCCCATTAGCCCCAGCCATGTGCTCATCACCAGAGATCATTACACCCAGCCAATGACACCACTCTAATGCATCATTAATGATTGATTAACGAGCTGAGCTCAGCCCAAACGGGTGCATTTGTACGGAAGAGCACCCTGTAATGGCTGTGCAAGGCTTACATCTGCTATTCTTCCGTGTGTGTGTGTTTTATTCTTATCAGTCTCGCGCTGTGTCTTATCTCTCAGGTTGAGTGAGGGTTGTGTGTTTGAAACGAAGGACTGAGAAGGGGACTACAGGGTAGCGTGATGGCAGGGCGGGGGCTCTCCGCCCCTCTCCTTCTTCTTTTCGTCCTTCTTGTCCTGGTGGAAGTCCTTCCTGTGGCCCAGGGTTCTGGCTACCTGTCTGGACATCGCCTCAGGACTCGCCTGCAGAGGGACCGCCACTTCCGCAACATCCGACCCAACATCATCTTGATCCTCACTGATGATCAAGACATAGAACTGGGTAAGACATTTCCCCCCATTAATCCTTATATATGTGAGTGTTTACTGTGTGTTTGTGCATCTGTCTTTCTGTTTGCTTTATGTCCATGTCCCATGGGTATGGGTATTCACTCCATGTGTATCCAACAGCATCAGCAAGTGAAAGTCAGCCTAATACTGCCTCTTGGCACCACAACAACTGGCCCACTCAAAGTCATGTGCTCCCTTTGCCAACTCCTCCAATACTGGCATGAAATGAGGGCGGCCTATGGCTTCCATTGTCTGGGTGCCAAACCCTGGCCATCTCCCTTCCCGCTTAAGTCCTTTAGCGGCGTATTGGACTGGAGTGGCTGCATAATGGCCTCTGTGACATCTTTTGTCCTCCTGTGATCGCTAGTGAGAAGACTCGCATTGAAAAGCAGGAATTTATGGTCAAGCATCTGTTTTCCCCAACAATCACCATCAGCCTGAAAAGCTTTTAGTACACAGGAATCCAAATGGGTTACACTTTACCAAAAAGATTTATTCCCTCATTTACTTTTCTCCATAATGGTTTGGCTTTTCCCCCCTTGTGCCCTATATTTATATTTTTTGCGCTGTTTTCTTCAACCTCTCTCTTTTTTCTTCTCCAATCGTTTTATATCCCCCTGTGTCCCTTTCATTTCACTCCTCTGCCTTTGAATGTCCTTTCCCCCTACTAACCCTTCCTACAACCCCCCCACCCGTTTTCTTCCAGGCTCAATGCAGGCCATGAACAAAACTCGGCACATCATGGAGAAGGGCGGCACGCATTTCTCCAACGCTTTCTCCACCACGCCTATGTGCTGCCCGTCCCGCTCCTCCATCCTGACGGGGAAATATGTGCACAACCACCACACCTACACCAACAATGAAAACTGCTCCTCACCCTCGTGGCAGGCCCACCACGAGCCACATACCTTTGCTGTATATCTCAACAACTCTGGCTACAGGACAGGTGAGTGCCTCTAGTCTGAAACATGACTGTCAAAGTAGATTCAAACAGGTACATTCACAGATGCATTAAGCTTATGGACCAAACTTAACATACTGCTCGCCTGTTCCCTCTCAGCCTTCTTTGGAAAGTATCTGAATGAGTACAACGGTTCCTATGTGCCCCCTGGCTGGAAGGAATGGGTAGCACTGGTAAAGAACTCACGCTTCTACAACTACACCCTCTGCAGGAACGGAGTACGAGAGAAACACAGCGGTGACTACTCAAAGGTATTCATTCAGTCCACCTGAAATATACCACACTTACCTAAAGCTGTCACAATTGTGACATTTTAGTTGATTAATTGTCTTATTCTGTTCATTATACACCACAAAGTGTTGCTGTTTTGTTTGGCTTTGCAACAAGACCAAAATCCATTCTGTTAATTTGTTGGAAAAGGAGTGTGATTAATTTAAAACAGTTTGCTTTAGCAATGTTTTTATAGTCTGGCTATCACCAGACCAGGCCAAGCTCAATAGATTTGAGATTGAGCGTTGGTCTGAGGAGTGTGCTCTGTATTTTTTCTGCACAAGATGCATGACCAGCGGGCATAGTTCAAATGACTCTGTATGTGATTGGATAGTACTTTAACCAATCAGACCAACGGTCCGGGTGACGTAGAAGCGATAGTCAGCGGCATCACCGCTATGTTGAATGTAAACAAGAAGCTGATTAGTCGCTTCTCTATCGTCATCGTGTTAAACCCGCCAATAGCACGCCAGGTAGATAAGCCAGTTTGTGATTGGTTCCCACAAAATTGTAAACTGAAGCAGGAGCATCAAACGTACAATTTTTACCAGTCTAAATGTTTTACCTGCTGCAAAATTATTTATTCAAGCTTGGTCTAAAACTGTTCAAACCTGTAAGCCAACTGAACATTATGAAAAAGTGGTTCAAGACAGTTAATTAATGTAGGAGGCTTCATTTTATTTTAAAAAGTTAATAGGCAACCGGGAAACACAGTCAGTTTTAATGCAGCATTTATTCAAAGACAAACTGAAAACACAACTGTACATTTGATACTACTAGACAGATTTACTGTTCATTTCTTCTCTGCTCCAATCACCAACAGGTGTCTTGTACAAGCGCATCTACTGTCCTTTAACACCCTGTTTTCATCCAAACATTTGCATTTTGCAAACAGGACAATTCCCCTTGGCGTTAGAAAACTGTGTTCCCTTTCGCAAAAGATCCCGCATTTGAAAATTTAAAAAAGATTTTTTTGGTTTGCAATTTCTATACATTTTAGCATTTAACTTAAATAACTGTTAAATCTTAAATGCATCTTTTTTTGGGGGACACAAAACCGGGTCTTAATGACCTTGGCCCGCAAGTGCTGACGGCTTTGACATTTGCTCTTTCACTCCCTGTCCCACTGATACTAGGACAATTTCCCCCTCCAGGGGACTCCCCTGACAGACATCTTACCCGACAATTTAAAATACTTCCGGTGTCAAAAGGGGAGTCCCCCTCTCCCCTGTATGATGGTCCTAACCTGTGCTCCGAGGCCAGAAGACTCCGTCCGCAGTACAGATGCCTTCCCCAACGCCCAAGGAACATGAAAGAGAATAATGCATTTTTCTAAAATAGATATGATAAAACTATAATCAAGACAAATACAAGTTTTTTTCTACTTTTCATGCATCAATGTTATTGCTTCCAATAGCATCCCAAGTTCACGCTCCCCTTTATTTGGACCAGAATGACTAAATTTATAATCCCAGCTCGATTATCTTCCCCGCCTTAGTAGCTTTGGCAGCTTTTGCCCTTCCAAACCCGCCATTGTTTTTTCCAGTTTATTCTATATTAGCCCTTACCAGTAATACCTTGCTAATTTGTCCCTTTTTTAGCATGATAAAAAAGGCTGAAGTTAGTCTAAGCTAGGGGAACTTTTTTTGACAAAAACCCCACACCAGGACATGCAAACTTTTTAGCCTTTTTCTTTTCCCACCCCTTTAAGTCCTGACTGGCTGTCTAGTGCTGCTGGGTAATGGCAGACCTGATATTGGCCTCGAGAGAGAGACAGATCCTAGCCCAGTAATGAAACTGCAGTTTCTGCCCCTTCTCTTCAACCCCCTGACACCCTTCTCCTGCATCACCTAATCCCTCCAGTATCATTAGCCTGTGCCATGCAGGCTTTACACACACAGACCATTCTGGAAATTCAGCCCTAGTGTCTTTGTACTAACTTTTAATTGCTCTTTCTCCATAAATTTGCTCTCCCTCGGGTGATGTTTTCTGAGGGCGTTTCTGTGTCTATTTTTCTCACTCCATCTCTCTTTGCCCTTATCTACCAAATGAAGAGAGAGAGGCAGTAAAAGTCCTGCCCCACTCTGGTGATAAACCTTCTTCTCACCTCGGCTCCTTGCAGACACATCTTTACACTACATTAGATTTGCCACTGTGGACCAGGCTGTGAGACATTAGCATTTCTTAAAAGTCCAATCGATCCGCGTTTAACGTTAAATACATTTTCTTCAAGGATCCCATTAGCTATTTAGCAGTGTTTATTCTCAAATAATTAAAGTTCCATATAGCTCGGAGTTAATAATTGATTAAACTCAGCTCACTGTGTTCAGGCCAATCAATTCCAGTGCTTTGCATTTTACATGGTTTATGTAACCTCCAGTTTAGCATTGCATAAACAGTTTCCTTGCTACTTTAGAAAAAAGCATAGGCGACATAGCAGACACGGGCAGAGAACATTACTGTGAATGCACAATGTCACTGTACACACACTCGTACATTTTCTATAATCCAATTTACAGCAATATCACATGTCATATCACACAAAAAAAAAACTGAATGCAAATCTATGGGGAGTTACAGTGACATATACTGGAATGAGTGCTGTGCTCTGTTCTTTTCTCTTTTTATGATGTAAAAGAAGCAACAAAAATGAAATGTTAAGTTTTGTTTATGTGGTTTAGCTTGATGCTTTCTGTCATCTACCTCTTTTAGAACTCCCAGCTACAACTATGCCCCTAACCTAGACAAACACTGGATCCTACGCTACACAGGAGCTATGAAGCCCGTCCACATGCAGTTCACCAACATGCTGCAGCGCAGGAGGATGCAAACCCTGCTGTCTGTGGATGACAGTATGGAGAAGGTAGGCGGGACATGCAGGCAGATAGACATATGCTTAAAGACAGAAACACACACACACACACACACACACACTCTTAAACACAGACACACACACACACACATTTCATCTGACAGTCTCAAGTCCTGAGAGATCTGTGCTTGTTCTGACTGGGACTGTATAATGTATTCACTGACACACTTGGTAAATTGTTCAATCCCTTTCCTTAAAACTGGCACAACTATCGAACATGAAGTATAACTTTTTACACTGTGTGAGTGTTTAATGAATTATATCCTCCTGCCTAGTTGTACAACATGTTGGCGGAGACAGGGGAACTGGACAACACCTACATCATTTACACCTCAGACCATGGCTACCATATCGGCCAGTTTGGTCTGGTCAAGGGCAAATCAATGCCTTATGAGTTTGATATCCGTGTTCCATTCTACGTACGAGGACCTAATGTGGAGCAAGGTGCCATGTGAGTGACGCAGACACAGTTACAGTTCAGTTATTCATTCAATATTCTGATGTCTAGTATAGATACTGTCCCCCAGTATTATACGTGTGAGATTTATGATATTGTGATTTCCCTAGCGGGATTGATAAAGTATAAATTATTGTTATTATTAATGTTGTTGTTTTTGTTGTTGTTATTAGTTTCTAACAAATTCCCATGAAAAATATCACCTCACCTTTGCTTCCCTACAGAAATCCTCATATAGTGTTAAACGTTGACTTGGCACCGACCCTGCTGGACATGGCCGGTGTTGATATCCCTGCAGAAATGGATGGCAAGTCTATCCTCAAGCTGCTGGACACAGACAGGCCAGTCAACAGGTGAACACACAACAATTATTTTACTCAAACTCCCGGCATTTAAAAGACAATACAAAAATGGCATTTATCATATTGCAGATTAGATGCCTATTTGCCAAAAAGCAGTTTGCCTGAACTCTGTAAAGTTTTACTATTTTTTTTTAATTTTACAATTGATTTATAAACGTGTAGCACCACTTTCCTTTGAGTGCTACATAAGGGTGGCATTTGAAAATGGAGTGCATGTTGGTTCAGTGTAAATATCACAGAGTGGTCTGACAGGATTTTTCATTTCTTATTACTTATTTTCCAGGTTCCAGTTGAACAGGAAGAGTAAAACATGGAGAGATTCTTTCCTTGTGGAGAGAGGGTATGTTTTATGACCTTTTGCAGGACATGTTCTCAGTCCAGGCCTTATCTTCTGTCTTCGGATGACATCAGACTCTTTGCTTGTTGAAGAAAAATGCATGTATTTTCCTGTTCTTTTAGGAAGCCTCCACACAAGAGAGGTGATGGGAAGGAAATGGCCCAGGAGGAGAACTTTCTGCCAAAATACCAGCGGGTGAAGGACCTGTGCCAGAAAGCAGAGTACCAGACCTCCTGCCAGCAGCCAGGACAGGTACTGAACATGCAGGAGCTAAGAGGGGGAGGTTATTCAAGTTACATGGAGTGTAGCTCATGCAGGGTGATAATTTGCAAACCGTTTTGACAATTTACTGAGTATAACATGCAGCCATTGTACTTTCATGGTTCAATTTGACATCACAGTGTCTTTTTTAATCCTTCAAAATGAAGTGCGCAGAGTATAATGTGTGTGAATAAGTACTGTATATGTGTAAAGAACACTCTGGTTTGTTAAAAAAAAAAGTATATTATAAGGATATTTTAATACTGTTGATCTGGAGTAGGCCTATTTCTTAGATTTTAGGGTTCTTTGTATGGTAATATGAGTCTGACCCGATAAAGAACATTTTAAATAAATTGATTTCTATGCGTCAACAATTATGCTATGCTACAGTACAAGCCTAAACACCCGACATCATGAAACTTCCCTCTCCCACGTTTCAGAAGTGGCAGTGTGTGGAGGACCCGACTGGCAAGCTGAGGCTGTATAAGTGCAAGGGCATGGCTAGTCTCTTTGCTCCACGTATGCAGGCTCTGATGGCCAGCGGTGCCTCCCACGTCCAGCTGTCTCCCACGTCCAACTCCGACAGCTGTAACTGCGACGATGTGGGCTTCAAAACATCTGTCCTGAAGAGGAAGAGGCTGCTCACCAAGAAGAGTAAGTTCCTTTTGTCACTCACATGTACCTTTGTTTTAGTAGTAATTAGTCAATCTGATTTTGTTCAGAAAGACACTTCTGCTTTATTTTGAAATGTCCTTGTAGTGGCCTACAAAAACTTGCCAAATAGGGCCATTAATCTCAGGCTAAAATAACCAGCTTTTGAAGGATTCATGAGATGAGGAGCATGTGGCTGTGCTGCCATCAAGTGGTGGACTAGAGTAGACATGTGGGCCTTTAATCAAAGGGATCAAAAGATTCATGGGATATGATACCATGAGCATGGAACGAATCATCAGTATTTTATATTGTATTGTGCTGGTCTTCACTTGTCTACATCATCATAGATCTTGATCTTCAGCATCAAAAACACGTCCCTCTTTTTCATCTTACTCAGGTCCCCCTGTCTCGTCTCATTCAGAGGTGAAATCCAGTAAGTCTGTCTCTAGGAAGCGCTGGGCCCGCTCTGTGTCGTTTGAGCTGGATGGTGACCTGTATGCCGTAGACCTAGAGGAGGGCTACCGGCCCCTGGGCTCCAGGAACAGCAGCTGGGCCACAGACAGGAAGAGAGTAGTGGGGAATGATGAAGACAATGAAGAGTTCAGTGGCATGGAAGTCACAGCCAAACCCACCACCAGCAATAAACTCACACCACCTGATGCTCTTAAAGTCACCTACAGGTGTACATCAATCTAAATGAATGTGTAATGTTTTTTGTGATAAAAGAGAGAAATAAAATGTGAGGAAATAATTTGAAGATTTGGAGTGCTATTGTGCTTTTTATCCTGCAGGTGCTCTATTCTTATGAATGACACAGTAAAATGTGATGGAGGCCTCTACAAGTCTCTTCAAGCATGGAAAGACCACAAACTGCACATTGAGCATGAGGTACTGCGACATTCTGCACCTTGATAAACCTAATTCATAAAACTCATTTCACAGGTTGTCAGTAGCTTGTAGCTAATGAGCTTTGTGTGTTCGTTCCTCCTGTGTGTTTAGATTGAAACCTTGCAGACCAAAATCAAGAACCTACGTGATGTCAAAGGTCACCTGAAAAAGGTGCGGCCAGAAGAATGTCAGTGTAACACTCCCAGGTGAGAATGGGTCCAAACCGCACTGTAATCTACATAAAAAGCTAATGACATAATGTGACAGTTTTTGTTTTTTGTCTTTACAGTTATCTCCTCAAGAATAAAGAGATGTTCAGGCTCAATGCAGGGCGCATGCACTCAGTCAGGTAAAGATTTACATTGTTTGACAATTATTTTTTGTATTTCCTCTTGCAATCTCGCTGTATTGAATTTGTTTTGTTCTCATCAGAATGCCATCAAAGCAAAAGAGTCAGTGGCTGCAGAAGGAGCAGAAGCGCAGAAAGAAACTACGTAAATTCCTCAAGAGGCTCCAAAACAATGACACTTGCAGCATGCCTGGCCTCACTTGCTTCACCCATGACAACCATCACTGGCAGACAGCCCCCTTCTGGACAAGTAAGGACTAACATATGGCTGTATAAATAGATTTGAAACATATTGTTTAGATATTTTCCAAAGCAAGTATAGTGAAAATAATATTTTGAAACACGGTTGTAAAACCCCTTATTTTCCACTCTCACCCCACCCTTCGTAACCCACTCCCACTCCCTACCCCTCCCTCCTTCCCTCAGTGGGTCCATTCTGTGCGTGCACTAGTGCCAACAATAACACCTATTGGTGCCTGAGGACCATCAATGACACACACAACTTCCTGTTTTGTGAATTTGCTACCGGTTTCCTGGAGTATTTTGACCTCAACAATGACCCATACCAGGTATTTCATTTGCACAGGCACACTGTGTTCTATGGCAGATACATAAATACCTCACCAATAATAACTATAAAACGATTCCACTGTTTTGCCCTTATTATCACTGTAGCTGATAAATGCTGTCAGCACCCTCGACCGCAATGCTCTGAATGCAATGCACCAACAGCTCATGGACTTACGGGGCTGCAAGGGACATAAGCAATGCAACCCAGAGAAGGGTGAGTAAAAAGCCTCTAAGGCAAACATGATTGATTACAGTGCCCCTAGTAATTTCAGACTGAGACTAATGTTACCCTACTTCCTTTTAGGAGGAAAAGAGCGAAACTACTTCAGTGAATACAGGTATTTTCTTCTTCCTCTTATAGCACAGTTGATTACTCTTATAAACACGACAGATGGAACTCATGTTAAAAGTTGAACTCTATGAGGTTAAAGCCTCCCATGTGTGTCTTTAGTTATGTTTCTTCTTACTGCCAGTCATCTGCTGAGTCAAGAAAATAAAAATACAGGTTCCTTACTTTTGGGATCAAAGCCATTCTAGCATGCAGAAGTCAAAGAGGGCCAAAATGCAAGCCTGCTTTTCAGCTTCTGCTGTTACCTTTTTGTAATAAAGCCTAATTGCCTGTCTCTGCTGTGCGTGTGAGTGTGGGTGTGTGTGGCTGCCTGTGTGTGCACATGCATGTGTGTGTGCGTGTGTTTGTGCGTGTGCGTGTGTGTGTGTGTGTGTGTGTGTATGTATGTATGTGTAAACCTGTGTGTGTGTGTGTGTGTGTGTGTGTGTGTAAACCTGTGTGTTTGTCTCCATGCATGTGCATTTGCCCTGCACATGTATATGTGCTGTGCATGCTTCAGGCCAGTTCATCGTCGAAAGAGGCCAAAAGTGAAGAAGCCTTCCTCCAAATCGCTGTGAGTTTGTCATAACCCATCTGTTCCTTTGAAGTCAGCCAAGCTTTACTCCTATCTCCATCCAGATTTTTTTTCAGCTTGGTTAGATGACCCAGCAGCATGTGCCCCTCTCTCCTCTTTACTGTAATTCTGTACCCCTATACTTACAGTAACTCTCATATACCTGCATTGCACCATCTTTTTCATTTACTTACTCAAATAAAATAAAATAAAGCAATGCAGATGTGACATTGTCTTATTATTTTGTTCTCAGTCCTGTTATTGTCATTTGTTACTTTTCCTAGCAGTGTTGGTAGGACCAGATCACAACTGGAGCCATGGTTTCCAGTGAATGCCACAGATGGCACATTTAATTCACAGTCTTTGTTTTCCCTGCACAGAGGGCAGATTTGGGAAGGGTGGGTTGGTTAACCACCTGCATCCCACAACCCACCACATTGGCCTCCTCCGGCGAAGGAAAGAGAAGGGGGAGTGCAGGCATACCTGAGGACCTTGACCACACTTTGATGGACCATAACCTGAGATACTACTTTACTCTTATCTGGGTTTTCATTTTTGAGAGAGCTGCTCTTCATTACTCTCACCCAGGCAGAGGAGATGCTGAGACTGAGAGGAAGCTTAAAGACTCTCCGATTGTCAATTCTACCTTCGCACACATTTAATTCTCATTTACATCTTTTGTTATGCCCCAGCTGTCCTGGACCATTAACATTAACAGGATGATGTGAATCAAGTGGGATAGTTTGATCTTGACAAGCCATTCTGTCTAACAGTACTGCTTGTACATAATATATATCAGCTTTATTCAGCTTACGTTCATGACATGTGGGACTGGGTGGAAATATGATGAGTTACATGTCAACTCTGCTGCTACTCAATATTGTCATAGCCTCATGATGTCTATGTGCCCATGCTGACTAAATCATTAGTCCTTGGAGTAACAAGACATACAGTATGTCCTTTCTCTGCAATGTATCTGCACATGAAAGTGGTAAGGACTTTTAAACGACCGACAAAACTCTTCGCCATAATCTTTTGTATTATATGCTGGTGAATGTCTTTTATTAGGCATCATCTTCCTCAAAGCTGTGAGATGTGAAGTGACTACACATTGCCTGCCTTGATTGAACCCCATCCAGTGTCAGCCACACTTTGAACTGGCCTGCAGTAACCACTATTTCACAATGATAGAATCCAAACCTCCAGAATATTTGACCACTGGCAGAATGCGTCATCAGTAAATGCCGTTTTACTCCTTTGTATTGTCATTATCATCACTGTAGAATTATCTATATAGTTTGTTCAGCTTGCTATACATGGTGCTACAGGATAACAATACAGAAGTAAAAACTTGCTGTACAGAACAGTATGTATTTGAATGTATGTTGTGCAATTAATATAAATGTTTACAATATTTTTTATAATACTGAAGAGGCAGACCTTGTATGATATGGCTTGAACTTGTAGGGAAAAATGTAGCTTGAGAAATGTCATTGCCCGCAACTATGTATGTTTGTCTTTATTTACATGGAAAAAGCACTTAAAGGGTTCACTGTGAAGAGATACGCCTGTACGTTTAATGAATATAAAGTTTACTCTGTGCCACTGCCAGAGGAACAACACTACAGTGTAATACTTATTGATGTGAATTTTAGCAACTTGCCTTTGTTAGCTTGTTTGATTTTTTTCTTAGCAAATATGTCCATAAACCTGAGCGCTGATAGTAATTGTGAATAAAGTGTTGTTTGACCATAACACATGAGCCAACTTTTATTCTGAAATTGCATGGTGGTTTGTGTTCGTGTCCAGCAGGTGTCTCTGTCTACTTGTCCACAGGGGCTAACGACACAAGGGTAACGTGGTAGGTTACAGGTTACAGCTCACTACAGTTACAACAGTGAAGATAGCTAGTTGTGTGATCATAAAAAAGATAATGTACTAAGCTCTCTGACTGGCTGAGTTACTAAAGAATACGTTGTAAAATGAGAATATCAAATGCCTGATATTCAAATATGAATCCGATAACCAAAAAGCGTCTCTACTGGTGTGTCACTTAGCAACCGCAGTGTTGTGGACGTTTCAATATATGGTTTTAACAGAGGGCTTACTTAGGTTTGCTAATGAATAGCATCTTAAGCTCAATAGCAATGATTCAATAACAAATAAGCAAAAGTAGGTGAGCCTTTTTGTTACAAACTATTAAAACAATGAATGCAGTTATTCAAATTCACTGACAG
The DNA here is from genome assembly GCF_008692095.1 of Etheostoma spectabile. Lineage (NCBI taxonomy): Eukaryota > Metazoa > Chordata > Actinopteri > Perciformes > Percidae > Etheostoma > Etheostoma spectabile. Next base: position 26,956,683 of record NC_045736.1, read on the forward strand.
ATTAGTTGGCAGACAGTTGATGACCGTTAGTGTTACTCAAAGCATGATGGGAAACCTCTAGTCCACATAGTTGGAATTTCACATTACTTATTACTCTGCTTTGTTCAGCCAACTGAGCCACTAACGTGTTTTGCTCATGGTTTGGCTTCTACTCTTTCCAGCCAGCCTTTCTGTATTTACTTATCTATTTTTTCCCAAGTAATTTTTCATGGATGAAAATAAACTTTTTTTTTTGTATGATGTATAATGCCGAATTGTTTAAACATTGTATAACATGTCTGTAAAATTTGCTAAATAAAATAAATAAATAAATGAAACTCTTTCCAGCCAGCTAGTCAAAGGGATAGTGTAGGGGAAGTGGTGGTGGGGGGTGCGGACCATGCAGGCAGACTGGGTGACCCCCATCCCAACCTATGACTCACGTGCAGAGGCGGGGACTGCATATGAGATTCCCAACCGGAGAGGAACCGTCCCGTATTCACTCTTCGGACCGCTCTGTGCGCTCAGAAAATTACCTTCATCCCGATACCAGCTAAACATCGTTTTCCCTTTGTTGACGCCTTGTTTACAATGTGAAAAAAATGGCGGCGACAAGGTAAGTTAACTCTAACTTTAATTTCATAGTGATACAAACTTAACTGGAGAAAGTTACGAAGCCAAAGCTTGGTTGCCTCGCTATCACCCCGCCGCTTACCGCTTTCTGAGGGCAGCCAGCAAGCAGTGAACAAACCACGCCACTCAATGGATAGCTAATTACATTGTTTAAATACTTTACAGTGCGTGTAGGTGGTTTTAAATCTTAAATATTTGCTAAACGTTTGTGAAAATGAAGTAACTTACGCGAGAATTCAGTAATGTGAATAAATTAGCTATGTTGAAATAATTAATTAAACTTTAAAACTAAAATTCGAATGATATTTTCTAACATTGGACAGTGCTGGCTCCCCGGATGTAGCTACAGTTATTAACAGTTTAACTAACGTTAATTTGTAGCTTGCTAGCACGTAGCTTGGGAACCTACGACAGAAGTTTGACACTTACGTTTTGCAGCCATTTGGTATTTGTAGTAGAGGTAATTTAGCTGTAGCTGTGGGGGAGGTCGAGCCTACTTTCTTCGTTAATCTATCATCAACCAGACCCATCTTTAAATGTTTCCTAATAAGTCTTTGCTGTGGTTAAGAAGCCAATAACCCAAACGGAAGGCAAATGTTCCACAGACCATTTGTTGCTCACATTTTTACTGGTGAAAGAAGGGTAACTGGGGCTCTAAGCTTTAGCTACTGGTTTGATCTCCACATGTTGAATTTCTTCAGCATCTGCTTTGACTGCATTAACACTTTGTTTTGCTTTCATCGGCTTCTTGAGGCAGATGGTTTACTTTAGTCCTCCCAGACTATTTAAAAACTGCTGAGATGAAAAGGATAACTTTGGTTCCTTTCACATTTTCCTGTAACTGCTTTTTAGTCCTATGACTTTATATACTGTAGACTTTTAATGGCTAAAGCTGATGTTTTGAGAGTCTTTGATGTCCTAATATTCCTCCTTGTGTGCCTTGGTCACTGTTTTACAACCAAGCTGCAGACAGATGTAAGTGATATATTCTGAAGTGATAAGTTTGGCATGCCATGCCAACCTGGGTTGCCAACTTTCTGGGTGCAGCCTGCCACCACCCCCTGCCACCTGGTGCTTATCTGTTGACAGTGTGGTGTTGGTTTATGCAGATGTGTTAACTTCTCTATCTGTCCAAAGCTACATCTTTATCTGCCCAGCACTACATTGCAGATAAGGCAGAATGGCAGGAGAAGACAATGGTCTATTTGGTGTTGCTCCCTCTTAAAACATGTCTTCCATTAATTTGAGCTTTTCACCATGAGGGGCAGATGTTACAATAGGATGTTCTCTCACTGTTTGCCTTACTAGCTCACACCAGTAGACCGACACAAGGGAACAAACCCTGCAACCCCTTACAAGATTAATCAAATTGGTTCCTTGACAAGGCAGGATGTCCATCTTACAGAGGATTTGGCATTGGACAAGTTTGTTTGCCAGTTGAACGGAAGTGATTTTGAAGCTTGTACTCCAGTAACAATGACTTGTTGTGAGTTGTGACATGTTAGTAATATGACTGTGGATGTTTCTTTGTGTTAGACATAAAGCTTCAAATCATATTTTCCAGCTTCCATGCCCTTCTTTCCTGTTTTCTGGATTACAATCCTGGTTACATCCCTGTGGATCAGTGTTATTAACGCTCCACACCCACTTTTCATCTGACTTTGATTCTCTGTGGCCTGCCACAATGACACTGTAATAAGGTTAAAGTGATTTGCCAAAACACGTTTATCTGTACCTGTACAGCTAAATGTGCAGAGATTAAAGGCTGGGTTAGATTCCTGGCCCACACTTGCTTGAACCCGACGCTAAGAGTGCTGATCAAACTAGCATGGGGATAATAACTTGTGGGACGGTCATGTGCGCAGATAGGCTGTAAGGATGAAATAGTCATCTGCTTCAAAAGAGTTAAACGAGGCTATATAATCGTAGTGAACTGTCAGTGCAAAACTTTAATGAACTCTACACAAAAATAACAAATGCACATAAAATGCAATCATAACACATGTTACACTGAAACAGACAGGGATGAGACACAACTTTTATTTTCCCCTTAACTGCGGCATAGTTGTCTCCCTTTTTTACAGATTTAAAACTTGTTTTTTTTTTCCCCTTAAAGATTTGTCTCACTCTATTCCAAACCTAAAACTCTGTTATTAAGAAATATTAATCTGTTCCTGCATCGTTGATCCCCAGCAATGGCCTCTTAAATCATAATCCACCTCACCCCTCCCCTTGGGCCCGTACAGACCCAGCATTAACATCTTCACCAGGCTGCTCTGCACTTCTAAGCCTGGAGGGCCTGGCGTCTGCACCTCCACTTCATCTCGAGGACAATCGGGACGTTTCTTTCCTGTGTGCCCCCCACCCACTCACCCTGTAACTCAGCTTTGGGATTAGACTCTGGCCTCGTTTGTCATGTCAGCAGGGGAGGATTCGGGGGGATAGTGTGGTCCAACTTAAAATGTAGTTTTAAACTGCTGCTGGTGGTAGGCAAGCAGGTCAGAAGATAAAAGTAAATGTTTTTTTGGCAACACACAGATTGCCGAGATTGAATTCTTGAGTTCATTTTTAAAAGGTTGGGCAGAAAAGGTCTTCATATTTAAAGTGCTCATATTATGCTCATTTTCAGGTTCATAATTTTCTAGAGGTTGTACCAGAATAGGTACTTACATGGTTTAATTTTCAAAAACACCACATTTGTACATTGCTGCAGCTCTTCTTTTCACCCTGTGTGTTGAGCTCTCCGCTTTAGCTACCGAGTGGGGCATTTCACTTCTGTTCCATCTTTGTTGGGAGTTGCACATGCGCAGTAGCTAGGTAAGGACTACTAGCCAGTCAGAAGCAGAGTATGAGGACGTGCCACACTAGCAGCTAGACGAGCATTATAACGCGTGTTACAAAGTGATGTAAAGGTTTGTCATGGAAGTAAAGGCTGGACTACAATAGAGATGTTTGGAGCAGTTTGTGAACAGTGTTTTCTCAGTGTTTTTTCTATAATATATATATATATATATATATATATTAAGTAAAGCATAATATGAGCACTTTAACATGTATAACCCTAAATGATCTGACAAAATAAAGTTGGGACACTGAATATTTAGGGTAATTAATAAACACAATTACATCCGAATAGATTTATTTTTTCTTATTTGGACAAGCGACTCCATTGTTCCTGCCCAGACAGCTGGTGTACTGGACAGAAATGCCTGCCTAAATGTGGTAAACACCCTGATCCCGACCTCAGCCTGCATATGTTCACTCTCGTCCAGAGTCTTTTCTGACCTGAAAAATCCCAACTGAGGAAAGGGGTGGATTTTAGGAAGGACAGGGGCTTCTGTTTGGTCAGGTCTACCCTATAAAAGGGAATTTATTGACCCTGTTGTTGGAGTAGTGTCTCAGACAGACAGCAGAGCAGTATGAGGGCCACAATTTCCCAGCATTTCTGCTGAAAGCTGCAGCATTCGTGGGAGAAGGGAGGAGGGCAGGACATGACAAAACTCTCCTTACAGAAATCACAGAGAGCTTCTTCTCTGCAGTTAGTTTGTTGGCGGATTTTAGCGAGGGTATCTGAAGTAACATTTAAGACTGCCAACACTAAAATGTTCTGCTGGAAGCGGTGGCGAGGTAGGCACTTTTATCTCCCATCTCATGAAGAATCAGTTTGTTGCAGTTGGGGGTGAACATTTTGGCATCTACATGGAATTAATTCACCATTAGGCCATGAAAAATGGCTTGTTGGAAAGCAGCATGGGAAAGGCTAGCCTGGCTGAACGTGGCTCAACGACCTTGTGAGATCCAGTCTAATCCGGTGCCAATGGAGAGGGGAAACTGTCTCTAGTTCTGGATTAGGGCAGCTGTTGAAGGAGGTCACCACAAACCTCCTATACATGTCCCATGCTCCTCCCCACCCCACCTCTGATTGGCTGGGCTCCCCTGTGTGGAGGCACCACAGAGTTCTCGTTGAATGAAGTCTGCCTGTTGATCTGACAATAGTCTGCATTGTTCTGTTTCATCACAGGCTTCAGAATAGGGTGCATTTCATAGGCTTTGTAATGCATATGACCGGGAGTCATCACAGGACATTCTTGTCAACTAGGTAACTATTTTTTTCTGTTGCCAGAGAGCCCACAGATTTATGTATAACAAGAAACTGTAGGCAACTGCAGTAAAATTAATCATTTTATGATTTCACAATGAATTCATTGTGTTCATGCGGTTGTCTTTCACAAGCAAGCAGTCAACATATTCCTTTGTATTCCTTTTTTGAGACAGACTATAGGCTGGCATTGTGCAGAATCCAAAGTCCACTTTAGATTTTTTTAGATTTTTTTTTTTTACCATGCCACGGTTTTAAAATAGAAAGCCATGTCCAAAAAGTGGCACACGTTTGTGTAGGCCTAGCATGTAGCAAACAGACTAAACTGGACCATCTGGTTCTTGCAGTTTTTGCAGTGTGCAGTCACTCTAGTGACTCAGAACTACCAGTCACGCTGCTCTTTGTCTATACTAGACAAGATAAAAGAGTATACTTACTCGTCTTCATTGAGTGATGATGACATTTTCTTGCTGTAGGGCTACTGCAGGAGGATTAAATCTGCTGGTGAAACACAAACGTACCGCGAAACACTCATATACTCGAATCATTAACGTGACTGTTGTTCATCTCCAAATGGAAGTGACTGTCTGCCTGCACTGTGAAGAACACTCTTTACATGAAGACGGTTTTTTATTAGCTTTGATAAAATGATCTGTCATGTTCTTCCACACTCTCCAGCAAAATGGTTCTTCTTTTCCTAGTGTGGTGTGTCTCTCTCTAAAGCATATTTAAGGCTGTTTGACTCTCTTGGGTACAGTATGTACATGAAGAATAACAAGATCTTTGTACAGAGGATCCTGTTCTTCCCAGCCAACCGTGTTGAACTGAAAGCGCAGTGGGCGTATGGTTACAAAAATTCAGAGGTGCACAACCACGCGCCGGGATCACCGTGGCTATTATAAACCTATCTTTATTACTGCAGCAAGAGAAAAACTACAGTATCACAAGGATGCAACACATTTTACTTTTAAATCTGTCACTCCGTGAGACTGTACAGTAGGGATTGACCAATATGGATTTTTTTTAGTGTCAATAATATTTCTTTTTTATCAGCCTTAGCCAATAACCGATACGGGCTGCCGATTTCCTTAAGCTGATATGTGGAGCTGATACTGCTTTTGCTCCCTCAATTTACATCATAAAAATGTAAACTCTGCCACACTGGATTTGTTTTTGGAATCTGCTCTGCCATTTCTTTTAAAATACTACAAAAACACAGTTCAGTGTCACTTCTTCAGTTGTCTTACATTCATATCAACCAAATTATTTGTGCAATGTGCATCAAATGGATGGTTGTGCAGGAGTAAAAGGGCTTTCATCAACAGCTACAACCCAGCCTTGATGATGCATTGCTTGCTGACAGATATAATCAGGTCATCACTAAATGTCCTTTGTCAAAACATTTAAATAATTTAAGAAAACAATAAACCTGAAAAGTAGCCGTTGAAATAAAGTGCTTGATTTGTAATTTAAGACAGGGCAATGGGGGTGCAACGCATGGTCTGCACGTGAACTGCAGCGTCTCCAGCAACACAGAGCTGCCTGTGGATGGCTCTCTGTAAATAATGCCGGGAGAAAACTCGTAAAAACGCAAATATCGGCACGATATATCAGCCGGCCGATAAAATCCATCTATCACTACTATACAGTATCCCTACTGCTTTTTCAAAATAATACTAGTTACACCCAGTGTAAAAAGCGTGTTATTGTCTAGCCCATTTGGAGGTAAATCAGGTGACAGGATGAGCTTTGTTCATCTTTATCCTCTCATGCTCTCCTTCTTCCCTCTACGAGTCATGTAGCTGCCCGGCTGTTTAGTCTTAAAGTGCTTTACCTCTCTTCCCTTCCTTGGCAACCTGCAGCTCTGGTATCTGGGTTGGCTCACGGCCGGCTCTATCATGCCTTACGTGTCTTGCCGTGAAAGACGACTCCTGAACTTGTTTGTCAGCACACGAGGAGTGAAAAAAATGGACACTGACAACTGCTGCTGAAGGAGGGGGGAGGGGTGAAGTAGATAGAGAAGGTCTGAATCTTTTTTGGGCCCTGTCCCCATTAATGTGGTTCAATTTAAAAACGCTGTCTATGTCCACATTAAATGTTTTCTGAAATGCAAGCATTTCTGTCCACCCTGTCTGTGATAACTTATGTTATTTCAGCGTATCCAGTCACACAATCTTTGTCAACATTGACAAATCTGTGTAATATTTAAGTCCTGCATAAGTCATACATTTAATTCAAAGGTCTCATTGATCAAGCCAAGTTCTTGCCCATTGAATTTTCCCTTTGGATCATCTGAATTCTTCAGTGAATGTACAGAAGATGGATAAACCCAGTGTAAATTTTGACACGGGGCAAAAGAGTAAATAAGACGGGCAGTATGCAGCCCTGTGGATCTGGTTTACAAAAAACATCACTGTTAAAGTCACAGAACAAGATCCATCATCCTAACCCCCGGCATTAACTTTTATGAGGGTTTTTGTGGAGATGAATGCCAACTGGCCTCTCAGAAGTCCATTGCTCTATGACAGACTTAGCAGTCATTATGCAGGTTTGTTTGTTGTTACATTAAATGCAACACACACACACGCACAGACACAGGGACCAGTTGTGCCATGAGTACTGACCTCTAACTCTGGTGACACGGCAGGAACGGAAGGTGTTAAACAAAAGGTCCAAAGAATGTGTATATGACAGGTGCAGGGCGTTTTTCTGACACGTGCACTCTCCCCATGGTTGTTCTGGATGCCTGGCCTGAGTGTACAAGCCTAACGCGTCCTGCACAGTGACGACCCACATAACACCTTGTCCCAGCTCTGTTTCCAATTTTCAAAAAACATTCACTCGCCATTTGGCAAGTGGACAAAAAAAGTTAATTTTGCACCCTGATCCTGACTAAAGTTTTTAAGGAGAAAAGTGAAGTGGAAAGTAAACCCATATAGCCCTATGTTATTATAAGTGTGTCTCTCAGACTGTTTCAGTGCAGTCATGTCTTGCAGATGCAAAACTGCTGCCATCTTCACTCCAGTAAACGGGACGGTGGCCACAGCACTCAACATACCAGATTTACAATTACTCTCATCGTTAGTCACAGCTACTGGAACTGCCGCCAAGCACTCAGTAGTCGGTCTGTGTCCCTGCTCTTGTTTTACAGTATTTAGATAAGCAGGTTGCCTAGCAGCCATCCTGAATAGACTTTGTACTTAAACATATCAAACAGAAGTCTGCTTATGGCAGATCACTCCTTGTATTTTATTGAGGGACATGCCTCTGCTTGCCCCGAGAGTGCAAATTACCAGTGTTTTTTCTTTTTTTTTTTGCTAAATGTTTAATAGTTTTGTACCTGTGCAGCTAGGTAAGTTTCAATTCATTCCTCTTCTCTGAGCAATCTCTTGTTTTAAGGCCAGTATCTGAGGAGGTTTTATGTGTCTAAATAGGAAATGGCAGGGCTGTAAATATACTGGCCAGGGTGGACCTTGGCACTTGTTGCTGTGCCTGATGAACAGAGTGCTAAGGTTTCCTAGATGAATGGCAGGCCCTGTGTGAGAACCCAGTCTGCCTTGGTCCACAAGGGACGGTCACAAGCAACAGCTCAGAATAGTCTGTTGTTATAAAAGGTTAGAGGTTGCCTTACAAGAGTCCAGATTGGTGAGTGGATGCTTAGCTGGTTTGCCGATTTTGTCTATTATCTCACCTTGACAAGTTTATGGATAAATTAATTCAGTACACCCATTTGGCTCAGTTTCTGACGGTGTCCTATATATCCATCAGAAATGCAACGACAGCTAAGTTTCCATTCACTTGTCAATCAAATTATCTGAAGTCCGGTAAAAAAAACAAAGCTGGTGAAGGTGTGTTTCCATCCAATGGCTTTTAAAGCGAATAAAAACTTGTGCGTCACGTGCAATTTTTTAATCAAATTTGTATATTGAATTGATTTTAGACATTTTAAGGTGTTTCCATTCATTTTTGCACTGAATTGCACAACATTCAAGCAAACTTTTGCAAACAAAGTTTTTCTAGACAAAATGGATTGTGCTGTCAACCAACAAATGATCAATAACTGCACAAGTTGTAGGCTAGTGCTTATGTGCCAGCTGATAGCAACATATCAAGCTATAATAAGAAAACAACGATGCTATCAACACATCGCTGTGATGATGCAGATGCAACTTGCCTTTTACTTTCCCTCCGGCACCGCTGTGAGACAACTCTTTTTTTTGAGACATGTCTCGCTGTTTGAGTGCCTTCCATTTACCCCGCGGCTTGTCCTAACCTTTTGTTGGCCGTTTCCTTTGCGAGTTCCTGATAAATTAAATTCAAAAAGTCTCTCGTATCCTCGTTTGTCCACTTCCATCTGTCTTTGTTGACACCCATCATGTGTGCAAACAGAGCGGAAATACTGGGCGGAAATTAACTAAAACTTCTTTGTTTTGTGGCGGGTTGCAACCATACAAGGACCTAAAACTTAAGTGCAATTTATTATTTTTTTGGCAAATGACGTTTCCATCAGCGTTTATCGCATAAGCCGTATATTGATCTAGAAAAAAATCAGAAACACTGCTACCATAGTTTGGTCAAAACTCTTTGCTACACAGAAAAAAAGCAATCTTTTTTTTTCTCTGTATTGTTTATCTTTTTGACAAAATCAACAACCACATTGGTATTTAAGTTTGTTTGAAATCCAAAGCTGGACAATGACACAAGGCAGCTAGTTGCCCTATTTCTAGTGAATGTATTGTCCAGTCCTCTATGTTTACCGCTTCTGGGAAAAGTGCCATTTACACTTTGGCGTTGGTTTAGAACAATGGAGCAGATTCCATGAGCTATATTCTGTTGTTTCCCTCACTATGGGAAACCGCTCTCAGTTCTAGTTATTTTTGGAGCTGACTGTAAATTGTAGATGATAGATGAAGTAATTCTCCTTCAGAAGGAGACCATTGGCACATTGGGACTAAGAGTAACAAGATGGTTGAGAAGGTGTGCTTGTGTGCACGTCTTTGTATGTGTGCCTGTGTCAGTATTGTCCTCTTGGTCTCAGTGGCAGGCTCTGTTTGCAGAGATTTTTTTTGTACAATTTGACAAGCTTTATTTTTAGTTACTTTGTAATAGTACCATATGCTGCTGAAGCGTCTCCTTGACCCAAATGGGAGACAAAGATCCTGTGTGCCACGAGAGAGCAGAGAGTGTGTTATTACAGGCAAGAGTAAAAAGGACATTGTATTTCATAGTTAGATTTCAGACAGTTTTTGAGACTGAATTGTCACCAGGAAAATGATACCCCCACTGTTACAATTAAACAATATAGTTTAGCTTAAAAATCCTACTCCTCAACTCTCTATTGGCGTTTTTCCATTAATGCTACCTGCTCGCCTTGGCCGAGGTGACCCGTCTTCCTTTTCCCATTGCAGATTAGTCCTGCCTCATGTGTGAGGCGAGCCGTGGCTGGTTGCCATAGCAGGAAACACATTTAGTTTCAAAAGAAGCTGGAGGTAGCAAAAAAAAAAAAAAAAACTAGCCCCCCACCAATCAGTAGTCTGCAGGTTTTCACGTCATCTTTTGGTATGGCCTCAACTCGCTTGGAACCTAGCCTGAGGTTGTACCAGGTACCAGGGACTTTTTTTTTGTAATGGCAAACCAAAAAAGGCAAATAGAGGCGAGTTGAGTAGGCACCATGCAGTGGAAAAACACCATATGTTCCTGTATTAACTGAAGTGCAATCAAGTACTGATTTAGGACCACACAAACCCCCAACATGGGTCTCTGGCATGCAAGTCTGCTTCAATTAGATTGACTTTCCCCAGAGGAAAATCAGGTGCTCTGTCCTAGTCAAAGGGCCATGTGTGTAATGAGTTAATTTTAGTTCAATATAAAACATTTGTGTTGAAGTTGTACTTCGCTGAGCTGGTGCAGACTGCATTCCAAACCATTTATGAACATTTGCAGGACGACGCAGACTGCCTCAGTTGTTTGGAGTCCTGCACTGTACTTTTATCTGTCTGCCTCTCAGAGAGAATCACCTAAAGCTGAGTAGGCTGAAGTTAAATTAATTAGTACAACAGACAGTAACTTTTTACCAAAATGTATAGCAACTGGGTTGGTGTTTGTCCGCTAATTAATTTTGAGACTGAAGGATAGGTTGTTATGGTGGAAATAGCTCATACTTTCATTTTAAATGTGAAAGAAATAAAAATGTCCTGGTAAATCCTGCGGAAGACAAGTCCCTTTGTATTAAGCAAACCCATGTAATGGACATCACTCATGTTGTTTGAGTACTCCCGAAAGCGATGTTCCAGGAATTTCATAACCTGAACACTGGTCTGTCTTCCTGCTTATCTGGTCGTGTCAACAGAGCCCAGCAGGCTCGCTCTCAGCTCTAACTGCTGTTTATTTACCCAGAGGGAACAGTCCTTATGCAACCACTACATCCCGTGCTGCTAAACTCGTCAGCCATGGCCTCCACAGTTGACCCCCATCCTTGGTTTCCTGTTGCGGTGTCCGGCATGTTACATTTTGTGCTGGTTTCCCCAATGTCATCACTGCCATGGAGTTTTGGGACTCAAAAAAAAAATAAGCACAGAGGGACACACAGCCTCAGCTTTCCCTTACTGCATGTTCATTAAGGATTGGTTTATTTGGATGCCAATATAATACAGAGAGTGATGACAAACACAGAGCTGAATAATAAGGAATGCAGCATGGAGAGATCAGTTTCTCAGAGTGGGAAGGGCTCTTTTTGGAGGCCGGGAGCTGTAAAAGGATGAAGGCGCTGGTATGTGTGGGATGGTATTGACTGTTTGGCCTCCGCTTTGAATGGCCCATTATTTGCTAGGCTTCCTTCCCATGAAGTGTTGCAAATCTAATTAGTCTGTAAGTCATCTTCTGATAGTTGGGCCTCATTGTGGTAGCTCAGACTGTAAACGCTACTCTGCTATATTGAATCCAAACCCTGCAACACAAACAAACACGCATAAAAAACATTTTTTGACACTTGCATATACCTTTCCAACCACCCTTCATGTTGAGTCCACTAAGGTCAGGGCTGCCTGCCTGGTGTGAAGGGATGGACCAGATGGCTTCCCAGCATAAAGCATTGGGACACATGGGAAGACCGTATGTGAAAGGCTCCTATATCCTCTCCATGCTCTTTCTATGTTTACCTGGCAGTTAAATCAACTGACGAAGAGCCTGGTGGGAGCACATAAAAGAGACGTAGATTGATAATTAATACTTGATGAACAGGTAGTATGTCAAAGTTCCTCAAGGCTCTGCGGTTAAAACGGAGAACAGCTGTTTTCCCAATGAGTTGTGGTCAACCCGATGACATTGTAACCCTGGCAGACCTGACTGGCACCACACTGCTCTGTTTCTATTTCTGATGCCGGGGGTGCACATAGGGTTGATTTGGCAGGCACATGGGAATGAATGTTGGTACATGTGGTGGACATTGTAGGAACTCTTATCCGTGCTAAGCTTCATGCCCCTTCTGATCATCACAGGTAGCCTGGACAGCAGGCCCCCTGTGACAAACAGCCGTGACGGAGAGAAGAAAAGCTTCTCTGTCCAGAGAAAGCTGGGAAAATATCCAAACTATGCCGGATTGTTGTGACAGTGCTTCACTCCCACTGGCACTTTTCTCTCAAAGATACTAGGCTAGGAGTTGAGTGGGGTATTGAAAAAGAGAAAATGAGTGGTCATTATGTGAGACAAGAAGGGAGTGTTGTGATTTATTGAATATTTGGAGTCCTTTCTCTGGCTCTGATCTAGACATCTACTGTGTCTGACCCTGGGGAAAGGACTCTTGCTGCCTGTTTGCAGTGTTTCTGTTCCCGTATGGATTTGCTGGCACAGTTAAGGCCGGCATTAGGGAACTACATCAAAGGAGACATAATGGAGCCCACTAAAGAGTAGCATGGCCTGGATAAATGGCACTAGCAAACTGCAGTCCTCGCTTCTTTGTCAGACATATTTATGGACCTTGATTTTATGTAGGTAGTTGCAGCATATTAGTGGTTGACAGTTATGGATTTTATTTTAATGTCCAAATGACAATATTTAGAGAGCAGGATGGACAATATAAAATGCAGATATGTTAATTTTTGCATCTGATAAGATACAACAATTTAAATCAGTAATAATAAATGTGACACAAAATTGATGAACTTAAATTAACATTTATTTAACTCTGTCTGCATTATCTATGTTTAGTCTGTTTGGTTGGCGGCTATAACTTGCAGCATAGTTTTGAAAACGCAAAGCTTGCTGCTGTGGCGCTGACTTCTGCCCACAGAATGGCCAAATTGAAACAGCCTGAGCCACGCTGATAAGGCTGCCTGCAGAAGTGTCTGCACTCAGACATTTTTTTTGTTCTTGTGAGCACAGGCATCGATCGATGCTGAGTATTTCAAAATGGCATTAATCAGTCCAATTAATTGGTGGATCACGTCTGCATATACATTTTATACATTTCAATTGCAATATGCCACACTCTTTGTTTGACACAGATAGATAGTGTCCTGTAATTTCGCCAAAATTCTGTTCATGTTCTAATCGCATGTAATTGGTAGTCACTCGTATCTGTGCCTTTTGCATGTATACCTTTCTGCAAACTGGTCGTTTTCTCCATTTCTCTTTCTGCCTCTCTTTTTTTTGCTCCTCCCCTCTGCACTGTCTCTTTTTTTGTTGTCTGTGTGTATTGTGCTGAGTTGGCGGTTGCCACTCTGTGTTTGTAGTTAAGCTTGGTGGTTTTTGCCTTAGTAGCACTCGGAGTGTATGGTTCTCTTTGGGCCTTGCTGACTCCATGCCTGGTGTCTCACTGAGTGAGTCCACCTGTCCCCTTATTAAGGAAACACACACCATCACTCCCGCTGCTCCATTGCCTACCAAAAAGATGACATCATTGCAACACACACACAGATGGATGCAGTGGGGGACACACACATTGATACACTCTACATATGGGCAAGCGGTCATTTTTTTAGCCTTCTCAATCTGTCAAACAGTGTGAGTTGTTTACTACTTGTCAAGTTGATTAGTACTCAGGCGTGACCGTGGCCCCCAATGCATCTTTGTATCCTGTTGGTGGTTAATCTGTTGTCATTTTTTTTTAGCTGTCAATAATTCTTTATCCTTGTCCTTGGCTTGTTTCTTCTCTTTCAGCTCTGATTGGGTGGAGATCCTGGAGCCACGCTCCCGTGAGCGTATGTATGTGAACTTGACCACTGGTGAGTGCGGCTGGGATCCCCCCTCAGGCGTTCCTGTCCGCCAGGCAGACGGTAACCAGTGGTGGGAGCTATTCGATCCCCAAAGTGGCCGCTTCTACTACTACAACTCTACTGGGCGTCGCACAGTCTGGCATCGACCCCTGGGAGCTGATATAGTGCCCCTCTCCCAGCTCCAGGCCATGAGGCGATGCAGTGAGGCCAAGCGGGCTGGAGGGGCCGTGGACAGGCACCACCATGGGAACACGGGGAGTATCAGCAGTGTAGGGAGCCAGGGGCGCTTCACACCTTTGCCCGAGCAGGAGGGAGACAACCCTGTCCCCAGAGCTCCACAGACCAATGATGAGCCTGCCAACCCTGAGCTGGACCCGGCAGTGGACAGCAGATTGCAAGGAGACGGAAGCAGCACCAAAAACGGCACAGACGGCAGTAAAGACCCCCAGAGGTAAGCCTGACCAAGCCTTCAGTAGCCTTTACAGTAAGTCTGGAAAGTGATTTATGCTTAATCATTAGTGGATCAAATTACCAGGAAATGTGATAGTCATCTTAGCATGTGGCAATGTGAGTCGTAATGACTTTCAAATGCTTCTGCTCTAAGAACTTGCAGGAATATTTTGGCTTTTGACCACTCAATTCAAAGTCAGACTGCTTTTTATTTTCATTCTCACTTATCTGAACATTCCATATATCCCATGTTTCCATACTATCGCCTGTGAACCGTGCTCAGCCATTTCAGCAAATCGCTACCAAATGGGGAGAACGCTCCGTTATATTACAGCTTATGACCCCCCCCCCTGCAGAACGGCCCCTAACAGTAAGTCATTCAGAGACCCCATCAAGTGTTTGGCGTTGTGGCCTCGTCCAAACCACCGTCTCTTCCCTCCAAGCCGGATTCCAGACATGCCACTTCTGTTTCCCCTGGCACAGGTCCACTGAGGCCATCTTAGTGTCCTTCTGTGTGCTCACAACCACCCTGACCTGCTCTGCTCCAATGCTTCATTTCACCAATCTAGGCTCCAAGGCATCAAAAGCTGTAACACCCTGTATGGGTGAAAGCCTACCCATAAGAGGCATGTGAGAGAGTGTTTTCTGTGGTTAATAGCAAGCAGAACCGCTACATTCCAGCTGCCTATAAACAAGGCGAACCCTGCTGGTTTCAGAGGCTCTGCCGTGGCAACTCTGGCTCTCCGGTTCCTTCTGGCTCTTCTTATACCTCACCTTGGCCCTTAGGAGGTCTCTCCTCTGACCCTCCGATCCTTTGGGATTACGTAAAGGTGGAGGGGGAACTAATTGGTCAGCCATGGCTGTTGAATGACACTACTGGAGGCCTTGTTGCATTGCCTCTGGTGTGTATGGGGAGTGTTAAAACTCCCACAGGGTCTCACTTTGTCCCAGTGATTCAACCTCTCCTACAGCCTTTTCTGTCGCCCCTAAAACAATGATCAGCTGTGTTCCTCAGAGGAAGGCTGAAGAGCCTGATACCCTACTTGGCCATATGGCCCTTCACATGCTCACCAGCATTTTTTAGCAGGTAATTAGAAACCACCACAAAATGCACAAAGGCGGTGGAATGTGACAGCTCAAAATGGATGAAAACTAAGGCTGAGAAAGGCTTGTCTTTAGTTAGTGGCCCGCCATAATGATAATGCCAAGGATCAATGGGTAAGAACAAGGAAGAAAGTTTAAATGAAGAGTTATAAGGGTCACAATGGTTTAAGGTTAGCTAATTGTCCTCTCCCACGAAACAGAGGAGTGTAAGGGAATTTCATGTGAATATCCTCTTCCCTTTTTTTGTTTATGCTACTTCCCGTCATAACTTTTTTTTTAAGTTCATTAGAGTAATAGGGTATTTCATCGTTCAGTCTTTGATTTGAACGTCTCAGCTATTTTAGACTTCATGTGTTTTTTTCCTCTCTGGGAAATTTTGGCGGAGATGAAATGTTTTTAACTTATGACCTTTGAAAAACAATGCTGTTCTTTGTGAAGATGGGACAATCCCAGTTCTTTCAGCACTACTTTACTTTTGTTTTGGGCTATTAATAAATATGTGCATAATAGATAGTTTCCACAAAACACACCCTGTGTGTGTCTCTCTAAGCACTAGTTGGTTGATGCTGCTTACTTTCCCTGTCTTTCTAAAGCTCATATCTTTGTATTTGTCTATTTTCATGCTGAAACGAGCACACCTACGTGTCAACTAGAGTGCCAAATCTGTTATTTATTGGCCGAGTCTTATCACATGTTCTGGGAATTTCTGGGTACTTTGAGCCTGTGAAGCTCATCAGGGAAGTACCGTGGTCTCCAGGAGGTCAACATGTTAGTCAAATGTGGTTATAGGGACAGGAAACTGAAGCAAACTGATCTCTTACCACAATGTAGGACCTAAAGGTGTTACAGATCAACTAGCTTTTAACTGTATCTGTATTCAGTTTCACTAACCGTTCACTGTCGGTGTCTGTGTGTTGTTGTCGTCAACAACCAGACATCTGTTTGGGATTGCACCATAGATGGTTTGTAATCTGTGCGTATGCCCGTCTTCACTGTGTGTGGGCTCTTCTCCACAGCACATAAGTTCCAGAAAGACCTGCTGTGGTTGAGTGAATGTTAAAAGTCTGCTGAGGACACATGACAGCATGGTGTAAGACAACCCAGAAGTGGCCCAAGGTGGTTCGTGTCAGGGTCGCAGGCACAGCACTCTTTTTTTTTTAATGGGGTCTGGTACGTATAATGGACCACTAAAAGAACCAAAGGTATAAACCCAGTTGCCCCCCCCAACTGAGAGCTTTCTCTGAGCAGGAAGTCTGGGTATCTTGTATGGAGAAGAACACCAAATGACCTGTGTGTTCCCTCTCATTTAGCCCTGTAATGATATAGCATTCAGTCTTGAAGTTTGCTTTTTCTGATTGTTGACTGGCTTTGGGTTCCTTTAAAAAGATTTAGAAAGCTTACACAAAGTTGGCTATATCAGTACCTAAAACCTCAACTCCGTCTAGGTTGTTCCATTGTTTATTTGTATGTGCCTATACCTAAGTTGAATTAGATTCACACGTTAAAGTGTAGATAAGATAGCTGGCTTTATATGAGTTTGCAACTAGTTTAGTTAAAGGAATGTTGGGTAATTTGGTCTTCAGGGAAACTAAAGGACAAATGTAGAAAGCTTTCCCCTAAAGTGCCAACCAACTAAAAAACAGAACTTTAAACAACTTATTTTAATTTATATTTTTGGGAAGTTTTTAGAGATATGTTTTTTTTAATAAAGCATGCACATGAAAGCAAAAGTATAAAAAAAAAAAAGCCAAGAACAAACAAGCTTCTCCTCATGTGCTTGAGACTGTCTGGCTATGAGTCATGTAGGAGAAATCACCAGTAGGTTTATTTAGGAAACAAGGGGGCGTCTTATGGGGTAGATAAAGTTTTTAATGAGTCACACATTGTCTGCACGTTTGGTGGCCTCTCACTCTTTTCATCTCCCACCACTCTAAGGACATAGCCACAAAATCTTTACGCACACTAGAAAGACATATTTTGTCTCTACACTTCCGGTGTTGTAAGCTGATTTTCAGCTGTTTCCAGATGGTGTTTTTAAGTCTGCCCATTTCTTTTTTTCCTTGGCAAAAAAGATGCACTTTGAACTTGTCAGCATGTTATGTATCTAAGTTCTTTGGTCTGGTTAACAGGTACAGTGTCCTTATCTTGTTTCTATACACTAGGGTTTGAGTTATAATCAGAGCTTTGTGGGGGTCTCTAAATTAACTAACGTAAATTGAAAGGGTTTGCAGTAGGGCTGGGCAATATATCGATGTTGTATCGATATCGCGATATGAGACTAGAAATCGTCTTACATTTTGGATATATCATAATATGGGAATGTGTTGTCTTTACGTGGTATCACAGGCTGCATTACAGTAAAGTGATGTACTTTTCTGAACTTACCAGACTGTCCTAGCTGTTCTATTATTTACCTTTACCCACAAAGTCATTAAATAATTTCTGGAGAATATTTATCAAAAATCTCATTGTGTAAATAACATTTTGTTAAAGCACCAATAGTCAACCATACAATGTTGTTGCAATATTGATATTGAGGTATTTGGTCAAGAATATAGTGATCTAGATAGATTTTCTCTATATCACTCAGCCCTAGTTTGAAGTACGTTCTTGGCTCACACACTGTAGACTTAGTTGGTTCAGTATAAAAATAATAAAAACTTAAGGGGATATAAACAGACTAAATGTACAGACTACATATGGAAGTTGCTATACAATGTGTTTTACAATGACAACAGAACAGAGGAGCTTTGAATGTAATTACATATATTAAAGCTAGCACTGCTGTAATTACACTGAATAATGCCACGCATCATACAGATGTCCTTTGATCATTTATTTCCACATTTCCGTCGTAAGACACCGTAAAAAATACAAAGAAAATAAAACCAAAAAATCTTGAGTAAAAATTATTCTACAGATTTGAGCTCTTAAAAAACGTTTTCCCTTAAAATAGACAGGGGCCCCAATGAAAGCGTCAAACAGACAGAAAGTGATTAAAAAGCAAAAAAATTTTTTGTCACATTCCCTTGTTACCCTTTCACATTTGTGACAAGGGCGAAAAAACAAAAGGGCAATTTCCGGTACCCCCCTTTTACGTGCAAAAAATTTTTTTGACCTGTACATTTTTTCCTTTTCAGCCCGTTTTGGTCTCTGTATTCCTTCTTACCCCCCAAGCAAAAAGGTGGGGCCTTCGAAACTCGGTATTTTAACCTTTACTTAACATCAAAAAGGGGATTTGTGGGGCAACTCCACCCCCCGTAAAAGGCGTTTGCCCCCTGTGGCTGACCCCCCAGCGGCCCGGGGTTTAAATCCCACCCACACCTTCTTCGCTGTCATCCCCCTTCTCTCTCCCCCTTTCATGTTATCCATTTTCATAAAAAAGGGAAAAGCCCCCAAAAAACAATCTTAAAAAAAAAGCAACAAAAAAGAACAACAAAATTTAAACAATCAGAATCAGAAAAGGTTTTAATGCCAAGTAAGTAGCACTTAACAAGGAATTTGCCTTGGTTATTGGTGCATTCCTAAGCATTTTAAACATTAATATGAAATAGTAAATAGGCTACAGAAACAAAAAAAGACATACATATAACTATTTAACATTAGGAAGAACATTAAAAAAAGGGTTGATTATACATAAAAGCATATTGCTATGGGACATGTGCTCTTACAGTTCATACTGGTGCTGGCCTTTTCAATTTCTTTAACGTGAATAACACTAAATATATTGAAAAAGTATTAGTATCTATTTGTGCTTTAAAATGATGGTTGTTGGCAATGTATTATTAATGACTCCCACAAATGTAGGATTTTACTCTTTCATGGGAGCTCAGACCCTTCCTTACGAGAACTCGGCTCCCACTGCCTCCCACTCAACTCAAACTCTGGTATGCATGTCATGTTTCACTTTGTGAATACACATTTCATGATATTGTCAAGAACTAGATTACAGAGCTACAGTTGTATGTCTCACTGAAGCAGTGTATTTACAACCTCTTTTTAGAAATTATTGAAACCCTGCTTTTACAGTTAACTTCAGTAACTGGTGCTGTGGTACGGTAGAATCTCCAGTGTTTTCATGAAGAACCAGTGCCACCACATATGAACTGGCCTCAGGCATGCTGCTCTGGCTGCCTCAGCTGATTTGCAGCATGCAGAGATGGTATTTTTCAGGGTGCTTACAGGGTTTTCACATCCATTTCTAATGGGACATCATTGTTTACTACCATTTTGTTGTTTTTCTGCGCTCTTTTGTGTGCCTGATCTTATCTTTTAGACTTGAGAGTGACTGGAAACATTTTCGTGTGTGTGTTCAGTTTTTATCATGTAATCTGCTGTCACAAAAAAAAGAGTTGCAGATACACTTTCAATTTTCTTAGAGGCGCGTCTTTCTGGAATCCAGCTGGGTTGGCCTCAAAATGATCTTAGTGGCTGTCCTCTGGCCCAACCCAGCACCACAGTGGGGGTCGGGCTGCAGGAGCCACAGACATGCACAACTGGTAGACATCTTGGCTCAGAGGAGGGAGGTGCGTCAGTTCAGCTGTTGCAGGACAGCTGGTTCTCTGGAGGTGCCTGACAGGAACTAAGGGGCTACAATCTTTGCTTCAAGTCAAAAATCTTATTTTATTCTTCTCACTGATATTTTTATGACAGGTTTTTTAAAAGTACAACAAAGAAGAAAATCGCTTTGAATGTTACAACATTGTTACATAGAGCGAATCCTCTTTGTCTTTTCAGTTTCCTTCCTCTACGCAGATCACAGTGATCCCATTGGTTTGCACTCTGAGGTGTTTGTGCAGCAGAAGCTTGGCCTGTGCGACCCCATTTCCTTTTCCTGTCAAGCCAATGTTAATAATAACTCCTGTTTTTCAGACCTCGCTGTTCCCATTGGGTATATTTTAGAGCTTCGTAAAATCCATATCCCTATCTGCCAAAGTGACTCAGCTGATGGCTTTTCCAACAACTGTTATTCCATGCAGGAAAGAAGGCAGCGACAGAACATCTGCTGACAGCCCCATAGTATATTTAGTTGGTTATTGAGACGACCTGACCACAGCAATATTCAGAACAGTGACAGAGGTGGGTGTGGGCTGTGGGTGTGAGACACCAAAGCTACTGAGACTAATTGAAATTTGCTGACTGTTAAGTGGATTTGCTGACCCAGAGGCCAATCAGATTACACTTTGGTTTCCAAAGGGCCTCTAACTTCGTTTTATCTAACATTTCTCTTCTTAAAGGTCTCGCATGCTAGCTCCGGGTTCTGAATGAACGGGTTTGTAAGTGCAAATGTAGGCGAAGGATAGGTGTGTAGACATGTGCTGTGTGTCTTATCATGTGTGCTTAAGAAATAGTGGATTACATTGGGGATTATGTTTTCACAAACAGCGAGGGATTTGGAAAATCTGAAGATTTTTTACACTCCCACTGATAATTATCATGTATCATTTAACCTCTGATAAATTGCTGTGCATAATCCCCACCTTCAGCTAACATTAAACACCTGACAGGTGGCTACTAGCAGGCAACACACCCTTTCTAAACAATTTTCACTATTGTTAGAGTAAAGTCCAGGCCTGTTTAGTGTTACATAAGAGTCGGTTTTGCTGTCTGGTGGTAGAAGGTGGCTCTCTCAGGTTCAGTTTGTCCCTATTATCTTTCTTGCCCCATTGCTGTCATTGACAGAGGCGTCTCCGTGACGATGGCACAGCCATGCATTGTGTATCTCCCCACACTGCCACAGAGGCCCCTGAATGAGCCCTGAGGAATGCCAGCCTTCCCGCTCATTCCCGTGCTGCACTCTCCCACGACTAATCCCCACCCCTTCTCATTTACACATGCTCACACCCTCCTCTCCTGTGTCCCAAGCTCTGTTCTGTTCTCCTTCACCCCACCCCCACCAATCGTCTCTCCACTTTAGGTCTGTTGTATTTTTCTCACCATTGTACAACATTGTCTTTGTCTCTCTTTTGGTTCTTGGTTTGTAATCATACTTTATTTGGTTGACCTGAGGTGTACTGATATGCAAGTGTTGTTCTATGCAATGGTATTAGAGGCTTTGGATAGAGATCAAAGACACTGTAAAGCCTTAACTGTTGGAGTTTTCTCCCGGCCCCCATGCAATCGCATTGATCATTGCACCAAACTCCCTGCTGACGTTCAACATGTGCCAGTGCTAGAAGGGGAGAACATGCCAGACCTTTGCAGAGCCTGAGTGGGACAATAGTAGGCAGACAACAGAAACAAAGCCTGACAAAATCCCTCTCTCCCAACACTGTGAGCTGGACTTCCTCACAGGCCCATCAATGTGTCAGGTTTCAGTCCTTAAACAATAGGTTGTTTAATGTTGCTATTGAATTCATCATAAGATATATAATTTAGTGTTTTGTATGGACATGAAGTAATAGTATAGACACTTTGTGGACATGAAAATTGAGCTTCTAAGGACAGCGGCCCAGGGATATAGAATCTTTCATGTATGTTGTGAAAAATGTAGTAAAGCTATATAAAAAGTCCTTTATAATTAAGGTTTAGCCCATACTTCCGCCCTGGGCACAGCATGTGAACATTACATTAGGCATTTCCTGTTATGGGGAAGCCCTCCGGTGGACCTCTTCAGACAGGAAGCAGTAGTCACTTCTATCTCAGGGTCAGTCCTCATAAAGTACATCACCCGCCCACCAAGAACATGGAAGACAGATTCATGTTTTTTTTTTGTTTGTTTTTTATAGCTGGTCGTCACATGAACCCAAGATGGGTTTATGTGTGAACAACAAGATTTGATTTGGTTGTGGATAATAGAAGGGGAATTTGATTATTGTGGTTTTATGTGTGATGTCAGCTGTGTTCTTTAGCCGTCCAATTATAAGAAAAGCCTTGATGTTTCAGGTGTGAGCTTTTCCTGCTGTAGCAAACTGGTGCTAAACGGTCAGCTGCTGAGGTGGGAATGATTTTGTAGCGTTTGTATCACCTCCTCCTGCTTGACAGGACCAGAGTGAGAAAACATACATTGTTTGAAAGAGTACAAACAGTGGCTTCTCATGTTTACTGCTGTCACCTATCAACCCCCTCTCCAACCCGTGTAACCATACATACTCACACTTGCTCGTAACAACTAAACAGTAGTGGTTTGGGGTGAATCCCATCCATCAGCGCTTCTTGTCTTCACACGTGGGTCTGTCTGTGTGTTTTTTTAGGCAATAAACTTTGTTGGTTGGTCTCAGTGAGGTGGTTGTGACATGCTGTCCTGGTGCTGTGCCAGGTGGCTGAGATCCAGCTGTTTTTAGGCTCTGCCTGGATTGGCGAATACGTGGGACTGTTTGAAGATGAGAGCCTGTTTACATTCAAACTGCTGAGGTGGTGTGACTCACTTTATAGAGAGAGAGAGAGTGAGAGAATGGCGAGCTGTAGCTAGGAGGACTAAAGGAAGTTGGCCGTTGGCTTGAGGACCTCAGGGGAATTGTTTCAGCATTGTTCCAGAGAGATGTGGGGAGGAGAGGGGGATCACTCCTCCTCTTTCCGCCTCCGTTTGCGTCCTCTTACTGCCGTTGCAGCCCAACTCTTAACTAAGTCGTAGTGCTCTTGGAAAAAGGAAGCCTTTTGAGAGCGCCTGGTCTGGCTCTACGCTGATCTGTGTTTATGTTTGGACCTACAAGGACAGAAGGTGATCCGCTTTGATCTAATTAATTACCCCACTGAATGTTAAGAAGAGGTTGGAGGGAGGGAAGGTAAGTCTCCTTTGCCTGCCTTCACACTTATTTACCTGTTTGACCTTCGATTAAGAGAGGAAGTCTTCTGAGCTTGTATATTCTGTACTACGTCACATGTGCCTTACTCAGGCCAGCCGCTTACTGTGTCCCTGCGTGTAGTATGTGCAATAATGCCCGCTTTGGACACACTCATTGGTTTGAGAGGGCAAGTTTTTGATCAGTCGAGGAATGAAAAGTCGTGATTGCAGGGGATGATTATGAGGGGACAGCCGAGTAAACGGCAGCAGACCAGAGCAGCGTGACCAGATTAATGACAGATTGTTTTAGGTTGCTGGGATTAGCAATGGCCCATTGGGTTTGAAGTTAGCCCAGCTGCTCAACCAAAAGGAAAATAATTAACCTTTTAGACCCGGGTGAAGATATTCTCAGCTGTGAACTACTGCAATCCTGACTTCTCTCAGATCAACCTCTTTTCATGTGGCTTGCTGATTTACTGTCCAGATGTTGATTTAGTGAGTCAGAAGGCAGACTTTTATGCCATGTGAATATTTAGATGAACCAAACATTGGCTAATTTTTTATATAACATTACCATATTTATATTCTAGTCACTATCAGTTTTAGGCGATATTTGGTCACACACTGGAGTTATTGTCTCATGGCTTTGAAAAGTTTACTATGACCGCCAGACTAAAAATGGAGTAAAGTCTTTGGAGGTCAGCAAATTGTTTGGAGAGGAATTTGTGGATTGCTGCGGATTTTCTCAGCCCTGTCAGCTTTGCATATTTTAAAATGGAGGATATAGCAAATAGCTTCATGCCTGTGTATGATGATATTGCTTTTAAAATTCTGTCTGTTGACTTTTGGGTGTTTATTTTGACTTGTATGTATGTGTAAGTCATTTATTTATTTATTTATATATATATATATATACACTACCGGTCAAAAGTTTGGGTTCACATACAAATTTTTATTCCTCTCCATTATAGACAGAATACAGCTGATCTGAGTGGGTGGCTGATCTTTAATGCAATATCTACATTGCCCATTATCAGCAACCATTCACCCAATGTTCTAAAGGCACATTCTGTTTACTAATCTGATATCATTTTAAAAAACTAACTAGAAAAACATTGGTGAACTCTTTTGCAATTATGTCAGCACATAATGTAATCTGAAAAAACAAAAAACAATGCAACTGATCTCAGCTGGTATTCTGTCTATAATGGAGTGCAATGGAAATTTGTGAGTGACCCCAAAAATGTTTGTGTGTGTATATATATATATATAAATTACTTTGTTGCTTTGATCACTGTCAAATCTCATTCTGCTTATGTTTTCTTCTTTTTAGGGATGCTTATCAAAGATGGCAGCCCGAACCTGGTTCTAAGGCAGCCATGTTGGTGAAGGTGAACAGCATGAGCCGTAGCCAACCTATCCCAGCCTTGCATCAGCAGCACCTCCAGCCCAGTCCGCACAGCAAAGCCAACACCGTCAACCTGCACCCCTCTAGCAGTAAGACCCAAGGAGGACATCTAAGCTCTACCCAGGGATATAAAACCGCCCCTTCTGGCAAAATGACAACTGACACACGTCAGGCCCATCACCTGAGAAAAGCCAGCAATGGCAGCTTCTGTTTGGTGACATCAGACAGTAGCCATCCTAGTCCGCTCCTTCACAGGTCACAGACCAGCACGCCATGCCCGGTCTCTCCCCAGTATGGTTGCACTACCCCAATCTATGACGAGCCAGTTTCAGAATGTCCCATATATGATGAACCCCCAACAGACATGGAAGTTGAGGGGGCGCACCTGTACAACGGACAACCTCTGTCTCGTCTGACACCTACCCATAGCCTCCAAAAATCCAGACACCTCCAGCACCGTGGTTCATCTCATTCAGGGTCAAGACACAAGAGGAATCCCTCTGCCTCTGACTACAGCCCAGCAGGTCTGGAGTGCATCAAGCACATGATAAACGTAGACCCCAAACAGGGGCTTCTATCTGGCTCTCCTGTACCCACACGTACCCCTTCCCCTACCTCCAGGCAGGATCCTGTCTTGCCCCACCCTCAACTACATCCCCAGGCCCACTCTTTGCCCCAGGCTCGAGGCCAGATGAGGGACAGAGAGCCAGGGACCCCGGGCCCAAGTACACTGGACAAGAAGCAAAGCTGGCGGGTCCTTGAGGCCACTGTCCAACGCGCCATGGAGGCACGACACAGCAGACAGAGCAGCCAGGCTTCGCAGGACTTCCCCTCTTCAACCCCCCAGGCCACAGCAAACTATCAAGACTCTGGTTACTCCACCGGCCCCTCCCCAAGTCTGAGAAGAAAGAGCAGGAGGAGAGTGGGAGCTGGTGGTGGTGCAGGAGGCAGGCCGGGGTCGGTAGGCAGCAGCGGGGAACTGTGTGCTCTCAACGAGAGGCTCATGGCCGAGATGAGGGAGGTGGTGAGTCGCTCTAACACCATGCGGGAGGTGAGAGCGGAGCTGGACCAGGAAATGGGGGAGAGGGTTGTCGTACCTCGGACACGCTCCCCTGCGGACTCACTCAGGTGGTACGGAGGAGGGGGAGGGGGGTCAGCAAGCAGGTGCGCATCACGAGAGGAACTGACCGGGGCTCCCCGGTCACTGAGTAGGGCAGGTAACCATGGCAACCCTGCGCTGACCCCTCTGGAGATACCAGGAAGGCAGAAAAGGACCTATGAAAAGGTAGACACCTTGGAGATGAGTGTGAATAGCCAGGCCAGCCTGTCCTCTCCAGAGACCCCAGGACCAACTTCCCAAGTAACTACTCTTCCCTTTTACGTGTGTGTGTGTGTGTGTGTGTGTGTGTGTGTGTGTGTGTGTGTGTGTGTGTTGTGTGTGTTGTGTGTGTGTGTGTGTGGTGTGTGTGTGTGTGTGTGTGTGTGTTGTGTGTGTGTCTGTGTGTGTGTGTGTCTGTGTGTGTCTGTGTGTGTCTGTGTGTGTCGTGTGTGTCTGTGTCTGTGTCTGTGTCTCTGTCTCTGCTCATTCAGCTGTGTGTGTTTGATGACAGTATCAGCAGTAGCTGTTCTGTGCTATAGGTCAGCTTTTCCATAATGGAGAACGGTACAGCAAACTCTAGATCAGATTCCTTCCTTCGTGATACTCCTTGCGTCTAGAAAAATATAATTCAACTATTTTGATTGTCATCACCCAGGTTGTTATTTACCTGTAAAGAGGTGTGGGGGCTATAATGGGTTAGAGCAGTGATCTGGAGCCTCTGAGTACTGATGTCTCTCCAGATTCAATCAGATTCAGTTTCACTGTGACAAATGAAGCAGAGTAATTCCTTATCTGCGTATTATGGGAATTTTTAGCTGCTGCTTTTCTATTGTTTTGTCTAGTCCTCAGAGAGCTGTATGTGGGAGAATGGAAATATTGTGTGACTAAACTAAATACTAAAAGAAATATAAAAGCCCTAGACAACACAACAGATGTGGTTAGATTTTGTCTTTGCAGAGCATTAAAAACACAGGAACCACCAACTTATCTTGACATTAAGGGTCCTAACAAACATGATTTAAAGATAAAATAACTATTTTGATTCTCAAACAGTTGTATAAGTGGCAGCATGTGGAGCTGGTTCCAAGATCTGCTACTACTAATCCCCAAATCCCCTCTTGCAAGAGAATCACCCCCCATACCTCCATACATTAGTGTTTTCTGAAACGGCCCCACTGCACCGCTGCAACTACAATAATGAAGGTTTGATTCAGCACAAAGCTGTGGGATGAAAATCAGTAAGGCTAATTTGTCCCTTTGAAAAGAACACTGAGCCTTTGTGAGTTATGCCTTTTACATTCCAAGCTTGAGTCTTGAGAGTAAATGTCCCCAGAACCTTAGGCAGTGGGCAGGCAGGCCACTGCTATAACAACCACAGTCCCTGCATTACCTGTCATCCTCTTACCACCGTCCATCTGCCCTGCACTGCAGGTACTGCATACCCATATGCCATCTCTGTGCTTGGGCATCTGAGGCTCATGCCAAGCCAGAGAGATTCAGGACATGGCTTCCCTCGGTCAGGAAGGAGGGCCGCTGCGGCCCATATGGCCCAGGCTTGGCAGGGAGAAAGGAGGAGGAAGAGGGGGCGGGCTGGTACCAAAGCATTTTGGTACCACTGTGGCTTAAGCATGTTAGACAACCGCCAAGGAGCACTGCGCAGGCCCCCTAAGTCTGCCCTGGAATGTTCTTCAGACCTGCTGTTATATCACTCACAGATTATGGCTTGCTATGTATCAGCAGCTCCATATTTCCATATTTGAACATTCTGTTCTTACTGAGACTATTAAGACCTTTGAACTAGCTTGTTCAAAGGACACACTGAAACTGTCTATTTCCACAAAAGCATGAATAATTCATGTTTTTAAAGTATTTTCCACTGTCTCAATCTATAGTATGACTAAATACACATCATGTGCCGGTCCATCTGTAAGCTATCTGTAACTTATGGAAAGTAGAAGTTCTACATTCCTATTCTCTAGTTAAACATGTGCTTTATTGCATTTGATCTTCTGGAGTTGACCTCTGTCACCAATTTCTTTCTAAAAACAGAAACTGTGTATGACCATATACACTCTCTGGCAAAGCCGAAGCTCACATCTGCTCCATTTGATTGAGAAGCCAAGATGCAAAGTCCAGCTTGTCTGGCACTTGTGAACTCCATATTACATCAGGGTCTCATTGAAAAAAACATGTTTATGCGTGTTTTATGTTGCATTAGTAAATTTGAGCTTTGATTCTGGCTCAGGTCTGATGTTGTTCCTGGCTGTTTGCGGAGAATATTTGGGTTACTGGCTTTTTCTGTAAACGGAGTATGAGGTGCTCCTTATAGTCATAAACTCAACCGCGGGGATCACAGGGAGGTCTATTAGCATAGCTTTGGTTTTGCAGGGTAGATGAGCCTGGTGTGGAAAGGGGCTGGGGTAAGGACCGTCATGCCACTATCTGGTTACGTGCTCCAGAGGCCTGGGTTCATGAGGATTTGGGGACATTTTGGGGAGGCATCAGAAAAGAACGATTCCCCCTGGAACCCCAGCACTGCAGAGTAGAGCACAGTAGGCGGAAGGCAGCACAGCTCCTAGTGTGACACAGTGAATACTTTGCAGCTACACACAGTTTGGACCTCTGCGGCACTATTGCCTCATCCCCTCTTTCTCCTTTTCTGATACCCTCCCTCCTGCTCTTTGGTAGAACTCTTCTTCTCTATTTAATGTCCACCTCTTGTCCCCCTGCAGGCGGGCACCCTAGAACTGCAGGCTCAGTTGGAGAGCAGAAAGAAAGGCATGGTGGATGGGCGGACTGCTTCCCTAGGCCCTCATCGCCCTGTCAACCATGACAACAGAGAAGGAGGTGATGTGGAAGGTGGAAGAGCACGGGGATCCTCCTTCCAGCTCTCCTACGCCACCCTGCGGCAGCCCCCACCTCCCGACATGGGCATGGAGGACTGGGCCAGCAAGCACCTCAACATGCACACCCAAGGCCTGTTCCGTCGCCGTGTCTCCATTGCCAACATGCTGTCATGGAACCGCGGTTCCATCAAAAAGCCCATGCTAGTCACCAGCAACCGCGCCGTCAGGAAGGAGGCCTGCGAGATGTTCAAACTGGTGCAGGCCTACATGGGAGACAGGCCTTCGCGTCTTGACCGCCGTCACTGTGCCCTCCTCATTATCACCAAGTGCTGGGACATGCCAGGGCTGCGGGACGAGCTGTACGTGCAGCTGGTGAGGCAGACCACAGGCAATGCCACCCCGAGAAGTTTGGCGGGAGGCTGGGAGCTGATGGCTGTCAGCTTGGCGTTCTTTGCCCCCTCGCCCAAGTTCCGCTGCTACCTGGAGGGCTACATCCAGAGACACACGGACCCTGCCAGCGACAAGAAATGTGAGTCTCAGACTGAGCAACATGGTGGGTCACCTTTCTTTCTTCTGTACCTCCCTGTGTTTATGTAGGCCGGAGAGATGTTTTTCTTTTTAAAATTGCATTTGCATTTTGCTCCCTTTCTATTTTGCTTTGGCATTGTGATTTAACTTCATATGATCATGATAAAAAGCACAGTATTGTTTTTGATGAGCCCAAAAAATTTGTAGACTTTGTGTTTATCTAACTGGCCATCAGAAATTTGACCTTTGCTGTCTTCTGTTTGATAGTGACTCAGTTCATATTGGAGCATCAGGAACTAAAGCTGAAGAAGAATTCAAAGTCCAGAAAAAAGAGGAAACAGAATACAGATGAGGAAGAAGGTACATCTTTTGTTCATTACTTTCTCTTCAGTCCTAAATATCGCTTTAAGATCCTCAGATCATTAGTAGTTCCCATTTGTATAAGCTTATCTGTTTGACAGAGTACAAAGTAGGCAGGGATGGAGTCCCAAATATGTTTTTCTACTTTCTTTAAAAGCTGTCTGGAGTCTAAGCCATGCAAGCCAATACAAATCTATCATATCACTCCCTGTAGAGTGACCACTTTGTGTGGGATGGAAAATTCAGCACTGTGCAGTTTGCCAGATGAGTACATGCTGATGTACTTGCAGACACAATGAATGGTTTTCACAGAAGGTTGAGCTGAAAAAAACATGTAGGATGAGAATTTCAGAATGTTCTCTATACACACAATGGACCACACTGTGAATCATATTAGCGGTCCATGCATGTCAGACATTAAAGGGGATACCTACCGGTACTCATCGGCACATGCCCTCATTAGAGCAGCCCACACTGCCAGCTCATATGATGATGTCACCATACAGGAACCGAATCATTTCACAGCGGACACCACAGCAGGGGCCTCACACATTGTACTTTAGTGACTCAGACTCCAACTGACTAAGAGGTCAAAGAGAAAGCCTACGGAACGTTTCTGGCTAAGTCAAAAGGTCTTTAGAGAGAGGAATCCTGATGAAAGTCTCTCAAAAAACCACATAACGAGAGCTACTGTTTGATTGATGGGCGAAGGGGCTGAAACACATTCATTGTGTCTAATTAGAGTAATTAGCAGCTGTAAACAGCACCATTACAAGGCGCACGTGGGAACTGGGGGCCTCTTTTTAGGCCAGACCTGGTCTGGGCTTGGACATGGACTTCGTTGTTGAAGTGTTGGTTTCAGCCAGAGTCAGTGTAGACTTTTCTCATTAACAAAGCCCACGATGAGATTGAAGTTGTCTTCTCAACATCCTTTTCATGGCTCTGTGTTTTTGTTGTCAAGTTTAGCTTCAATGCATGTGTAGACAGGTGTCATGCCGTTCTCAGTCTGGCACAGTACACTCAAGCTCCTAATGAGCTCATATTTCTCCTGGGCTTTGGTTGCCTGGTTGTTGTCGTTGTTTTCATGCCATCAAACCTGATGTAAATATAGAGGACCAGTAGCGTTTCAACCCTTTCTCACTGCAGCAAAGGAGTTCTGCCATCTTGCTTTTCTGAGAGTAAGTGTACAGCCTCTATGTTGGGAGCCTTGGGAAAAATAGCCTGTCTTTGCCAAAATCAAGGGCAAATTATTGGTATGATCTCTCTAATTAGAGATAATTATAGTCAAACTCGGTCAGATTAGCTGCAGTTGTGAGCGTGTATGGGAGTCACCTGTTTGCCATAAATCTGGTTTGACTGTAGGGAACATGTTGGAAAGTGTTTGTTACATTTTAAAATCCCATCTGTGGTTTTGGCTATCTGGCCCTGGTTCAGGTAGCTGATACAGTAGAGATTCTGGGAACGCAACAGACCCCCTGAGAGATCTTAGCGTTTGTTACCACAGCAATGAGAGATGGGTATGATTTCTTTTTATGAGTGCACACAATGACTCAACAATCAAGATTTTCTGTTTGCTTGTTGGTTGTTTGAAAGCTAGCATACATAATCCAACTTTTTAGGGACAGATCAAGTTCTTCTGTAGCTTGTGTCTCTTAAAGGACATCCAACCTCAGAAAATAACATTGTTTCTCTGATTCAGTTCACTTCCAAAATAGATCTAGGCCCTACAGTAGCTACTTAGGGCAGGTAGCAGACAGAGAGCCTCTGTTTTTCTCATTTGCCCTTCATGTCTGTGGACGCTGATGAATCACCTGAACGTTGGAGGTGCAGGCCGGATCCTGTCTCGAAAGCTTTTGTTCAACAGCAGTAAATCTTCCTTCAGCCTGACAGTTTAGCCAGGCCTGCTCTAATCCCCATATGCCTGAATTGCACCGTCAACATGTCTCTCCAATTACCACTGCCTGCCTCTCATATGCAACTTGACATCTGTCTGGGGTTGAAAAGCACTGTTGGTGGGAAATGATTTCAATAATTTATTAGTTTGTGTGTTCGGTAATGTCTGATGCTTAAGGGTTTTACATAGGGTCTTTGAGGACATAACAAGGTGGGTAAAGTGTTTCTTCTGGACTTTGGTGTCATCGTTTCTCAGTCCTGAATTTTTCTCTTCTGTCAACCTACAGGTCTGCCTATCAGCACATATGCCAAGTTCTGCCATAGGAAACTGCAGAAGGTGGCGATCACCGGAGGCAAAAAGGTAAGCTAAAAGAATAAAGAAAGAGGTGGTAAGCTTTAGATGTTGCATTTACATGCTATTAATAATATGCCACTATCATATGATAAAAATAGGACGTATCAGCTTAAAAGTTGTGATTCGACATCGGAGTCATCTTAGGTACTGTCATTGAGCAAGACATAATTATAGGCACACTGACACAGTCATAGGTAGAGACATAAACACAGACCCAATCATAGTAGCACAGCTGCATACACATGCTTTCCTTATCTCTCACCCCTCCAGGGTCTACGTAAGCCCACCTTGGAGGAGATCGACCACAGTAGGCGGGCCATCGTCACTCCCTCCCTGTTTGGCAGTTCTCTGGAGGAGGTGATGGAAAGGCAGAGCGAGCTCTTCCCAGATAGGAAACTGCCCTGGGTGCAGGTTCAGCTTTCCCAGTATGTTCTGGCTCTGGGCGGGGCTCAGACCGAGGGCATCTTCAGGTAAGAAGGACTTAACTCAATTACATGCCTCGATTCGAGCAGAGTGAGAGAGGTGGAGTTTAGGAAATTAGAAGGGGGATCTTATGTACTGTATGTGCTTCATTGTATGCATAGTGTGTATAAACAAATGTGTGCATGTGTGTGGTCTCTTGTATTGCTGTATTTCAAAGTAGGCTCTCCCTGTGTACAGCACACACAAAAGACTGCCGAACAAACACAGCCCTGCTTTGCTCCTCAGACCAGCACTGTTTAATTTGATACTTCATAATATGTGTTTACATTACTGCTTAAGCTTACAAGCATGTGGGAACTACATGATTGTGTGTTTGTGTAGGATTTTCTCCAGCAACTGTAATT
Organism: Etheostoma spectabile; assembly: GCF_008692095.1. Taxonomy (NCBI): domain Eukaryota; kingdom Metazoa; phylum Chordata; class Actinopteri; order Perciformes; family Percidae; genus Etheostoma; species Etheostoma spectabile. The sequence continues at coordinate 26,989,199 of NC_045736.1, forward strand.
CTGTAACATCTTGACTTGTTTAGCAAAGCGCTCCCTTTCCCTCCCTGTGAAACTCTGCTCCTACACACAACGCAGACTGTCCTGAACAGTGTGTTGTTTAGTTGTGTTATGTTTATTCAGTTTTAGTTTTTTTCCAAAGATGTACGGCAAACAAAGAGTACTCTCAGCTGCCAGGCCATGTTTGAGGCCTATGGGGAGTGCAGTAGCAATGGCTTTGCCACAGGGCATCTGTAATGATGGAAGTAGGGGTCCCTCTTGTGGCCACTGAGTGTAACTAACATGCTGTGTTTAATTTTTTCAGAGTGCCTGGAGACATTGATGAAGTGAATGCGTTGAAGCTCCAAGTAGACCAGTGGAGGATCCCAGAGAATCTCTCTGACCCCAATGTTCCTGGTAAGGAAGGGTGGATTTGGCTTGTCTGTCTCCATGTATGTGTTGGGTGTGAATGTGAATACTAAGGATACGTTTGTCTCGTTCAGCCTCTCTAATGAAGCTGTGGTATCGGGAGCTGGAGGAACCTCTCATCCCAATGAACTTCTACAAGCAGTGTGTCAGTAACTGTGACGACCCGGTGGCGGCCATCGCTGTGGTTCAGTCTCTGCCTGAGCTCAACAGGCTGGTGCTCTGCTACTTCATCCACTTTCTGCAGGTAACCCACATGCTGACCAATATTTATAAATGCAGCCCATACCCATAATTTACCCCAACCAGGGACCCTATTCCACTTACACCATCTGTACAAGTTTTTGCCCCTTGCCTTTTTCTTGTGATTCCATATTTAGTTTAATTTAATGAAGAAGCATCATGTTAACTTTTGGTACAGGCACATAATTGTAACATTATATTCAACCCTAAAAGCAAGATCACTATTGGCAACTAAACCTTATGTGAACAAGCGCAAATTCATAGCAGCTGTGACCACATCCATCCAATTTTAAAAATGAATTAACCAAAACTTAAAGGTACTCTAAGCGATGTTGGGTGACGTTACTTCTTGTTGACATTCAAAGTATTTTCAAACAAAACAAGACTAGCTTGCCCCTCGCTCCTCCTCATCCCGTCCCCTCCCTACCTGTGCTTCTGCGCTGTTTTTACTGACTGAATGACTGTAAAAATTTCTTAAAAAGAACAATAGTTTATTTAAGATTGTTAATTTGTATTGTTTTTTTTTGTTGACACAATACGTTCTGCATACAATGCTTGTTATGAATTTCCATCCTGATACCTTTAAAAATGTTTTACTCCTACAGAAAGAGTAGAACTAACTAACTCAGCTACACTTGGACTACTGTACACAAACAGTTAACCTGATTCAAATATTTAATATTAATATATTTCCGTTGATCTCTTGGATACCTGAATGCGAGTCCCAGTTACTCACTCCAGGACAACGGTGCACTCTCAGCCTTGCTCATTGCTTTCTCTCTCCCTCCATCCTGACTATCTCTAGGTATTTGCTCAGCCATCCAATGTGGCTATAACCAAGATGGATGTGAACAACCTGGCTATGGTGATGGCACCTAACTGCCTTCGATGCCAATCCGACGATCCACGGATCATCTTCGAAAACACACGCAAGGAGATGTCCTTCCTGAGAATGCTAATTGTTCACCTGGAAACCAGTTTTATTGAAGGGGTGGTGTAAACACTGCGAACCACAGAGCCCACCTCAAGTGCTGAATCAGCATCTCCAGCTCCACATTTACAATCATGCATAAACACTTTTGTGTACAGACCACACTGGAAATTCTTCAGTTGAGATATTACAACTCTCACAAGCAGTGTGAGAGCAGCTTGGACTTTGGACCCTTGTTTTCCCTTGCTTTCTTACTGAGAGACAAGACACCTTAGGTCTCACTGTGTTTTTTGATACTAAAATCAACAGTGACCGATTTTAAAGTGGCTCACTTTAATGACCAGATTTTCTAACCGCTGCAAGTGAAAACAGGTTTACTCTTTTGTTTCTTACCAAATGGGTAGTACTACGGCTCCATAGAACAGCTGCGCTGTGTCAAGGGAGAGTCTTACAGTATTTACTTTACTTGCACAACAAAACATAAAGGCAGCAGCATTGACATTCTGGTTTCCTTCAAGTGTATGTATGTATGTATGTATGTGTGTGTGTGTGTGTTTGTGTTATTGTCAAAGTGTGAATGAAAGACACCCTTCTTTTATCATGTACAGAAAATATATTAAAAAAAAAAAGTTGAACTATTGTAATGGTGTCTTACTAATAAGCTTGCCTGTGCTGTTTTGACAAGTTGTACTGAACACTCGTCTCCTCATATTTCATTTTTACGAGACACAAGAAGCCGCTCCACTACAACTATTCTGACTGAGTACAGAGCCTCCAGGATGTGCTGCAAGCTCTTTATAACGGATGGTGGCGATTTTCTATGAAAATAAACTTAGAAAGTGATTTCATTTTCCTTTTTTTTTTTTCTTTTTTTTTTTAACACTCAAGTGAAGTTAGACAAGAGTGATGTAATTACAGTTTATGTCATAAGGATGTTGGAGGTTAGTAAGGTAATACTCTTTCTCTATTATCTATAAAAAAAAGGCTTTCAGTTGGAATTGTGTTCTCTTTTGTTTGTGGTCTGTATGTTTTTTTTGGGCTCAGGTCTTATGATAAAACGGGTGTTGGATGTGATAACTGTACATGACTTCCCTTACAGACGGAATATTTGATTAATCTAACACAAACCCCTGTAATGAGAATTAATTATTGTTCAACTGTCAAGCACTATGAGAATGTAGATTAAGCTTCTTGTGTCCCCTTTCAGGCTTTGACCGTGTAAATAAATGCTGCGTGTAAATAGTATTAACTCTGCTTAAGTGTATTCTAATGATCCAGGTTAAGAGTGAAGTTAAATGTTGCTGTAAAGAGCAAAAAAGGTGTTTTTGTAATTAACTGTTCATTTCTCTGCTGTAACCGCCTGCCTTTTGAACATAGGACTGATTCAAACCACTTTCCGTGTGTGTGTGCGTGTGTGTAGATGTGTGTTTGCATACCTACTTGTTATAATGTGGAATGGCTGTCCATAAATAAAGATTTGTTCAATTGTAGATTGGATGTCTTGTGTTTATGTTTTGTCTTTAGTTTGATAGTAGAGTGCAGAGAGGAGGGACAACCTGTAACAAAGACCCCTGGCAGGTATCTACAACCTAATGATTAAAAGATGAGTCACTAGAGAACCTCCTAAATCTATAAGGATTCTTAGTTTACCTCAGTGCATTGTTTGGGTTTATTTGATTTGATTGGGGTCATTTATTTATTTCTGGTGAAATGTAATGATGTTTAAACAATATTTGTGTATTTACACTTCAAATCTGGGTTTAATGAATGACTAAACTAATGGAATATTATATTTTAAGATTTATAATTAATTATATAAAAAGTTTAATTGGTTTAAAGGGGTCAAATCCCTGCAAATTCACAAAATAACACTACATGTATTCTTTAACCTTGTCCTCAAAGGACCTTAACTTTTCAAATAAAGTGAGAACTCAAGGGTTTGTACCATTGTTTTTAGGAATTATTAAGGGGGTTTAGGGATCATTGAAGGGTTAAAAGCCCTTAAAGTGGACCAAAAAAATGAAGGTTCTTAAGGTTTTAGTCCATTTTAATGGTATTTTCTCCCTAAACCATGCACATAAATATTTATGTATGCAAATATCTTGAAATATTACAATCTATTCATGTATCTAATTATTACCCCCTACAGCCAAAGAGGGCATCTCTCATGTCAGCTTTGGATACACAACAGATACAAGCCGTTTCCCTTCCTGTAAAAAGAGGTGAACTCTTCATGCACAAGGGGGAAAAGTCTTGAATGTGTAACAAACGACGGAAAAAACTTTCAGGAAGAAGGTTGGGGTCGAGTCCATTTCTTTTCTTTTAAAGCCGATAGATAGATAGATAGACATTAAGACAACAATTGTTTATTGATATGGGTTACGATATAAATGTATTACATAAAGACATTTATTCCAGTCTAAAATGGTGGACAAACAAAATTGAGTTTAGCTTGGTCACCCTCCACTCCTGTAAATAAACAACAGTTACTTTGGGTGGACGGTGGGTGGAGCTATGCGCCCATCAGAGAGAGATAGTGAACAATAACGTAACTTGCTCAGTGCCTTCCTTGAAGATCAAAATGTATTCATATATAAGAGTAGAAAGGTAAAGGCTTATTTTGGCCTCCATTTGATTTACTGGTGAGAATATTGTTATATTAGCGTCAAGCCATGCCCTAAAAGCTTGATTTGTTCAATTAGTTCCTTTTAAAATATATTTAAAGTGCTTCGACTCACACATGTTAACATGTTTATGAAAATACATAAACTGGACCTTTTAAAAGCAAAAACAAAGTTGCTTTTTTTTTTATGTGTAAATAATATTATCGGACTAGGACACTGGGGCGCTGTATGAGCATGCGCAGTGTAGCGCCACACTACCCGCGCCGGTGGTGAGTGCAACGGGGAGAAATTCAACTGCGTGATCTGGACAAGGCAGACGGAGGCGGCGGTACCAGCACTTTAAAGGGATTACGCTGCACAATTTACACCCAACCGGACAAAGAGTGACTGGTAGGACAGGTAGGAAACCCACATTGTTTCCCCCCATCGCTTCAGAGTTTATAATTCCTCATAACCTCGCGAATGAGGCTGGTTTGGTTGATGCGTCAACGGCGTAGCTAGATGGTGCGGTGCCGCATGTCGGCTTTTGAGTTCAAAACAAACGTGACGAAGTAGCTAGCGAGGTAATAAAAATGAAACATTTATACATTTAGTTCTATTCGTGTAATTACCGGTGTGTCTCTCACACGCTGTATGGTTTTTCACTGGGTGGTTTTAATGCTACGTGGTTTCTTAGTTGGGGAAGTTTCATGATTGCTTTGCATTTTACCGCCGCTCTTTTTCAGCACGAAAAGTATGACAAAGTAGGCCTAGCGCGAGGCCCCGAAAAGCTTTATGAGTGACAGCTGCACGGCCAATCAGATGCTAGCATTACGCCCACACCGGACTCAATCGACCAGTTATATTTGCCTGAAACACTGACGTCGTCGATGGTTTTCTCGCGCAGCGCCCACTGATTATAAAACTCTGGCCAAAGTGTGTGTCAATAGTAGAAGTGGTCAACAGCATAGACCTTGGTGAGCACGAGACAGCATATACTCGTTGTTTGCTGTTAAACAATTGAGACCTGTGAAGTGTACGTGAAAAAAACTGTGTGGGATGCTCTTATCTCAGATTACCACAGTATAATACACATTTACGATTAAACGAATCAGTGCGAAATGTAACAATTTAAATTGATCAACATCATCATTAATTATCGCGATTGTGCCGTCACCAACTCTCGGTTTGCGCCCTGCATGTGCAATGCTGCCGTCTGTCTGGCGTCTTTGTGCAGGCCGTAAAAGCACATTTTCATTTTACATATTACATTTTACTGAATATGATATCGTTTCCTGTTTGAATGCCGTGCTAGGAATCTGCCTGCTGCATACGAATGCTCCTAAGGGGCTTTTCCATTGTCTTCTATTGTGTCTATACGTGAAATCGGCTGACCAGAAAACACGTGGGCAGAGGAGTGTGCAGATATCCGGTTTATACGTTACACTGAAAGCCAATAGCTCCAGACTGCCTTCGCTATGGTGAACCGATTCCGCTATAACCTGGACGAAAGTAAGACGTTGTAATATATTTTAGTTAGTAATTTAAAAATGTTTAGCTTTTATTTGATGGCGCCGATATCTCGCTTAGCCCTCTTGTTTGCCCGACAAAGGAGGCGCTGTTATCCAGAGGGAATTTAATTTTTCTGTGTAAGACAAAAAGATTATCCTCCGCCGCCAAGCCCTTTTATTTTAGGTAAAGGGCTGAACATCAGCAGCAGACTACGGGTCTGTATTTGAGACTGGACCCAATATACTGTTCATCAGTCGAGTATTGACGCTACCTTGGTGCATAATTACCTGCTTACTGTACTGGTGGGTGATGACAGGAAGTGAATGCTATGGACAAGATATCATTCTTGTACCTTCTCTCTGACTGTACCTTGTGCCTTTTTTTTTAATATGGAGCAAACGAATACTGAATACTTACATCAGATATCATCAGGAACCTATGTGAAGTCGTTTCTTAGCTCTCTAGCAATCACTGCACATCTGGTATAAGTTACACATTTCATCATCATTTGAGGTACATGGCTCACCGTAATATCGGTTTTCCCTTGCTTTACAATGTTTTACAACGTGTAATCTGTAGCTTAATATATTTTCCCAGCCTGGACTGCATTATTGGTCTGTTGTCATATAATGGGAAGGCTGTACTTGCCTTTTAAACACCAAAATTGCTACTCAGGTGCAAACCTATGATTTTCCACAGTCTTTTGGAGATAATAATTGTTAGCGATGACCTGAGGGAGACAAGGCTGACTGCAAATTGTCTGTAAAGTCCTTGATAGTCACGTGTATTGTGTTCTTGGCTCCGCACAATGTGGGTTTCTCAGTAGTGTACCCAAGGTCATATGGGTGTAGTTTTTAATTTGTATGTTTATTGGCTTATGTGTGTGTGTGTGTGTGTGTGTGTGTGTGTGTGTGTTTGTGTGCTGCGTGCGTGCGCGCGCATGTGTGCGTACAGGAAGGGAGCCTTGATGTGGGCAGTATGAGTAAGACGCCCCCTAACAGAAGAGGGATATCTTTTGAGGTGGGAGCTCAGCTTGAGGCCAGAGACAACCTCAAAAACTGGTGAGTCATGGCCTCGCTCATTCCTCTCCATCCCTGTAACTGTTCACTTCCTTCACTCTTACTCTCATAAATTCTCATTCTCTCCATTCTAGGCTTTGGCTAGCTATTCTGTGTCTTATCAAACATTAAAAGATTAAGAAAAGAGTGATGAAAGCCACTCAGACCTATCATTGCTCCTTTGCCAGTAAACAACAGCTGCAAATGGGTATGTGCTCTCAAGCGGCCCTTGATCTGAATTAGGACTGAGCAATTTTGAGGGGGGAAATTGAATTGTGATTTCCCTGCCAGATATTGCGACTACGATTCTATTTGTGATTTAAATTTTTTTTTTTTTAATCTTACTTTCAATATTCACTGTGGAACGGATGACACATGTCATGGAGCATTATAACATGACACACCATCACAATGCTCTATATTCTTATGCAAGGATGAGGGTCAGCCCAGTCCTTTGACAGACACATTTAAAGTGCTCATATTATGCTTTTTGCCTTTTTCCCCTTTCCTTTATTTTGTTATACATATTGTTTGTGCATGTTATAGGTTAACAAACTGAAAAAGCCCAAAGTCCACCGCAAAGGCACTAAAAGGAGAATTCCGGCTATATTTCATGTTAATCTTGATTGCTATAAATATGCGTGTACTTTTGATTGATGAAAAAAGTCTTGATCGGTGCAGGCAACACGGAGTATCTGCAGCTACGTGTGCGAGCTTCCACTGAGCTAAAACGGGAGTTGTCGGAGCAAGTTTTAGAGTGCCTTTGTGCTTCTTAACAAACACAAAATGCAAAGAAAATGTCAGGGCCCTTACGTGACATCATTATGCGTTTTCAACTCAGACATTGTTTAAATTCACCTACCCTGTCTTTATCCTGCCGGTAGCTAGCTTGTCCTGTTAGCTGCTAGCTGTTAGCTACTAGCTGCTGCCCATGATGTTCAGCCACGCTTCTGTGATAATCATCACACAGCAGTTCTGTGTGAATTTGTAGCTCATCCATTTTGTGTGTGTGATTGATCGGATGATCAATGTGATGTGATGATCGAAAATGGATGAGATACAAATAAACACGGAACTACTGTGTGATAATTATCACAGAAGCCTGACTGAACATCAAAGACAGCAGCTAACAGCCAGCAGCTTACAGGGCGAGCTAGCTACCGGCAGGCTAGATAGGATGTCATCTCCTAACATATACTATGCTCTCCGTCTTGGCAAGATTCGGAATTCTCTTGGCACAGCTACCAGAAGACTTTCAACTTTCAGACAGGTTGCTCACGTCACATATGCATCTTCAAGCTCAGTTGGAGGCTTTGCAGTAACGCTCAGCCATCACCGGAAAAGTGCTTCTAATATCCTTCACTGGTCTCTGTAGAAATCAACGGGGTCATGTTGTCCGTTTCTTTTTTTAACGGTCTATGGCTACGGCACATGTTTAATTCCCAACAAAGATGGAATAGAAGTGTTATTCCTCACTCTGTAGCTAAAACAGAGAGCTCAACACAGGGGAAAAAGAGGAGCTGCCGCAATGTGCAGTACAACAAAAATATGGTGCTTTTTGAAAATTAAACCATGTAAACCTATTCTGGTACAACCTCTAAATACAATGAACCTACATATGAGCACCTATAAAAATACAGTTGATACAGGTCCTCCTGGCTAAAGCAGAAACTAAAATGTTGGGAGTGACAGTGTGTTACTGGAGGTTGTAAATCTACTGTACTGAAATTGTAATTGATAAAAAAGTAATTACTTTATAGTACCATGTTAACACCCAACACTGCCCCAGACACACCAAGCAGTGTCTCATGATTCATTGTTTTTTTTACATTTGACATTTTCAAGACTGACACATTTCCACTGACTTGCCATCGTCATTTATGTTTAGAGGATAAGGATGAGCTTAAACATCTCCCTGTCTAACCACACATTTCTTTTGTCATATAGGTATGCTGCCAACATAGAGAAGATTGACTACGAAGGTGAAAAAGTACTGATCCATTACCGCCAGTGGAGCCACCGTTACGACGAGTGGTTTGAGTGGACGAGTCCCTACCTGAGACCCGTTGAGAGGGTTCAGCTGAGGCGGAAGGGCCTGCAGGACGACGCTCCCGTACCTGTAAGCCAAGGGAACACTGTTTGTTCATGCATTCTTTGACCTGTGTTGCATAGACAACAAACCTGGTGTGTTTTGTTGGATAGTCTGGTTTGTTTGGGGTGTTGTAAAAGCTCATTCAAACTCTGGTGCAGATCGAGCAACCAAACTCTGGTCTGCTTAAAAAGGGGGTCTATACTGGCTTCCAAGTGCACTAGAGATTGGTTCACTTAAGGTAAGAACGTTATCCGGGTTAGACAGACTACTGTATGATTTTAAGTGATGATAACTTATTATGAACATACGTTGCTTGTACATATTATAATCTCTCATGGGGGCCCTCCCCTCTTCTTTACTCGCTGTCTTGTTAGCTGCTCATTTTATTTGCTTTCTTCTAAAATATTAGTAACACTAACGCAAAGTCAGACACTATCACAATCTATCGAAGTATAGGTGTGAAAGCGACCTTAATCTGTTGGGTTTTTTTTTTTAACTGGGGTTTAATTTGCATAAGCCAAATGGGCATCTGCTACTTTTACTTGCAAGTAGAATTGGAAAACCATGTCATTTTACTAAAGCTGTAACAAAAACAATGGTTTTGTTAGCATTTAACAGCTCCACCTCCCATTAGATTTTGACAACATGCCTACAGTATGTCCCAGATCAAATGTCACTGTCCTTCCTCCAGGGCTTTCATGTGAATGACAAGGTTCTGGCCAGCTGGTCTGACTGCCGTTTCTACCCCGCTAAGGTCATTTCAGTCAATAAAGATGGTGGGTATCAATAATTTCATGTTTTATCTTTTAATTGTTCTAACTGCACGGTTCCTTTTAATATTTCAAGTTATTAAATGAAATAACTTTAAGATGATTTTTCTTGGAAGATGTTTAAGATTTTACTCAGATTATTCATGTTGTGTGTTTGTGCAACATGGAGTTTACAGTAGTCTAAAATGTTTCCCTTTTGTTTTCAAAAAGGAAGCTGTGGTAATAGATGGCATTTAGTAATAGCCAAATGTTTTTTTTCTTTTACCGGCACAGCAAAGAGAAACTATGAAGACTACCAAACTCCAAATTGGAAAATGCTTACTTACTAACAACAAAAAGAACAATTGAAGTGTAGCTTCTTCAAAACTAGTCTGTAATGGGCTACCTGACTAGCAGCTGGATCTTGTGTAAAACATGTTTGGCATCAGTTCTCCTTTATTCCCCTCAGCATCCTACACTGTGAAGTTTTACGATGGCGTCATCCAGACAGTGAAGGGGATACACGTGAAGCCTTTTATTAAAGAGGTAAATGTCATAAGTGAGCATAAACATCCATATTATTTAATCAAGTATTCTTTGTCTACATTAATCATGTACTGGGTGCTATTTTCTGCGTGTTTCCTAAACTTCGTCTTTGTCCTGCCTACAAATAGAGAAGTGGAGGGAAGTCTCGGTCCTCTGAAAGGAACATGGTCAGGAGGGCCCCAAGTCGCAGAGACAGGAGGCCTCAGGAGAACGGAGGTCCCAAGAACAAGCGAGCCAGACGCAGCACCTCCGACCAGGAGGAGGATAGCAACAGTGAGGACGATGAGCGGGAAGAGGGGATGGTGAACGAGAAGAACAAGAAAGCAATTGGCGAGGTAGAGGCTGCACCCACTGTCAAACAGGAAGAAGAAATGTCAGAGCAAGCAGACCAGGACAAGCCCAGGGTTGTAGAAAAGGGGATGGGACTGACAAATGGGGTGAAGGTAGAAGAAGACTATGAGCATAACGAAAAAAGGTGTCACATTAATGGAGAGGTAAAGAAGGAAGAGGTGGAAACAGAAGGAAGGGAATCAAAGCCATACACAGAGTCGCCCAAGCCATACACAGAGTTTTCCACTCAGACATCAGCACAGATGGAGCAGGTGCCTGTCAATATAACAACAACAGAATCCAATGGAGATGTGGAACAGAAGCCAAACGTCCAATCAGAAAGCTCTCAGCCTGCCGCAGACACGCCGCCTCCCCAGCCTGTGAAACGTAAGTGTTAATGAAGTTAATTAGCAGAAATGTCATTGGATCTGTAGGATTGAGAAAACAAGTTACTGAGTGCAGTAAATATCACATAGCATCTGGGCATACTTTTAAGACCAAAGTAAATACATTAATATCTTTCTTTCGGTAGCGGTAAGAAAGCAGGGTTTCCACAACCCAAACAGATTCAGCAGAGAACCTTGTGAGTACAACTCAAAACCCATTAGACAAATACAGTTATTATTTGCATTCTTTGATCTGCCACTTATGGTATTCCTTGTTTTAGTGTACCGTGTTATCAAAAACCAACCTCCTCCCGTCCTGTCCATCAACCTCGACCACAACCCATTTAAGTGCAGCGCTCCCGGCTGCACAAAGTCATTCCGTAAGGCTAAGCTGCTGCACTACCATATGAAATATTATCATGGCGAGGAACAGCCTCAGGAGGCGGAGCGCAGCCCCACCAGGAATGTCCAGACCAGGGCCTCTGAGAAGCAGGCTACTGCCACCAGTTTGGACGGCTCAAAGAGAAGGCGCACCATCTCTGCCTCTATGCGTAAGTTCCTCTCTATCTATAGAATTTTAATAAAAATTGGATTAGTTGTTATTTCTACACTGCTCAAACCCAAATGTATGTTAAGCAACCACAAAATCAGAAATGCTGAATCATGACATGTTTTAATAACTTACCCTAAAATTCTAAATCAAGGCTGTATTGTGTGTATTACACTACTAGGCATGTGGAAATATCAGAGCTTTGAGCTTATATTTGGCCTTATTTTTTTATTTCTCTCAGACTCTGTTGGGCCTGCCGCGGCTCCCCGTGGAGAGGTGAAGACTGCAAGCAGGCGAACGTCAGCCCCGCCTGCAGTCAACACCCAGAGCCATCAGCAGAGGGCACTGCTGAGGGAGAAGAGCAAGGAGAACCAGCTGGACAGGAATGGATGCCAGCAGCAGGATAAGGAATCAGACAAGAGTGGCTTTGATGTTGGTCAGTATCATGCAGTATGAATGTTTATTTAGTGACAAAATGACTGGGTGGTGTTGCATACCTGTTAGTTTTCTTAAAGTACAATTTTGCTTATTGAATAGATAAGTGCTGTGATAGCTGTGCACAACCAAGGCTTACCTTTTGCTACGTAATTGTCCACAGGGTCATTAAAAGACAAACTGAAAGAGAAACCGAAACAGAAGGACTTCCTCCGCATTAAACTAAAGAAGAAGAAGAAGAAAAAGAAGGCCAAGTCTGGTAAGAAGGGGCCCCTGGAATCAGGCCTCCTCACATATCTGCTGCTCTGCATGTGCACTTACTGTGACATTATTGTGGCTTGCCTGCAAAGCATTATATACTCCAATTCACTCCTCTTGGTGTGGTGGCTGAGCCTTTGTGTGTGGAAGAAGTGTTCCATCTGTCGCTGGCCTCTGTCACTCCATTATGCCAATCAGAAAGCTCAAACTGATTTCTTTTACATCATAGTTTTCATTTACTCTTGTATACGACAACTCGACAGTGCTGGCGATGAAAAGCTAGCTTTTGTTGTCGCACTGATATTGTCTAATACAAACACAGATCCAACACCGTGCTCTCTGTTCCTAGTTGGCATTCACATGTATGTACATTTTGTTTGGCATACACACATACCGTAGGTTACCTTCCACACTGATTATTTCATACTATTAAAAGGCCCTGGAAACACAGCTGGTATGGATTTATATCAAATTGATTGTCCCTAACTGTTGTTGAGTCTATTTTTTGTCCATGTTTGTTGTGCCACAGTTTATCACCTCCTGATGGATTTCCAAAGTTGACATTTTGTTTTACGTCTGCTTCCCCCCTTCCCTGTATGAACAGACTACACAGGTAGTGAGGAGAATATTGACATCTCAGTATTGGGTCTTCAGTCCAAATTGAATTTGCCATACAAATCCCCCCCCTCACACAATCACAAGCCCGAGGCCTACCCCAGCAGGCCTGGATACAGCTACTCACAGCAGATACATGTGGATGGTGGGTATCTGTGTGACTGTGTGTGCATGCGCGTGTGCGCGGCTTCCTCTCCCCTCCATTTTTCTATTGCCTCTGGATTCAATCCATCATGCTGTTCTAGTTTGATGTGCATCACACCTGAAGCCTGTAGTACGAATCAAGATCAACATGCCCAAGATTTCTTTCAGTTACCCAGCTTCACTAACCCTAAAATCGCCGGTCCTGCATAACCTCTGTCACGATGCTGGTTAACAACTAGTTCAATCAACCCATTCACATAAGAGGCGGTGTTTGCACAGCATGACTAATCACAAACATCTACCAGAGCCGCATATTTTACATAAAAAGATCAAACTATAATTCTACATAAATATGTAGGACACGGTTTTACAAGGAAAACGCAACACAGTCACTGCTTCCTAAAACAGGAATGAAAGCTGACAAAATAAGCCAACGCTTTAAATGCGTAAATCAAAAATGCTTATCAATATCACTTGTGTCACAGACACAAGATTTGACCATATTTACACTTTAGCTTTCCATGCACCGTCGTTGCTTTAGCCTATTATTTTCAGTTGCAACCCTGGCGGTGGGAAGCTGACTGCAAATAAAAAATATAAAAACATAATTCAAACGTGCGCACAGGTAGCTCAAGGCTCAAGAAACCGACCTATACGAAATCCCTTAGGCTTCACCATCACCAAACCCCCAAGACTCCCAATTAAATAATTAGTACTTTTATCATCGTAAAACACAAATAGCTTATACGTAATTCCATCCACATAAAATCCATATCTTTCATAAAAATATCCATCGAGGAATGTTAGCGGGGTTGTCTGTCTCTAAATGTTTTAACTTTCATGAGCGCATTCTCTCTCTCTTTCTTTCTTTCTTTCTTTCTTTCTTTCTTTCTTTCTTTCTTTCTTTCTTTCTCTCTCTCGCCATGCACCGAGCTCTAGCTGATGAACAGTGTTGTCAATTAGGTATTTCATTGGTCAGTAGGCAGTGCTTTTACACCGGTTCTCTAATCTCCAACACAACCTGCTCCCGACCAGGTTAGGTGTTCAGCATAAGTTACCATGGCGATTGAACCCGGTAACAAGTCATCCACCGTTGTGATACAGAAAACCCTGGGTTGAACCTGAAATTACCTCGTTACCGCCAAATCTTGCTTCGTAGTACAGGTCTCGGGTATCTGTGTCAAATGTTTCTCATAACACACCATGACCTGTAGCATTAAACTGACCGCTGTTACAGATGAGACCAAATTTGTTTAATGCTTGGTTGATTGAATCCTGAGCTGATCTTTGCTGCTATGGCTTGCTTCATCATGTAATCCACAAATAATCATGAAGATTCCCAACACATTTTTTAGAGGTTAAGAATATTAAATTAAACTAAATTGTATCAGGAAAAGTTAATTCCTGTCTTGTCATTCCCATGACAAATCAACAGTTCTGTTTGTGCCTGTTATTGTAGATGAGGATAGCATTAGTGACTGGTCCACTGACAGCTGTGGGTGGAGTGATGATGACTTTGGGGTAGATTTGGACGTCACCACGCCTCCCCTGAGTGTGGACTCCGGTGCTGTGGACACAAGTGAAGAGATAGTACGATGTATCTGTGAGGTGGAGGAAGATAATGACTTCATGATTCAGGTGAGCTGGTTGTTTTTTGTCACCACTTGTAGCATGTCTACATTGCACTTTTCTTTTAATCTTAGCGTTGCCTTATTTTATAAAACATGTGTGTCCTTCCCTCAGTGTGAAGACTGTTTGTGTTGGCAGCATGGCACGTGCATGGGCCTGCTGGAAGACAATGTTCCAGATCGATATACCTGCTACATCTGCAGAGACCCACCAGGTGAGGGAAAAACACCACCACCGTATAGCTATAAATTATCCACTGTCCTCATTTAGATTTGTTTACATCAAAGCATCTGTTTGGCTAATCTGGTAGAGAACACTGCAGGCTACCTACCTGTTTTGTTTTTGTTTGTTTTTTTTGTTTTTTTTGTTTTGTTAAAACTCCTTACACTTTTATTGTCTGTAAAGTGACCTTGAGTGTTCAGAAAGGTGCTATTAAATAAAGTGTATTATTATTATTTATTACCTCTTTGACTTGACAGTGTATTATCTGCCATCTAGTGGACAATGAGAAAAATGGCTGTTTGTACAATTAAATGTTGTCCCTGCTGGTCGTTGTTTTGTAACATTAAGCGTAACATAGTCCTAAATAATACAGGCCTGTAGGGGCCTTGGTGTGGCCATAATAAATGTGGAAATTAAAAGCTGGATATTTATACTGTAGCTGTTTTTAGTTAAATATATATATATATATATATATATATATATATATATATATATATATATATATATATATACTTATTTTGAGAGTATACTGCCAAGGTGGAGGAGTGGGTGAAACACATTGTTTGTGAAACTGAGAATCGTACAACAAAGTATTTTGTTGACTAAGCACTATGCACCAAGTTTAAGCTAAGGACCAGGGAATGCTAATAATATAACTTCAACTTAGTTAGCTAGCCATTTATAACCAAATAGCATACACATCAGCTCCATATTATTTGAAACAGTCTGCTTGCTGCTGTAATCTTAGAGATAGTAACTCAAACATGGGTCCACATTACCTATTGTCATTGTGAGCACATAAACACACACCGGTCTTTTTCAACGATCCATTTAGATCGAGCCAGGGGTCTGTGAATTGTATCTCTGATAATACAACCGGATACGGATTCGTATCGGGGAATCTTTACACCCCTAAAGTAGGCACATTCCCAAGAGAGACTCTTAATCACCTAATAACAGCTTTACTTACAAATAATTTAGAGTTGTAATTTCTGACGGAGTATTTGCATGTGATAACATTTCATGTTCATTTCCAGGTCAGAGGCAGAGTCTGCGCTACTGGTACGATCGTGAGTGGTTGAGCAATGGTCACATGTACGGCTTGTCCTTTCTGGGAGAGAACTACTCTCACCAAAATGCCAAGAAGATCACCACCACCCACCAGCTGCTGGGAGATGTGCACCACGTAGTAGAGATCCTCAATGGACTGCAGCTCAAGATGAGCGTCCTACAGTGAGTACAAAGGAATCGCATGAACAGACTTCTGCTCTCTAATGATGTCAAATTAAATGTGGATCATGACAGAAATAATTGTAAATGTATTAGAAAATTGTACTAATCATTTTATATTGTGAAGTTTACACACTGGTCTAAGCTTTCCTTTGGCTTTTCAGGAGCAATACTCACCCGGACTTGCATCTGTGGCGGCAGCCCTGGAAACATTTGGAGAGGTCACGGACCACCTCTGACTCGTGTCGTGGCAGTGATGCAGCTCCATCTCCTGTGACTCCTGATGAGGACATGAGTCGAGGTGAAATTTTAATGTCCAATGCTCTGGAGAAGCTGAGCCGGGCTGCTACATCTGCCACCTCCTCTTCGTCCTGCTCCTTCCCCTTCCCATCCTTTCAGGACTCCTACATTACCAGTGAACATTGCTACCAGAAACCACGGGCATACTACCCAGCGGTGGAGCAGAGGCTGGTGGTGGAGACCCGACAGGGCTCAGAGCTGGAGGACAGCATGAGAAGCACAGAGGAACTGTTGGAGCGGGAGCAACGCTATGGAAGCCTGCTGGAGATGGAAAAGCCAAAATCAACAGGCACAAGTACCAAGGTTAGGCCTTATTCCACAACAGACGAGGAGGATTGGAGTGCAGCCTGACTTTTCACTATAGAGCAGTAAAATGAGTGTCAACACTCACACAATCCTAGAATTATGTTTTCTTTCTGTAAAATCACATTTGAGGAGTATTGAAAATATGCTCCTCAAAACAAACACAAGATTTATAAAGAGAGAACATATGAGGTTTGTCAGTCAAATGGCACTGAAGTACTGCAGTATCTACAACTCCAGTTGCGGTTGCTGTGGGGTAGATGTCCACCAGAGAGAGTGGTGAGAATCGAGTAATTTTCAGAGCAGCTTATTGTTGTAGTCTCTAACAATACGGCACCAGTTGCAGAATGAGTCTTATATTAACCAAGATTCTGGATGTGAAGCTGCTGTTTAACAAGTTAAGTAGGTAATAAGTTTTACAAAGCTCAACTTCTTAACTACCTCTTGCATTCAAAACAGAATATTTTAAATTGGAGTTAGGTAAATTGTAGGCCTGCACAATATGAGGAAAATATGTGCTAACGTTAAATATAGCAATAAAAATATTACTTGTGATAAATAATATTAAAGTGTACTCAGTTTTGCCTTTCTGCTGCTTTTATGTATTGTGCTAAAATACAGCAAATATCTTGTTGAATTAAAAAACCCGAGGCACCAATAAGAAAAAGTGAATTACATTTTAAAGTGTAGTTTTCTACTCATTAGGGTTGGGTACCAAAACGCAGTGCCAATAGGGCACCGGTTCCGATGTAAACGGTAGTAACAAGCCTTTTTTTCAGGCACCATTTTAAAAGTATCAGTTTAGCGCTGTTATTGCAGGCTCAGCCTTTGTTTGACCACCAATCATGTAGTAGCAACCCTTTTTGGTTGTTCATCTCCTGTGTGCATGAATCATGTGCATTGATATGGCAAAAAGCTTTTGTATAAAGAGGTCTAAACCTAGTTGAAGGGAAAGTCTTGTCTGATGATTTCCCCTGAATGTCTTTAGGCTTCAATTGGTGGCTCTTGGTCTCAGACTGAAATGAGGGAAGAGGGTGGAAGAGATCCTGGAGGGGCTGCAGATAACAGCAGGCAGCATCAACAGAGGCAGATCAACCTGCTGGATCACATAGACGCAGTCCAGGACGAGGTCTCACACAGGATGGACTTCATTGAGCGGGAGCTGGACGGTAAGACTTGCAGTGGCCCTGACCTAATTACTAACTTTGTCTCTTTAACAGGTGTTTTGTTCCCTTTGATGGATTCAGGGACAACAACACGACAATCAAGAAATAGTGAAAACTGGAGTGTTTATTCTCAGCATATGAAAATGGTTTACAAAAGGTGGTAGAGGTTAGGACCTGGAGGTCATGCCAAACAAATGAAATTAATCTACCAAAACTAGAAATCTTTGGGATTAGATCATCAGTGGTCCGTCAGTCCATAACGTTAACAGCCAACTGTTTCATGTTGGTAACCTATTACGATTCAGGCGAGGTCACAAACCATTAGCTAGTAGGCGTGGCTAATAAGTCCAATAAAGACTTTTAACACTGACAGTTTATAAGAATTCCCACATTTCTGTGCTGAGTCTTGCTTTGATGTGTTTCCTAAGTTAGTTGTGGTGGCCTTAAAACCTGGCTGCAAAATGACAAGTTCTTGTGAAAAATTGTATAAACACATATGGTTATGATGATTCATGAAATCATGCAACAGCCCAGACATTATCATGCACAAATGGTTGTGAGAATTACATCTCACACATTGGTCGGCCTAAACCAGCATACCCTAACGCTCTCAGGCGCTGGGACCTTGTGAACAGGACAGAGTCTTTGTTGGGTAAAAGAAGCCCATGATGTGTAACCATGTGCTCACCTCTGGTCCTTCTGCTCGTCCTCCTTAGTGCTGGAGAGCTGGCTGGACTACACCGGGGAGTTGGAGCCTCCTGAACCTCTGGCCCGTCTGCCTCAGCTTAAACACCGCATGAAACGGCTGCTGACACAGCTGAGCAAGGTGCAGCAGATTGCCCTGTACAGCTCCACATGAGGGCGCCAGAGAACAGCGGCGGTTCAGTACCCACACAGTATCAAAAACGGTGCAGCCGAGGGCGCTCACTGGTCTCTGGCTGCAACGATAACGTTATTAATGCAAGTGAAAGACGGAGATTGTTCAGCACATTCTCCCTGATCTGACTTCTGCAGCTGTTTCTCCTTTTTAATAAGGTTATGTGGTGGAATCCGATGCTTGTGCCTGCCAGTGTCATATATTCATATTTAAATGAACATGTATGGGAAGTCAGCATCATAAATCAGGATTGAACACAAAAAGTAACCTCGTAAATGCAGGACAGAATCCTTAGGACCAGATTACACTTCTATGGTTCCCATGCAACTCTAAACCTTATGGATGCCTTTTGTCTGAGCCCCTACTTAAGGTTGCCCTGTCTCTCTCAGTACACAGTGCTTTACATGCAGAAGCTTTATATTTGAAATCGAGTTCCTGAGCCTACACAGCCTCTTTGCTATAGTTTTTTGAACATGTTTCAAATGGTCACTGTTTTTGCATCAACAATGTCCCAAAGTTTAGTTTTGGTCCCCTGCCATGCCATACTGCATTAAAACTGTTGCTGTAAGTGTGGACAGACAGTAACTTGAAGACATCCAGTATGTAAGGACACTTTACCAGCAGTCTACAAATAGTTTTTGTTTTTGGCCTACTCTAGGGTTTGTTTTATACTACACTGTGAAGTTATTTTTGTCTGGAATCAAAGGCATCTTATTTTCAGTTTTAGAGACGTAACAAGTGTGACTTCTGTCTTAAACTGTAATGTAATTCTTTTCTAACAGTCCCCTCATCCTTGTACCAGTTTTATCAGTTAACTTTTGTGTGTGTGTCTGTTACCGTATCCCTTACTTCAATTTACTATTTGCATTGTTGCTGTTGCACTTGACCCATGATTCTCTGAATACTATAATGTGGACTTGTCTTTTCTTAACCTAGCATATTGTGCTTTTTCAGTGAAATATACTACTTAGAAGACCTGTAAATTACTTTTTTGTTCTTTTTCATCTGTTTATTTACAGTACTTTGCTTGTTTGTAAATATATTATTCAAATGTGCTCTTCATTGAAAACATTCTCCAACTTCTTATATTGTATGCTAATGTACTGTAAGTGTCTGGCTTAGAAGCAGGGAAATTTCAAAAACAATGCAAACCGATTTGCTGGTCCATAAATAAACTATCATTGTTATTAATCACTATGGGCATATTCTTGGCTTTTTTTGTCAGTTGTGTCTCGGACAATGCTGGGTTTTAGAAAAACAGCGTTCCTCGTCGTCCTATTTATCCACCTGGCAATAACCCGACCAGTGAAGTCAAAGGTTGCATCATTTATGGTTTGATGTAACAAGTTTTCTTTGCATCTGATTTTTGCACTTATACACGCAGTTATCGTCGGGTTAACGGGGGGGGGGGGGGGGGGCAGCAGTAGTCTTGAAGGCCTCTGCTTTTGACAGTTCTTTTTCAGAACTAGACTCTGCCGAGGTGCTATTGAGCAAGGCATTCAACCTCTATCTCTATAGTAGAGCTGCTCATGACCAAAAACCGCAGTGATTGGAGTGGGCAGCTGCAGGTTGGAGAACTGTACGAACGAAATGGACTTTTTTTGGGGGGGGGGGGGGGGGAAACAGACATTGCGTTCATACTTTGATGTAATGTGTTTTTATTATAGCCGATTTGTGCGGTTACATAATCTGTTTGAAAATAGAAACTTGATGAGAATTCTAATCGGTTAATCCCCAAAATTTGACCCAGCATCATGTAGTGAGAGATTTCAAATGATATATTGCCTGCAAAGAATTTACAGTGTCAAGTATTCTCTTTATTTTATGTGTGTTGGACTATTACCAAAAATGGATTACGTTTAAAGGACAAATCCCCTTGATATAAAAATAAATAAATGAATGCAGTTATCTTACCTCATATTCTCAAAAGTGGGCGTTTACTCTCTGACATGCACTGTCTGCCTTTCATTTTTACGCCAAGACTGAGCAGCTCTTACTATAGGCTTAAAATAAAAAGTGTATCCAGCATAAAACGTAATATAAGGTTGTGAGTCCAGTTTTAATACATTTGACTTGTCAGAACCTTCTGCATTTCGTTTTATGGATTTCGTTTCGTCTCTAGGATGAACACTTGGTGTCAGGATCGATCCCTGTGCAGTAACCCAAGCATCCACCTTTCCAAGTATATACATACTATAAACATATCAATATGTCATACAAATACTGTATATACTGTCATATCCACCTACCTCATGTATATAAGCAACATGTTTACCATTCTGTTTATTTATTCTAGCAAGTTTATATCCGTTAATAATAGTCAAATGTTTGTCTTTGTTGAGCATGCTTAGTCAAATCCCTTGTATATGTACCATAGACTGTAAAATATGTGCCTATATTTGCCATTTATGCTTATTCTGATTATTTTGGAGCAAAGTGAGACCTCCTGTTTCCTCCTATCTGTGCTGTGCACCGCCTCCTCCCATTGGCTCATCCGCGTTGTCTGCAACGCAGCGGGTAGTTCCGCCCAGACTCGCATCGAAATACTAGTTGAGGCAGAGGAAGCGCGGCAGGCAGTGGTATCGTGTACTGAACTACTAAATATACACATTAACGTTGATATTCAACAGTATACCCGGACAAATTAACTGGAACCCCCCCCCCCCGCCCGGACACTTCTTTTACCGACGAGGTAAGTCTTATCTCCGTGTTTTCGCGGTAGCCTTTCCCCGTTCACCATTTACAGATGTGCCCGATGCCACAGGAGATTAGCTAGCTATCTCAGCTCGGTGGATTTCCTAACCTGTTCACGTTGCTGTCTAGCTAGCTATATATCGCTGCGTTTGTTAGAGGAATGGTGGCAGCCGTCAGAACAACAACGAACCGTTATTGTACTTCATATAAACACGTTTAAATCACCGGTGGAACTAACGCTGGTACTTGAATGAGCGCGAGCGAAGCGTTCAGTTCGAAAAATCGCAGCTCAGTTGAATTGAGTTCATTGCTGCTCCTCTCAACAGTAATGCGACATAACTGCTTTTTTTCACACCGTATCTTCATTTTGTTCGCGCAGTACGTATTGATATTAGTTTGCTTTCTGTTAAATTGACTACCTGTTAAATAATAACTTGTAACTGTATAAAATAAGGCCTTTCACGACACTGTAAATTACCGAGCTCGGACAACTGAAGAAATGTTAGCCTAATAGCTTATAGCTTGATGAATTTAATAGTGATAAAAATCCTAGTAGAAAAATCAGGCATTAACCTTATGTAGCTTATGTATGTGGTACCAGTTTTAGGTTACAAACTCACTGTTTGATACTGAGTCTAATAAAATACAAGTTGTAGGTGTATAAGAGGAATACTAATATTAATTACAGTTAGGATTTCATCTGGTCTGGAGTTTAAAGAGGAAGCCTATAACGCTAGCTAGCCATCTTTATAAGCCCAACGCTGTGTTGAATGTGTGGCATGTCGTCTCTCATGGTGTCACTGTACTGTAGATATTACTTTTTATTCTGAACATTTCTTCCCTAAGACAACGAGTCTGGACTTGGCAGATCCATCGTTATTAATCCGATCAGTCACAATGATGTAGCTGCAAGTGTTTCACCATTGTGACACCACGTGATGTATGAATGTCACTGGTGACCACGCGAAGGTCATACAGGTGGGAAGTATAAGAGAGTGGGCATCAGGTGTTTCCCCTCACCTAAAATAACTACGGTCATCTTGGGGTATATTTTAAAATGACATTGTGTTCTACAGTTTCCCAGTCAATCTTATCAGGAAGTATATTAAAGTAATCGTAGTCATAGGATATTTAAAAACTACCATGCCATAGAAGGTCATTATAACCTCTGCATTAAGTACCACAGATACACACACACACACACACACACACACACAATTAAAGTTTCATGGTGGTGGAATTAAATTTGGGTGTTCTATTTCCCACAATGCCCTCAAAAGTGTCACGTAATCAGATACTGTAGGCTTGAATAGAGCTTACACAACAAGCAACCAGCAGGCGTTTGTTGTCACCCTCAACATTGTCGTGAAAGACTCTTTTAAAGACTGGAAAAGCTAATGGATAACAGAAAGATAGAAAGCTTTTTTCTTGCAAGTGGATGTGTAAACTAGTCTTTTGTTTTTAAAACAGGAGAAGGAGCAGATGGTGGGTAGTTTGAGGTTTGTGCCACATCATTGATAGCAGACCACTCCTAGTTGATTATTACAGTGAAAACCAACTGTCTAACTAATGGGAGTGTCAAAAGTTGTTAATTAAACCAAACGTTGGCTGTGAGACCTTGAAATCTCCAGGAAATGTGTTGACCTGCTCTCACTTGGCCCTGAACATAAGCCCCCACTGAAATTTTGAATAATTGAAATGCATTTGTAACACTTTGTTTTAAAGCTGTTAGATATTTTCGTATTTTTTTTTTCAAAATTTGAAGGGATTCCACCTTCCACAAGGGCTCAGAGAAATTAAAACGTGCCCGAGCATTCAAAATAAAAACAAAGTCAACGTTATGCAACACTACTGTACTTTACATGACATTAATTCTCTTAAGTGAACGACTTAAAGTAGTTTCAATATGTAAACATCCAGAAATGACACTATAAGGTGCGTGGATTACTACTTACACATAATTTGTTACAGGGATTACAGAGTACATAAAAAGTGAGTTGTGCTGTTGTGTAGAAGAGGATTTCTTGCAGGGATGAATGTCAGGGAATAACGCTCACTGGGGAGATGGAGACAGTAATTAAGCCACTGTGCTGACAGTCAGTCTGCCTCGTGTTCACTCTCACCTCAGCATTACTGAGTCTACTGGTTTGCCAGCCCTGCAGGGCAAAGCATAACCTGCGCCAGACATGGACGTTTACTGGGACTCCTCTGGAGCTCTAGTGCTGCTGTTGTGTTTTTGTAACTGGACTGCAAACAGCTGATGCATACACACCTCTATGCCATTTTAACTTCTTAAATTCCTGTTGGCCCCAGGTGAACGGCATATGCAGACAGGTATCCCATCTTTTCCTGCTCCATCAGTCTTCACTGTATGGATGGAACTGAGGAAAAATATACTTCTAGCAAACAAATGAATGACAAAACACCAGTGACCGTTGTTAGCAGGCTTGTGTGAAGCAGCGGCAGGGTCCACACATTTTTCAGACACTGCGGGATTACACCCCTGATGAGAGGGATGGCGCTGTCCATTTTCTTTATCAGCCGCAGCAATGAAATCAGCAGGTGGTGATGAGGAGAAGCAGGGCACAGGTGGTAAGCTTGTTTATCCAAAGTGATGGATACAGGCCAAGCTGGACTTCTGGATGCCCTGGGCTGTCCTTCAGTGCCACTGTTCATTTAGGATCATATATTTTATGAACCTCCCCTCAAACACCTGCACATACAGTTTATTTTCTCCAACTTCACAAATTGCACCACATTGTGTGCTGTTTTTATTTAGTTTTGGAGGGTTGTCATTGTCCGATAACGTTACATGTGTTGTGGAACAGAGCTAGTTAGCAAGCAAGCCGAGCAGCAAGCAAGGTGACGTATATTGTGCGAGGTATGTAGTTCACTAAGCGGTTTCCCACAAAACTAAGTGATACTACAACAAACTATGACTTTTTTCACTTGCAAAATTATATTTTAAAATGACAAACATATGTGTAATGCATCGCTCAATTCAAACAGGATAGGTTTTACCGGAAGGGGAGGTACTTTGCCTCTCTATAAGCAGGCATACATTGTACAACAGGCTTTTTACAACTCAAACATGTTAGCACCATGCAGCTTTATTGACAGTGGTACAAGAATGATTTCATACCCTGCTTATGATCCAGGAAAATCATTTAGTGGTTGTTATTGTGACAGAAAATGGCAGATATATTACATCCCCTGGTGGTTTGAAGATCCCTCCCTTCAGGCTTTGTTCCTACTAGACGCAGTCAAATGATGCTGTACGCTCCAATTTCACTTGAAAAGATTGCCTCCCTGGTGAGTGTGTGTGTGTGTGAAGCACAGTGTGAGTCGTGACTTGTGCATATTGCATGTGTATACTGCTGATACATATGACGGATGCATTATGGCTGCATTGGATCTTAATGACTTTAAATAAAATGTATTATTAACTCTTTGAGTATCCTGGGAGCCAAGTGGAAGCTACGCTGGTTGATAGAGCATTCCACGTTGCCTTGGTTGAGATGAGAAGAGAATAACTATGTAAATGATGTTGAAAAGGGTCGTTCGATTTCAGCGGCAACACGAGCAGAGCTGAGGATAGCTCACGGGAGGGGGACCCATGGTTGCCAAGGACACCGCCGACCTCCACAGCGTGCATTTGCAAAGGAGGGTGCCACAAGATCCCCTCCGTGTGTTTCTGTGGGAGATTGAGTTGTCATCAATCAGTCATTGTGACAGCCAGGTTGACCACATGGATAACTCTATTATCAGAGGCTGTGTTCCTGTGAGGCAACAGATGTCTCATCATTGTTTCATACACTGAAACACACTGATACTTGTTCTGATTCAAATGTCTCCATGGATTCAAGAGGTCTTTACTATCTATCAGCACAACGGCTCTCATGTCTCTGTGCTGTGTTAATGTTTCATTGAAGGGTTTCTAAAGTTTCCAGTTTCCTCTTAGCTTGTGGAACTGTGTATGTGTGTGTGCTTGAGAGAGAGAAAGAGCTAGTGGCCGGGCTGCACAGATGGTCTCGCTGCTGGCTGACTTCACTGTTGTCCTCTGACCGCTGTCTATAGATCCTGCTGAGCCTCCAGCAGGACTCCGCTGTTCTGGAAACTCGGCTGGCTCACATCAGCCAGCTGGGACCTAGGGCACAAACACAAACACACGTAGCATCCCTCTTTCACTTTGTCTTTGTCTGTGCTGTCTGCATAAGTGAGCATGTCGGAGGAAATCCCCAAAGAGTGAGCCGCAGCTAGCCTAGCGTTGCGCGGGTACTCTATTAGCCGCACTGAGTGCAGGTTGGACAGGCCTGGCCATTCAGTGTTATTTATATCCAGATACCAGGAGGAGCCAGGAGAGACTCATTCAGCCGGGCTCACACTTCTCTCTGCCTGATTAATTACTGATGAACAGTTACAGGTTCAACACACCCACAGGTTTCGACCACCCTTCAGGTTGATATTGGGTGGAGCTATGTAGTGTCGCCATATACTATAAAAATCATTAAGGTATAAGTTATTCTACCCTAAAAGTGGATTCTTACATCAATTTGGCATGTTTCACACTGTAAAGTGACTCACAAGTGCAATCAACACGCATAAGGAGCTAGATGTCATCAACTGATAGGATGGTCAGGGAGACAGTCCTGAGAAAGGGTCTAATCAGCCAAAATATGTGAAAATACCTGTGTGGGGGACCATGGTTGGGAACAACCATGTTATCTGATTGGTTGGTAAAACCACTGAGTATTGTAGCCATTCTCAGTTTAAATATGGGGTATTCAGACAAATGCAGTTAAAATAGCATTATGAGGATATTTTGGGCACATTTTTGTTAATTGGCCAGTCTTAGTTTATAGTCCAATACAAGAGAAGAAGACGTTGAGGTGCAAGTGGAGGCAACGCATTAATCCTTAAGTCTCACTTAAAATTAAAATGCAGCTTGGTGTGGGGACCACTTCTACTAATTCATGAAGATCAAAATAAAGTACAGTTTACTGAGCTTGGAAGAACATGGGGGGAGTGATTCACATCACAGCTGCTCTCAAATGCACAAGGCCTACACACACACACACACACACACACACACACACACACACACACACACACCTTGTCTGACACAGGCCTAATGGATAAATTGAGATTTCAGTTTGCTGGTCAGAAACATAACTTCACCACTGGAAAATATTGCTGTTGGTCTCTGTGTCTGCATTAGGGCAGTAAATTAAGCGTGGAACGTTTAACTTGAAGTCGTGACAATTTTACAAACCGTAGCGCTGTATCAAGGGAAACACTCTGTCCACAGAGACTCTCTGTCTGTGTTCTTCCATGTGAGAGGTAAATCATGCTGATGATGCCAGTAGATATATGGTTATAAATCAATACAGCAATATGATGCTCTTTAATCTCATCAGACCATTAGCAGATAAAGTGGCCCTCACGGAATAATGTAATGCTTTAAAAGCCCTCAGAGAGTAATGAGAGGGGTCTTGCTCTCACTGGGTTTGGAGGATTAGAGATGTGCATGTGTGTATATACAGTGTGTGTTACTGTGGATGTACATATACTGTGCTTTCAGTCGTTTTAGACTTTTTGTCCATTTTAGAGAGTGTATTATCAGAATCAGAATGATTTAAAATAAATGATTCTGATAAATATTGAATGAATGAATGAATAAATAAATAAATATTTAAAAAATAAAATAAAAACGGACGGTTAATTGGTTAACCACAGGGCACTTTACAATGTCCCTCTTGGCAACACTCTTATTTAGTTTTTGTTCAAAGTAGGGCTGAGCGATTATAGAGAAAATCAAATATCACAATATTCTTGACCAAATACCTTGATGTTCATATTGCTACGACATTGTATGGTTGACTATTGGTGCTTTAACAAAACTGTTATTTACACTATGAGATTTTTGATAAATTTTCTCCAGAAATATTTAATGACTTAGTGGGTAAAGGTAAATAATAGAACAGCTAGGACAGTCTGATAAGATCAGAAAATGGCATCACTTTACTGTAATGCAGCCTGTAAAACCAGGTAAAGACAACACCATATTACAAATCTAAGACGATATCTAGTCTCATATCTTGATATTGATGCAACATTGATGTATTACCCAGCCGTAATTAAAAGGACTTTAAGTTTCATATCTCAAGTTTGTATTTTTATACATTTTATTTATCAGAACTTTAATATATTTTGATGTTCCTCTGATCCGTTGTGACAATAAAACAATTTTTGTATTACTATTTTTTTTTCAAATTGACATCCACCGAGCCAAAATGCTATCATTACAGTGGTTAGCTCGTTGTGGTTTCCTAGCTGCGCCGCGAGGTAAAGGAGATTAGCTGGGAACTTCATGGAGTTAATGTTAGCTGCCTTACAGCTGTCAGAGTTGGCTTTGATTTCATATATTATCTTCTAACAGCTGTGTTCTCAGTAATGTGACAATCTGCAAGAAACAGGTTGCTTTTAAATCACCAAAATAGTAGTGGCAAAGTCATTAGCATTATGGCTAACACTGTGGTTACATAGTTTCTGACAAATCGTTTGGGCTATGCTTTCTAACATGATGTCATTGTGCTAACTGAGCAACAGAGCTGCTCAAGACACTTGTTAGATAATTTTTTTCTGAAAGAGTTCTCTGTTGATTTGTGTTTGTCGCTGTGTCTGTGGTGGAATATAATGTAAACAGAGAGTGGCGTGCCAGAAATGCAATGCTCCATGACACAGATCCCCTTCAAAGCCAGGCTTATGTTTGGTAGTCTCTCTAGTGGAGGAAGAGTAGAGGCAGCCCTAGTAGAGAAGCTGTGAGTAGTGTAGGATACCCCCCGATGGAGTCTAGACACTGGTGGTGATAGTGACGAATGAAGAGGACGCTGAGACCTGGATGGATGAGAAGAGGCGTGGGCTTCCACGTGAGCTCAGACCTAAGTGCTGGAAATGATGAACTGAAGATGCATGGGTTGGTAGAGGGTTTGCACTGAAATGACAGCTGACAGAGAGAGAGAGAGAGACACAGAGAATTTACGCTTAAGATTAATCTGTGAGTGCAACAGAGGCTGTCCCCAATCCAGCACAGAGGTCAGGGTGTGTGTAGAGGGTGTATGTTTTTTTGGCAGGCAGATCAGTGCTGCAATGAGTGTCATTGCTGATGAACCACGCTTTTCCTCAAAGACACACATCAAAAACACAAAATCTGAGTGATGGACGGTCAAAATGCAGTTGGGCATTTCATTAGACACATGTTTTGAGGACACAAAGATGTAAATATCACAACCCCAGAACACAAGGTCATGAGTCTCCTCCCACGCAAAGTGTGTGTGTGTGTGTGTGTGTGTCTGTGTCTGCGTGTGTGCGTGCATACTATTCCTTGTCTTTTCCAGGAACAACCTCTACAACATTTTTATCACTTACATTTTTAGTTATAGCTGGCCAGAGGCTCCGGATATTAAATGTGGTAGTGGCTGAGTAAGTCTGCCTTCAGATTCGGTTTCCAAAGAGGGGATGAGTCAATAATAGTAATGCAGTATTTTGCATGTATTAAACCTTTTTAATCTTGGAAGGATCAAAGAAGGAGGTCAGTGTTTGAAGAGGAAGATTTGTTTCTCTTAATAACTGTTTTAAAATAGCTTTTCTGGCAGATTGCGTTGCTAATCTTACATTTTCTTTTGTCTTTGCAACCAATAAGACATTGTTTTTGGTTTTTCTTCTTTTCAGTGATCCCCTATCTGCATGTATCTGTGTGTATACATCAATTATGTGAACATACACCAGAGCAGGATCATGTTTTAAAGCTGCCTAACCCAGTGTTTTCAGTTGGGCATTGTTCCACAGTTTGAGGTGAGATATTGGATGAGAATAGACTATTTTGATAGAATAATGACATAAAAAAACTTCAGAGAAATGTCTCATCATAGTTTTTGTTTTATTGTGAAAAGAAGAAGAAAAGATGTCTGACAGCTTGTGTTAAGAGAATCATAAGCTGTAAGGAGGATGATGGAGCCTCAAGAGATCAAGCTGTCATGTAATTAAGTAGATATAAAGCATGGGAAGGTGTGTGTGTGTGTGTGGTGTGTGTGTGTGTGTGTGTGTGGTGTGTGTGTGTGTGTGTGTGTGTGTGTGTGTGTGTGTGTGTGTGTGTGTGTGTGTGTGTGTGTGTGTGTGTGTGTGTGTGTGTGTGTGTGTGTGTGTGTGTGTGTGTGTGTGTGTGTGTGTGTGTGTGTGTGTGTGTGTGTGTGTGTGTGTGTGTGTGTGTGTTGACAGTATCAGCAGGAGGTGTTCTATAGCTGTGCTATAGGTCAGCTTTTCCATAATGGAGAACAGCAGAGCAAACTCTAGATCAGATTCCTTCCTTCGTGATACCCTTGCCTCTAGAAGAATAGAATTCAACTATTTAGGTTGTTATCACCCAGGTTATTTACCTGTAAAGAGGGTGTGGGGCTATAAGGCCAAACAAATGGATTTTTCTCCTTTAATTCTCTTACCAAATGCCCCGGGTTAGAGCAATGATCTGGAACTGAGCCTTGTCACAGTCCATTAGTTTTACTCTAGCGGGATTTCTGCCTCTGCAGACTGGGAACTGTAAACATAGGTTTAGCCTTGTTATAAAAAGTTGGAGGGAAAGAAATGTGTAGTGACGTTCGCCTGGATGGAAAAGTCTCTTAGTCTAAGAGCAAGACATCACAACACTGGGTAATGTGCAGGGATGAGTTGTTTTCACTTGTTTGTAGCCCTGACAGCAAAACACACTTGCACATAAAGAGGGCAGGACATACAAGTTAGCCTGTCAGTCTGAATGGTTGGCACGTGGGTAGTATCTCTGGAATTTGTGCTGACCTATTTTCTGTTGATGTGCTGACTGAAGACTGAGGCTCCAGTTTGGGACAGACATGCTTGTGTTCCTCTGGGGTAGAAATTGTCATTAGAATAATTTAGCTTCCAGAGAAAGCAGACAGGCAGATGACACTACTTCCGCTTGCTGGCATTGACTTGGTTTGTCCTGAGTCAAGGGCTGGATCTTTTGATTGGCGGAGCCCACTGAGGTAGGTCCCTTGGTGGCTTTGAAGGTCTGACTGAACCTGCTCCTGTGCTCTAAGGGAGAGGGCCTAGAATCAAGTGCAAACAGTATTGTTTATTTTGATAGTCATCAGGAAATTACCAATCAAAAGAGTTTAGAAACCAGTAGTAAACTGGGCCATATTTCACGATAACTGAGTTTAAAGTACATATATAGATAACTGGCAAAAAGTATACCACGTTTATAGCATTTGTAAACATCTATACAGTGGGGAGAACAAGTATTTGATACACTGCTGATTTTGCAGGTTTTCCTACTAACAAAGCATGTAGAGGTCTGTAATTTGTATCATAGGCACACTTTAACTGTGAGAGAAAGAATCTAAAACAAAAATCCAGAAAATCACACTAGATTTTTTTAAACATCAGTATTTGATACATCGGAAAAGCAAAACTTAATATTTGGTACAGAAACCTTTGAAATTACAGAGATAATGTTTCCTGTGGTTCTTGACCAGGTTTGCACAGACTGCAGGATGTTTCTACCTCCATGCTTCACGGTTGGGATGGTGTTCTTGGGGTTGTACTCATCCTTCTTCTTCCTCCAAACACGGCGAGTGGAGCTCTACTTTTGTCTCTGACCACATAACCTTCTTCCATTTCTCCTCTGGATCGTCCAGATGGTCATTGGCAAACTTCAGACGGGTCTAGGCTGTGGTTTGAGCAGGGGGACCTTGCGTGCGCTGCAGGATTTTAATCCATGACGGCGTAGTGTGTTACTATTGGTTTTCTTTGAGACTGTGGTCCCAGCTCTCTTCAGGTCATTGACCAGGTCCTGCCGTGTAGTTTGGTGCTGCTCCCTCACTTTCCTAAAGGATTAATGCCCCACGAGGTGAGATCTTGCATGGAGCCCCAGACCGAGGGAGATTGACCGTCATCTTGAACTTGTTCCATTTTCTAATAATTGCACCAACAGTTGTTGCCTCCTCACCAAGCTGTTTGCCTATTGTCCTGTAGCCCATCCCAGCCTTGTGCAGGTCTACAATGTGCAGGTCCCTGATGTCCTTACACAGCTCTCTGGTCTTGGCCATTGTGGAGGGGTTGGAGTCTGTTTGATTGAATGTGTGGACAGGTGTCTTTTACACAGGTAATGAGTTCAAACAGGTGCAGTTAATACAGGTAATGAGTGGAGAACATGAGGACTGCTCAAAGAAAAACTAACATGTCTGTGAGAGCTGGAATTCTTACTGGTTGGTAGGTGATCAAATATGTACAGTAGCGGCCAAATGTTTGGTTACACCTTCTCATTTCCTTTATTTCCATGACAATTTACATTGTAGATTATCACTGAAGGCATCAAAACTATGAATGAACACGTGTGCAATTATGTACCCCAAACCATCTCAACTGGGTTCAGGTCCGGTGACTCTGGAGGCGCAGCACTCCATCCCTCTCCTGAAAAAAATGATGGTTCAACTTAACGCAAACCGGATGGGATGGCATGTCGCTGCAGGATGCAGTGGTAGCCTTGCTGGTTCAGTATACCTTCAGTTTGGAATAAATTCCTAACAGTGTCACCAACAAAACACCCCCACACCATTACACCTCCTCCTCCATGCTTCACGGTGGGAACCAGGCATGTAGAATCCATCCGGTCACCTTTTCTGCGTCGCACAAAGACACAGCCGTTGGAACCAATATCTCAAATTTAGACTCATCAGACCAAAGCACATATTTCCACTTATCTAATGTCCATTCCTTGTGTTTCTTGGTTTCTCCTCAGCAGCAGAGGTGACTCTTGGTCTTCCTTTTCTGGGGCGGTCCTCATGTGAGCCAGTTTTGTTGTAGCGCTTGATGGTTTTTGGGACTGCACTTGGGGACTAGGGGTGGGAATCACCAGAGGCACCACGATACGATATTATCACGATACTTGGGTCACGATACGATATTATTGCGATTTTAAACTATTGCGATATTCTGCGATATATTGTACTCTATTACTTTTCCAACTTCATTATTTTGTCCCCAAAGGAAATATCGTCAACATCTGTTCATCTCACATGGATTTTATTGCTGTAAAAGTGACTGTCAAGCTGACTAACAACAAACACTTTCATGAATGTGTTATAAATGTTATACAACTGGCAAACTGAACTGTTTGCATTCAATTAAGGTGGATGCATCACAAGTCAATGCAACACGTTCTGCTGTTTTTAAACTTTCCTGAACTTTGAGTTTAACTTCTCTGTAGACCTTGGGTACGGCTGCATCCGTGAAAAAGCGGCGCGACAGAGTTACGTACCTTGGTTCCAATGTTTTGTTGACAAAATCCCTCATTTTCCACAACGTTGTATGGACGCAGGTCTTTGCACATGAAGCAGGCGATGGTTTGAGTTATTTTCTTCGCTCGTTCTGAA
The DNA here is from genome assembly GCF_008692095.1 of Etheostoma spectabile. NCBI lineage: Eukaryota > Metazoa > Chordata > Actinopteri > Perciformes > Percidae > Etheostoma > Etheostoma spectabile. The sequence goes on from NC_045736.1 coordinate 27,021,921, forward strand.
TTTGGAGGTAGCTTTGTCAAGCTAAGTGTGTCCAGTGTTGGTTGGTTTTTCGGCGGAGCTGGTTTAGCATTGGCTTTACCGTCCTCGGCTAACGCTAACTCTGGATGGTGGCGTGTAAGATGAGCCCTCATGTTGGTGGTGTTCCCTGAGTATTTTATTTGCATACGACATCCTTGCAATCGCATCTCATATCCATCTCAGTTGTCCCCTCCTTGTAAAAAATCCGAAAAAGTTCCAAACACTTGATTTAAATGCAGACGGTGCATTTCTGATTTCTCTCTCTAACGCTGACATGTTATTTTATCTACATCCTCCTGCACGCTGACAGTCACCCCGCTGACCTCACCAGAAAACAAACAGCGCCATCTGGTGGACTGAAGAAGCAACTGATTTGATATTCTACTACCAAAAAGTTAAATTCTCATGTGCAGTTTAAATAATAAAAAATCGATACTTGGCGTTTGTGTATCGATACAGTATCGCCACGGGAAATATCGCGATACTATGCTGTATCGATTTTTTCCCCCACCCCTATTGGGGACACATTCAAAGTTTTTGCAATTTCCGGACCGACTGACCTTCATTTCTTAAAGTAATGATTAGGGGTGATCCGAGTATCCGGCTGAAACGAGTATCCGGTACGAATAAAGCACTTTTGCAGAGTACAAGTATTATACGAGTAATATGAGTCAATATCCGTGCTCGGATTGAATAAAACTCCTCAACTGGCCGCGCAGCGTTCTGTGATAATCTGTGACTTAGCTGATTAGTTCTTGCCTTAATATGAATTCTAACATTTGTCCAATAGGGCTGTCGGTTGTGTATCAACCTGACTTCTGCACAACACAACTGATGGTCCCAACTCCATTAATAAGGCAAGAAATTAACCCTGACAAGGCCCATCTGTGAAGTGAAAACCATTTCAGGTGACTACCTCATGAAGCTCATTGAGAGAACACCAAGGGTTTGCAGCGCTGTCAAAAAAGCAAAGGGTGGCTACTTTGAGGAATCTAAAATATAAGTCCTATTTAAGAGTTATTTCACACTTTTCTGTTAAGTACATAATTCCATATGTGTTAATTCATAGTTTTGATGCCTTCAGTGAGAATCTACAATGTAAATAGTCATGAAAATAAAGGAAACGCATTGAATGAGAAGGTGTAACCAAACCTTTGGCCTTTACTGTATTTCATGCAATAAAATGCAAATTCATTATTTTAAAATCATACAATGTGATTCCCTGGATTTTAGAATCTCTCACAGTTGAAGTTTACCTATGAAAACAATTACAGACCTCTACATGCGTTGTAGAGGTCTATATAACCTATTTTCCAGATCGCTAAAAGCAACAAACCGTTGAGTTGTGTTCTTCAAATTTGGGAAACAAAATAATATTTGGCAAAAGCCCCGTTGGCCTGTAATGATGTCTTCAGTCTAGAAATGCAGACTTTGGAGGACCCAGCCCCTGAATAGGAACACAGCAATGCATAAAGGTTGACTGTTTTTTTTTTTTTTTGCCTAATTTTTAATAATTCATGGTCAAATTCCTTTACTGCAAGTAAACATTAAATGTATGCACTTTGTGGGCTGCTTTCAAGCAAGAACCCCTTTTGCATACCACAAAAAACATCCTTCAAGTAGAGCTTCACAGTCTGAATTGGGAAGTAAACATAAAAAAGAAACCATAATGCATTTGAACACACAAAGACACATATCTACAGTGATTTGTAAATGCCTTCCTTACTCTGTAACTAAAAAATTTGAATTTTATTATAATGGGTTATCAGGGTACCGCTTTCCTGGTTAACAGTCCCAGTTTATTAAGTTTATTATGTCATATTTCATATCAGAGCCAATGTACTAGAAGTGACACAAATCAAGCATAAGCCCATTTTTATTGCACTTTGTATGTTTGTTTTATGTGGCAGAGGGAGTTAAATAGAAAAATAACAGATTTAAACCTTTCCCCACTTTTAAATTGGCAATGTGTGGACAGTTAAGGATGGCTACTTTATATCACCGTGGCAACACGCCTGATGGCTGAGTCAGAAACTCCATAGAAAGCCAGAGGTAGGTTAATATGAGGTCATCATGCTGGTGTCACCTCGGCCATCCTGAAACCAAAGAGGTCTGAGTGAAAGCACGGCTATGACGTTAATAATGATGGCAATGAGTAAATTGGAAGACACGGTTGCCATGGAAATAAAGAGGAAAGAGGACTAATTGAAGGGGCTAAGGGGGGCATCAGAGCTGGGCTCTAAGTCATTGATCATGCAGCCTGCCTAGACTTGCTGACAGCCCAAGGTGAGATGGAGATGGATAGACAAAGAAGGGGAGAGTGCACAGAGTGGAGGAGGAGGAAAATGTGTGAGGGAGGGAGGAAAGGTGGGAGGAGGAGTAAGGGATGTGTTCATCGATCTATTGGTGTCGTCTGCTGACATGGCAGCTACAGGACTCCTTTATGTTGGCAGAGACACCATAAATCTACAGTAAGTGTTTTGGCACATGCCTCTGTGTCCACATGCATTCATTCTAGGGTTGGGAATCACAGGGTACCTCACGATACGATACCAGATACTTGGTCATGACAGAGATAATATCACAATACTACTCTGCGATAAAGGAAATATATTGCTAGATAATCCTATAATTATACTTCTCAATATTGGTCTAACTATGGATACAAAATGCCAGTGAAAAGGTTAAGTTCAGGTTTTCTCTATTTATCTCAAAAGTCTAAACTCTTACACAGCACAATTCTGCAGCACCAGTTTTTCAGTCTGTAAATTAAAATGATAGAACTATAGAGCAACTATGGGTCAAGATTTTGGACTTAAACATGGCCCGGGCGTCTGTTATTTTCCTCAAACTGCTGTCCGCCATCCCGTTGAAACCTCTTTCTCTTCAGCTAGGTAACTTATGTTCAAGTTTCCCTCATACACGTATTGAATGCCACCTGGACGAGCCATGAAGTTGCCCCCTTTCGGAGCAGGGAAATCTATTTAGAGTGCCTCAATTAATTTTTTTATTGCTATTTGGCGCTAGCATATTGATTGAGGACAACTGCACTTTACTTTACAATACCTCATGTGACGCCACTTCACTTTACCTTACCTTACTTTGCTTCAGTCTACCTTTCTGCACATTGTCTATTGTTTACCTGTTTTTCTTGTGTGTTTACTTGTTTGTTTGTTTTTGCTTTCATTGTAGAGAATTGCTGCTGTAACAAAGGAATTTCCCCGTTGTGGGATGCATAAAGTATCATCTAATCTAATCTAATATTTTGTCCCACCACTAATGCATTCTGGCACTCACACCTTAGCATTAAGGTCCTCTTCTTACAGCCATAGAGATTGGATAATGTGTGTGAGGTAGTAAGCAAGTGCTTGTCAAGAAAGGGAGATATGTTAAATATGTTATCTATTTATTAAACTGGCATTTCAACATATCTGTGCTACAAGTAATTGTGTCAGAATTGAAAAATCCACTGTCTCCCAGAGGCAGCACTGATGCTAAGCTATAGTGAAGGCCGACCTTTGCTGCTTAGAAAGGGCATTGTGTGGTTTTCCCCGGGCACGTTTTGTTTATGCTGCCGTTTGTTCACCCAGCATAGCTTCCTTGTCCCTCACTGCATGGCATGATATTTAGCGCTGAGACGAGGCCCTGGTGGCAGCTGCATGCTGTGCAGGGAATAGACCTGAAGAACAGATGAGTGAAATTGTGTAAGAGCCGGAATACAATTTGTGTGTTACTTATCTGCAAGTGGAAGAGCTGAGTAAAACAGATTCTGATGTCAGGGAAACCATTTGTGAGAGCAATCTGACACAACAGACCGACCTGTTGTCGAGGCTAGAGGGACTTGTTCTACGTTATCAGCTCTCTCGATCCTTCCCCCATCCTCGGCAGCATTAATGGTATGGTGCGAATATGGGGCAATGCTCGCTGCACAGATTGCAAATGGAATTTCCCTCCTGTCATCTGGGACTACTTTTCCTGATTTTATATTACAATTACACAAAGCTTTACTGACATATTTAGACAGTCTTCATGGCTCATTTGAGTCCCCGATTGTCAGGGGTAAACACTGCTGAAAGCACGTGTTTTGAGCTTCCCTTCATCAATTCTTCTCATTTCTAGCTCTATCTATTCCGCTTGTCTCCTTGCCTCACATCTGTCCCTTGGGGCTAGCCCAGCTTAGAATAAACATCGGCAACCAGCTTTGTCTCTATGGCAACAGCTGCACATGCTGAATGGCAGAGCAGGCATGGAGTAGATATGAAAGGGTGGTGATGGTGCTGCATGTTGCTAAATGGGATCTAGTGCCATTTTGGTGATGTGGTGCAAGGTTAAGGGGTTCTAAGATCTGCTAGAGCCCCCCTGGAGACGCGTCTTTTTTTTCAGATGGAAACCAAAGGAAGAAGCACAGAATGATGGTGTGGTGAGATGGTAGTTATTTGTCTAGGTAACCCAGTAAAAGGGGTCAGTGGGGTTGGCCTATGAAAGCCACCCAGTCAGTCTGTCAGTTGGTTTAAGCTCACCCTGACCCCCCCCCCCCCTTAACACCTTGATTACCCGGCTAGCCTGTTTACAATGAAAGCAGCTTTTGCCTCCATCCCACTTTCTGTGACAGCCTGAGGAAGTGTTGGATTGATCCGGCCAATATGCTCAATCCGCTCAAGCATGCAGAATATTTGTTTTTCTTTTTTCCTTGTTGACTTGTCTAAATATTATTTAGTTCCACCATTGAGCGGATTTGTCAGCAGGGATTTTGCTGGGTATGTTTTTACTCCCCATGCTGATGGCTGAGTACTTCAACACTGGATGTTTCTACATTTTTTTCCCTTTTATGTAATTTGAGGATTGTGCTCAGTTGTACCCATCTGCTTCCCTGGTTGTTTCCAAGCAAGGTGCAACCTGTTGCTAGAGCAGGATGTCCTCTGTCCTCATTCATACTTCAACAATATAGGTGTCAAGATTCTCCAAGTCCTTGATTGGATTACGTTTTTGATTCTTAGGTCACGGTTCGATTTTGATTTTTAATTTGTTGGTTTTTTGACGCACAGGTTGCTATGCCATTTTTAGACTAGACTTTTATGCAATATAATATCTGACCTTTGTTCGCAATGTACTACACTACATTGTCAAATTTTAAACATTTAACAACATAATGTAAAAATAACTTATATCTTCAGTCAATTGGAAACTTTAGCATAATAACCTACCATCTAGATTCTTTTTTGTAACTGCAGTCTTCTTAACTGAATATGATATTCAAGTTCACAATAAAACAAACAAAAAACAGCAGCTATGTCCATAGTTTTCTCTGAACAATGAAGTATTTTAAACTATTTCCGAACAGCTGAACAGATACCACACAGATAACTGCCATGTTAGTCGTGCTGCCAGTGGATGAAGATGGTACACGCACAGAGCTTGCAAACTGTGGCTTTTTTTTGTCGACAACGCAAACGTTCCCAACATAACACACTGGAAATCCAAACTACTTCCACACCGGCGACTTAAGTGAAAGAGGAGGGGGTTCAAGTTCTGTCAATGGTTCTCCTGCATCTGCAGTTGCCATGCTATCTTTTGACTGGCTGTAGCTAAGTAAAAGGAGGTTGACTGGCAGCACTTCAACAATTGACAAACTGACCGAAGAACCAGTTAATTATGCAGAGTCGTGTCACTGAACCGGGAGAATGAACCTACTCATTCTTGTTTGTTTTTTTACCTCCTTCAAGCCGGCAGCGCTTCACTTAAGCTGAGTGCGATCGGTGTATGCTTGGTTGTGTGTGTAGCGCAACTTCTTCTGCTTATATGTTTGTAGTAATCTAGCTTGTAGAATCAATTTCTCTTAAAGGTTCCATCATGGTATGAAAATTTTACTTTATGAAGTTTTTTAACATTAATATGAGTTCCCCCAGCCTACCTATGGCCATTCAGTGGCTAGAAATGGTGATAGGTGTAAACTGAGCCCTGGGTATCCTGCTATGCCTTTTGAGAAAATGAAAGCTCAGATGGGCCGATCTGGAATTTTGGCTCTGACACAGGAAGTAATTTTAACCGCTCCTTCACTTAGCTAGTCCTCTGCCCAATTACATTTGCCCTTGCTTCTTGTTTGTTTTATGTGCATCGTGTGCGTCTATTCATGATAAATGCAATATTTTAGTATCAAGGCTGTTTGTGGTGCGCTGCAGGCCAATTTGTAAGCATTGACCTAGAAGAAGCAGACGCTCCATCTGCTGTTATGTGCAACATAAGCCACACTGAGCCAGGTAATTCAATACCACTTCCTGTCCTCACCTTGGGCAAACAGGCAAGGCCGAAGAGATACAATTTCAGGGAAAGTGAGGAAGGGGGACACTTTTAGTGTCAGTGTTCTTGTACAATAATTATGTGCATGGACAAACGGCTGGCTTCAAGGGGAAAACAAATGAGGTGGGCTTTAGAGCTTCTTGTTAAACCTGGGCTGAGCCATCTTTGTGTGTTTGCACGCCACGTGTGTGCACTGAAAGTGTGACCTTTCCTGAAGAAACTAATACAGAAAACATCCTCCATCCCCTTCCCAGCTGGCTTTGTATTATAATATACAAATTACAGTATGCCAATTTGGAGTCAAGAAGACAAGGGTACAAAGGGGACAAAGATATTGTCAGGGCTGGACTTGTGACTTAGCTATCTGCTGCCACCTCCTTCGATCCCATAATCGATCAGTATCAAATGAGTAGGTTGTGTTGCCCTGAACTGCACCTAGTACTGAAAGGAAACATTGATTAATTGTATGTCATTTATCATGGATAATAACCGAACATTACTTAGTTCCTGTTTCTTAATAATTTGCATTGTTTTATACCATTGACTTTGAATATATCATCTTGGCATTTTTTCTACTTTCTGACATTATATACTCTAAACCAGAGGTTCTCAATATTTTTCTGTCATTCTGAAAAATGAAAATCATGCCCCTCGCCCACCCCAGCAAGATCAGATTTCATTTTCATCAGTCATTAACAATACAATAGAACAATACAAAATTAAGAAAATATTCATGTTTGCAAGATAGCCTTGCTATCAACAGAGCACTTTTGTTTTGTTTTTTCACTTCATGATTTGTATTCATACACCTTTAGGTTTGCTCAAGACGCCCCCACAGTGGTGACTCTATACCAACCAGTTTTAGAACCACTGACTAAACAGTATATTTGAAAAAAAATCAACATAACTGTTAATAAGAAAAATTTATTAGATACAGCAACATCAAAAACACCATACAAAATAACAAATTATAAATTGGATATTAATCCAGGCTTCCTCTGTCAGTTCTGTGAAAAATTTTATTTATTCATTTTTAAAAGTACATAGAAAGATAGACTTAATACATAGTGACATTTTCCTCGCCTTGAATGGGCATTTTCATTTGTGCAACAACAGCGGTGTTTATCCAATGCTCTCACAGTTTACCATTGTTCATTCCTAACTGCTGATGCTTATTATTAGTGAGCATAATGTTTTCTCTTTTTCTTCCTGGACAGAGTGGTTGACAGGGACAGGACAAGGAAGATGGATGAGCTGCAGGATGTACAGCTGAATGAAATCAAGCCGCTGCTGACCAATAAGGTAAGTTGTGGGTAGGTCAGGACAGTGACCGACTGCTGAGGCAACACACACACACACACACACACACACACACACACACGTGGTGCACATTTAAAGGGAATGAGCACCTCATATGGTCCTCCCAGGCAGATGCATACGTAAATACAGTACACTAGGCATGCAGACTCTGCAGTCCTGTTCATCAAAGTGAATTATTCATATATGCTTGACTGTGTAGAGTGGGAAAAGAAAGGAGAGAGCAAAAAAAGGTTGTTGACGGAATGATGCAAGAGAGAAGAAGAGAAGCGGGGAGTATAATGTAAGACACGCAGACAGACAGAAAAGACAAACAAGCAAGAATGAAGAGAGATCAAAGGAGATACTCATCCCATTATTTCTTAGAGCTTTAAAGATTGTAGCAAGTGAGAGACAGCAAAAACAGAAGTAAGTATGGAGGAGAAAAAAAAACCAATGGCAGATGAAAGCTATTCCCATCCTCTTGTGGCCTCCTCTTCCCTGCTCCATCTCAACAGCTGATTAGCTGATTACAAAGACTGTTTTGTTCTCCCCCCAGGCAACTGTCACAGTCAGGGAGAAATGGTGCCTCACAGGAGAAGTGAGTAGTGAAGTATCAGGTCTGAAGGGATTGTATCACCTGCATGCTGCGTTAGGTAGATGTCTCTTGTGTGAGGTGACAGGGTGGGGAATCTACATCATTAAAACCATCTGAATGAACGATACTGGTACTGACCTCTCACTCCCCCTAGTGGTTGCCATATACACATTTGTGAATGATTGCATTGATGATTTTGCCAGGTATGAGGAAGAACTGAGTACTGTCTGCAGCAGCAAAGTAGCTTTAACAACAGTAAAGAACAACATAAGTGCCTTTTGCAAATGTTACAGATGTATGTGATTAAAGTTGCTTCAAAGTAGGACATGCTTAAGAGAACACAATAAGACAAATGTATAACATTTGGCATAACAATAAATAAAATGTACAAGCACAGTTGCATCACAACTTCGGCCAGTCAGATTACTAGTACCTTAAGCTTATTTTAGTAATTATTGTGTGGTATTTACTTCATGGAAATAATGCAAATATGTTGAGGTTCACTTCACTATAGTCAAAGAAATTCACTGTTCCTTCCTGGACTTTGATGTTGTATCTAAAATTAAAAAAGGTGATAATGATCCAATTCTTTAACACCCAAGAACTGCATTATTGCAACGGAATAGTGTAGACTTCGGATAGAAACATCTTTTCACTTTGATTTCTGCTGAATAGCTATTTCAGTAGGAAGAAGAAAGGGAGAGGTTTATAGCCACCATCTGTCTCTTTACCAATATGTACCCTACTGGTCTGGCCTACAACTGAATCCCACAAGAATCTTCTTTGTTGTTGCCCACTTTCCTGTTTCTACCATCTATTCTGTAGCTTCCTGCTGTCTGAATAAAGACAGAAACCAACTGAGAAAAGACTGTAAAAATGCTTCACCATTACTTATGTAACGTGTGTTAAGAATCAAGTTTTAATGATATTGAAAGCTAAATTAATTTCAAATATTATGGTGATATGATGCAAATACATCTAAATTCCTAAAAACATGAGATGTTGCAGTCATAACTTGCTGTGATCAGAAGATTGCCACAATCATGTATCCAGATGACACAATCAGTTGAACCAACAGATTCATTAACAACTAAATGAAGTGCTCCTTGCAGTATGTCACACCCAATCATATTATTCAGATATTGCTGTAATCTGGGCACAGTTCTCTATCTGGATCCCGCTACCAAAATGTGCTGTAATCAAACTGAAAAGACATGGTTATTGTTTGCAACATAATGAGCAAATGTTTAGGTCTAATTATGACAAAATATATTACCAACCAATAGTTGTTAGGAGCTTTGTTCACACATGGATACTTATGGCATTATGTAAATTATGTTGAAAAAACCAACACATCCTGTGCCATCCATCTAATATATATATATATATATATATATATATATATAAACCTCCATCAGAGTCTTACATAAGTACAATAGGTCTTAGTATTGGCTTTATATGTATATAGAAATATGGCATTTATAAGCCTATTTATATTCTAACTCTCCTCTTTTACTTGTCTTGCAGAATGCACGCAACTTTCAAGATTTCGACTGCCAGGTGAGTGTTGCTTACTGCTCCTACACAAAACACTGCAGTGCCATGGTTGGAGGAGATGCTGTTGTGATAGTGGAAGGGGGGTTGGGGCATTGGGGACATGGCCCCATTCCCACCCTCCTACTGCTAAACCCATTTGTTTTCTTGCCCTACATCTGAATGTTGTTCATCCAACTTTACTACAACACATGCTGGTGAAATATAGGATTTTTCGGGGGATAGTCAGCGGTGGTGTATATAATGTAAATATAGATATTATCACCACATCACCACATGCCTGTAAACATAGAGAATTGCAGCGCTTTGAAGTAGTAGAGTTTATGATGCAGTCGGCTCGTAAAATGTAATGAGAATCAAAGTCATTTAAAAAAAAAAAATCAAAGTTATTTAAAAATTACATTGTGAAACGGGTGAATTGGGATCGCAATTTTATAACAATTTATCGTGCAGGCCTAGTACTGCGGTAGCATATCACATGACCTGGTAAAGCTACGTTTTCAGATAAATAATTGAGGACTGCTTTTCAATGTATTCAAGCTATTTTCTACAAGTTATTATTCTGGATTACTCATAAAGAAAAATAAACTTCATTATTTGTTACATACAGTGGTACAGTACAATGTAGTGAAACTCAATCTCTGCACTTAACTAATCCTTAGCATTAGGAGCTGTGGACACCCTCATTGCGTCGGGGGAGCAACTTATAGTTCAGTGTCTTGCCCAAGGACACTTTGACATGTGGCCAGAGGAAGCCAGGATCAAACCGCCAATCTTGTGGTTGAGGGCCGACCCTCTCTACCTCTGATCCACTGACCAAAAAGCATAAAAATAATAATAATAATTCATTCTTTATTATTACTGTAAGGAAAATGACAATGTCACAGTTCAAAACACAGTATACTTTCTTATTAAATATTAGGAAGAGAAGTGCATTGATTTCATTTATCTTTTAGTAGTTGTCTCAGCTAATGTCTTGCACAGTAAGATTGTGGGAATGTTTGTGTTACAGAAACTGTGCTTGCATTTTCACAGTAAGTCTTTCAAGCAAAGTCGGGTATTTTTATGTGATAATGTAAGAATAATTATCATTCAGTAAAAAGGGACATTGGCCTTGAGCAGGCACTGTTCCAGATCCCTTTCTTTGATGTTTTCTTTGCATGGGGAATGGGATTACCAGCCCTCCGCCTCTGTGCTATGCAATTGGATGTTTCTGGCAGTGTCTCTTGCTTGAGGAGTGCTGTGTTTCATCAGCACCATGGTTGCAAAGGGTTAAATCTTTTATCCCTCTCATATTCTGCAGTCATGGCTGCTTCCAGCATCCCACCAGAGCTAAATATAGCTGCTGCAGGCAGGGGATGAGAGTAAAACATGTTAGCTGGAGCAGACATGCTACATGCTCTATTCCTGTCTGCTTTGTCACTAATACATTAACATTCATAAAATGCTGCACTCCCTCAGCTGGTCACATTTTCAATTTCATATTTCTGTCAACTCATCCTCTTGTGTGAAGTTGAGGTCCTGCAGTTGTACTTTTGAGAAAGACAAGACCGGAATTTGTCCCAGTGGTATTGAGGCAGACTTGAGCTGATTTGACCTTATTTCCATGGCAGCCGTTTTGACCTCACAGTCAAATCAGGAGTCCAAAGGAATTATTAACAAACATCTTTAAACTGATGATTCTTTGAACATTATTTGGAAGTATATACAGTTTATAAAAAATGTTACTTTAACAAAGTGAGAAGTTTATAGATAATATTGTTTTAATGGAAGACATTTTGACATGTCACAGCAGGAAAAGCACATGTGTAAATATCAACATCAAAAACGATTGAAATAGGGTCCTGATATTATGCATGTCGATTCCCTATCACTGCTCACTGGTCTTTCTACGAACTCGATATGTCTGCTGTGAAATAGGCCTGTTGTCAAATTAGCTCGCAATCTTGGGAATAACTCAAACATGTAAATGAGTTTTAACGGGCAGATATACATTCTTTTTAACTAATACTATTTTGTAATCATGAAAATGTATATTTATGTTTTAAGTTATACTGGCGTAAAATCTGAGCATAGGAGAGTTAGCTTACTACCGATTGAGCAAATAGCCACAATTTCTAGGATAAATTGTGATCGCAAGCTGTATTATACCAAAAATATTGGTCACATTCAAATATGTTCCTTTCATATTTTTCAACTGTGGTTCTAGTTCTTCTCAGTGTTAAATAGATATGTATTGCTATTTAAATCTTGTACATTTTTGTTTGCAAGTGTAGGAAAATTCTTGGCTTGTTGGTTAGAGATGAACTAATATGAACTTAAATGTGATGTTAAAAAAATCAAAAGGTCTTTTGTAAGGTATGTAATTTCATTGGACCTCACTACCACGGTCACAGTTTAGTAATACACGAACAACCAGAGCCCACATGTAGCACAAGGCATTAGCTGCAGACCTGTCTGTCTGTTTGTGGGGGAGGGGTCCTCACCTCTACACCATCACTCTGAACAATGATGTGACATTCCAGCAGCTAGAGGACAAAGCCAGCTACTCTCCCTGTTGATTACTGCTTAGACTTCTACCACAGGCGGCCCATAGGTACTGCAACAGTCAAAGAGTCAAAACCCACTGCACCTGCATGAGAAGGGGGGCGTTGATGGTGGTGGTGGCCGATGAGGTAGGGTCAGAGAGGAGAACCTAGAGGGTGTGGTTCTGCAGTCTTGTGCCCCTTAAGATGTCCTGCTTACACTACTGAGAAGCGAGTAGGGGAGGAAGGTGTGAGTCAGCCTCCTCCACCCATGGGACCTGCTGTGTTTTAAAGTGCATACTTGAGAACACAGTTACCTCAAGGAAATGGAAATGGCTGACTGTACAATTTAAAAATAGAACATCTTAGGGTTGATGGTGTTTGCTGTGGAGAGCAAAAAGTTTCAGATGGTGTCCATGGAATCTGAATGCATGTGACGTTTTAGGTAATTGTCTCCAAAATGTTTTGTGAGCTTATAATTTTCATGATTAGATTTTTATTTTTTTATTTTATTTTTTTTATTACACACAGTATAGTGTATAGATAATATCATATTAGTTTTCACATGTTGTGGTTTTGTCAAGTTTTGATACCGTTTCTCAATTTGCCCTTGTACCATTCCATACACGATGAGAAGAAGCGGTCTACTTTGTTTTGCTGCTGAGTCATGTCTTTGGCTTTTTAAAATCCTCACTGTCTCATTAAGGTCAGCAGAGGGCGCCATAAGCCTGTCCATTGTGTGGCTGGCAGGCTATTTTTTGTGTGATGTGTTTTTAGTCTGCTGGGCTTTTCTTGTTGTTGATTTTCTAAGTTTTAAATATCCTAAAGGTAGGCTTAGGCATCACAGAAAAGTAGTGTATGGCACAGATTTTGCCATCATCTTAGAAGAGGGTAAAATTGACTATCATGCAATAGACCATGTCATGTCATGTGGTGGAGAGTTTAATAAAAAATGTGCTTGGCCATCTGGAAATCAAACCTTAGATTCTGGCAGGGTTAATGCAAAGCTCTACATTGAACTTAACTACGACGCCCAGAGCGTCACTGTGTGCCTGTTTGACTCCTCAGACTGCAGAGTCCTGCTATGAAGCACAGTGACTCAGTTTATGACACAAAGAGGCGCCTGCCCTGTCGAGGAAAGGCTAAACATGTTCGGTCACACGTATCATCTCCAATCACATGTACCCAATAATCTGGCATCACTTTATATGTACAATTAGTCATGTCCTCACCACAATCTGGCTTGAATGACTGGAGATGGAACTAAACAGATTAATTACGTTTTTTGCAAACCTTACAATGCTTACATCTCTTTTGGCATCATATTGTATGGCTCATATTAGGTGTATTTTTGATACTTGTATTACTTTAGTGGTTTAGTCTGTATGTAAAGTGATTATTTCTCGAAATGTACATATACTGCATGCGTGTCAATGGCACCCTCTGTGGGTTAGGACAGGAACAATTTAGAGGAGAAACAGCCGGTTACAACCCAAATTGCTTCTACATTGACTAACCAATGAAGTGCCCATGGACTTTGTAGTCCCATCCACTCTGTTGTTCACATGTGTGCCATTGGCTGCACAGAGCAGCCTATCTAAAACAAAGGCCTGACAACCTGCACTGCCAGCACTTGTGCAGATGACAGAGAAGAGTGGAAAAGGAGATATCAATAAACTATGTGGATCAAATGATTCAGAGGCAGCTTAAGAAAAAATAGATTATGCATGGTTGTGAATGTTAAATAAAAATAGTTACTCATTGTGGGTTTATTTTCTAATAATAAGTAAAATTGAAACATGAGGTTCATTATTTTGAATGTCAATACTGAAATGAACACTGGAGCTTTGCAAGATGATTTACATGATAAAGTAGTGTTGCAGTATGTACAACATTTTCAGCAAAGCTATTGTTGGTGTATGTCAGACTGCATTTTACGCTAGTTCTGCTGAGTGACTCTTGAAAATATAAGTTATTAACAGGGTCTGCCTATGGATATTAATGTTGAGGTATTTCTTATTTGGATGCTAAGGTCACTTATAGTCTTTACCCTCAGCAAGGTGAAGCTAAAGTAAATCTGGAGACTATTGTTGCTAATTCATAGCGATGAGCAGCCATTTTGCTGATGCAGAACACAGCCCAGGGCGAGCTGTCAAAGTCAACCTCCTCTCCTCTCTCTTCACTTTATCAGTTTTACAGTGTGACGTCAGCAGCCTGCCCATTTTCCAGGACTGCCTCTGCATCCTTTGCACCCCATCACCCCTCATCCTCCCACTCTCCCCCCTCTTCTCTTCTCTCCTTTAAGCCCCACCCTCTCCCCCTACCCACCTGACCCTCTGTAATCCAATTAGACGCACCGGTGGCTGAATGTACGGACGCACTGTGACTACCAAGCACAAACTGCAGTCTCACTCGCCTCCCCCTTCTGTCTCTTTTCCTGCTCTATTTCCTACCTCTTGTCTCTGTCTCTCTCTCGTTCTCTTTGCATCTTGTCCACTCCCCTTCTGCTTCCATTCAGATTATTTACCCATCTCCTCCGTACTCCCTCTGCTGTGTCTTTCTCCTCCCTCTCTTCTTCATCTTCCTTGTCGCTGCTGCTCTAGCCGCCTCACCCTACATCCCTCCCTTCCTACCAACGCTCCCGCCCTCCTCCTCCTCTTAGGGATCTTCAAAGCTGCCGAGCACACACTTGCACATAGCATAACACACTCCTCTCCTGCTTGGGAAAAACATGTCAGCTATTCTGGACCTGGACCAGATTGCATGCTCTGGGAATGGAGTGGTGAGTGACAAATGTATCTTGCCTGCCTTGACACACCTGGCTGAGTTCTTGCAGCAGGAGGTTCTGGTTAAGATTAGGGGGAAGGTTGTTGTGCAGTTTGCCCAAAGAAGGAGACAGCAACTGGCTCTAAGAAGGAAAAGCTGGTGGGAGTCTTTCTTGTCACCACCTTCAGCAGACGGCTAAGACTTTGGGCTTTTTCTTTCTAGGCAGCTGTGTGTGTGTGGTGTGTTGGTGTGTGTGTGTGTGTGTGTGTGTGTGTGTGTGTGTGTGGTGTGTGTGTGTGTGTGTGTGTGTGTGTGTGTGGTGTGTGTGTGTGTGTGTGTGTGTGTGTGTGTGTGTGTGTGTGTGTGTGTGTGTGTGTGTGGTGGGTTTTGTGTGTGTGTGTGTGTGTGTGTGTGTGTGTGTGTGTGTGTGTTCCTGCAAGTCACACGGTACCCATGTGTGCAGTCTGCACAGCCTAAACATGCTGAGGGGCAGTAGTGCATTTTAATGTGATATGAAAGATGCATGTTTGTCGTGCTCAAGTGTCTCTGAATCTGCAAATGCCCAGAAAATGTGTACGTGCCTGTCAGTATGTGGGTGTCCATCCATCAGTAGGCTTGTTGGTATTTTTGTGTTTAAGGGGGCATTTATGTGTTTTTCCAAAGCTGCAGGAATGCGTGTTTTGCCCGTGAACGGTTGAAGATGGTTTTCCCTATTCTTTTATCAATGAAAACAAGCTGGAAGGTCACTCACCCCACAAAACACTGTAGAAACGACACCTCAAAACCAGCGTAGCGGCTCCTTCTCTCCCCTGCAGAGACTTTGAGTTTGTAGTTTCAACCTACTGCTTCAATGACACGTGTGTGTTGCAGGTGGTGAGGGCTGTTTGTGTCAAAGAAGAGCAGGGTGGCATGTACCTGGCATGATCCCACTGGAGAACATGCATAAGAGACATGGATGTGTGTATGTGTCTCTATGCATATGTAGTTGTGTGTACATTGAATTAATTTGCAGGCTGCTTCGTGTTTCTTGCCATGTAATGCTGTCCTCGGGGGTGATTGGTGCCGTTCCTGGCAGGGCGTGGAAAACAGGAAGGAGGGGGAGGAGGGATTGATAAGAGAGGGATTGCGGGAAGAGGAACAGCATGACATACTGCTCTCCTTTTTTCACCTCCCTCACCCTCCTTGTTCTGGTACCAAAACCCAAGAGTCCAAGTGTTTGCCCCGGGCAACCTCCAGAAGCCCCTCTCCTCAAAGCACAAACCCCTACTCAGTATTCCTATCTCACCTACTACCCCCCAAACACCCACACACACTCTTATTGTCCAACTACTAGCCGCTATGAATGTTGCTACCATTGCAATTCTCTCCCTCTTTTCCCCCTCTAGCTGTCCAGGCTAGCCCCACCCCATGTCTGATGTCTGTTTTCTTGGTGTGTATGTGTGTGTTTGAGATATATATATATATATATTATATATATATATATATTATATGAAAGGAAATGGTGAGAGGCAGCACTCCCAGATCAATACAGCTTTTACACTATGCCAAGAGCTTAATGGATAGATTAAAAACCCTCTCCTTCGCTCCCTTTCCATAGCCCTTTGTCCATGATTCTCAACCCTTGTTTGTGCCAGGGCATGGCTTAAAAGGCACAACAATTAAAGCAATGCGCCTCTTCTGTTTTAAGGCACACCCTTCTGTTAGTCCTATAGGACTCCCCCTGTCTCCTCTCTCTTTCCTCCTGTCTCTGTCCCTACTTGCTTTCACGCTCTATTTCCTCCCATCCACATCCACTCACCGTTATCATTTCCTATCAGTGGTATGGCGCAGATGCCTGCTTTCTCTGGAGTATGTACAGTACATGCACATGACAGAAGGCAGGCATTAGCACAACTGTTTGCCTTGTTTGTTAGTGCAAATCCTCTCTTCTTAAACTGAGTGTCCTTGACTGTCCTTGTGTTAAAAACAAAATCGGCAGCAATGGAGACTTTTCTCTTTGTCTACAACAGGTTGTTCTGGCCTGTCCCGTCCCGTCCCCCCTCCCCACCCCCACCTATCCACCCACCAGGCCGAGGTTGCAGAAATCATTTCATTATCTGTGAAAAGGCCTCAAATAAGTGCAAGGTCTACTGTCAGCAGGAGTGTTTCTTCATGGTTTGTTCCATCTCAGCTTGAGAAGTTCTATTCAGTAACAGTAGACTGCAGACCAATAAAAAAGCAACCCTTACTGACTGTGTGCTACATAGTTTCCCTGTTTTGTGCGACAGTCTAATCTCTGTACCAACACCCACACAAATGAAGATATCTAATTCCGTTGCGAGTATTTTTCCTTTTGTGTTACTGTGTCCATTACAGATTGCAGATGTAAATCACTGCAGCCTTGTCCTTGAGAATGTAACTCCATCTCTTCTGAAGAGATTGTGAAACATCCATCAGATAACCTGTAGTGGGAACCAAGGAGGGGCAACAGTTAAGAGTCACAATCCCTCTATGTCAGTCAGCCATACACCCATGTCTCTCGTCCGCACGGGCCCGCTCTCTTTATTTTTATTATTTTTTTTTCTTTAAAAGTGTTTTTTTTTATTTTTAACAAAAACATTTAAAATAAAAAAAAACCCAAATCCAAAAGGGAAATAAAAAAAAAAAAAAAAAACAGAAGCAAAAGGCAGTTACGACAAATTTAAAAGGACAACCCCCTTGTCCCCTACATTGTTTATGTTTATCGCTTGGGTTTTAAAGCATGTTTCCCAAACACATGCTTAAGTTTATCTCTTAAATAAAAACAAAATAGTCCCACACAAAAAATTCCCCCTTGATATTGTCTCCGGCAATAAATTTCGGGGTGCAATTCCGCTCATTGGTCATCGTGAGCCCGGCGTGTATGTACTCTTTCCAAATTCCTAAAAATACCCTTTGCTGCGTAAAAGGCCTGGGGTTTTAAAGCATGCGCCCCTTTGCGTTCCCCTGCGGCAAAGTGTACAATCTCCCAAAAACGACAGTGGGTTTCCGGGTAACTTTTCCCATCCTTTCCCCCTTTTACAAACTGTTTCCAAACGGAAAAACCCAGGGGACTTTCCCCAAAAAGGCTGCAAAAATGTCCCTTTTCCCCTTCCCTTTCCCATTTTTTCTTTTTCCAACCCCATTCTGAAAGCTTCTGGGAGTATATAGTTCATGAAAAATTTTATAATGAAAAATTGTTTCTAAACCCCTAGGGGCCCACCCAAACCCTTTTGGAAATATTACGCCTTTTCCCGGTCTATTTCACACCAACCTTTCCATAAAATCAAAGTTTCTCATGCTCACATCAAAACTTATATTCTTGTAAAGTTGAGGCACTCCCGGTATTGGAAAGTTAAAAAGATTTGCCCCATATTAGAAACTCTGCTTCATTTGGCGGAACACCTTGCACCTGCCCCTCAGTTGAAAAATTTTTTCCCAAAATTCCCCCCTTCCCTCCAAAAAAAAATTGCCAATAGCTCCGATATTTTAAAAGATCCCCCCTTAATAGATCCTCAACACACTATACCTTCTTCTGCCACAACCCAACAAGGACGTTTACCTAAGCAATACCGGATTATCCCATAGGGGGTACCCTGTTTGATTTGTTTCCCCCCATCAACCTTGTATCTCAACACCCCCCCATTAAGTGCTTTCAAAGGATTTTTCCCCCCTTACCCCAAACTTGAGAGGACCCTGTTGGGTTTGGAGGGAGCACCACGCCATTTTAATTTTCCCCCAATCCGGTGGAACCATAATCTCCCAATCCCTCCCCCTTTACCCAATTAAAAACCCAAAGTTTTTATTTTTACTTTTGGAAGACCAAGCTCCCTTTCCCTTTTAGTAAAAATTTCTTAAATTTTACCTTTGGGTTTTTTTTTCCATTCCACAAATAATCCTTAACCTTTTTATTATATTTTTAATTTTCCACTAAGACATAAATGGCAACATCATGATAAAAAAAAATTTGTGGCGCTATCACCATTTTAAATATTTTAAATTTTCCCCCCCAAAAGGGGAAAATTAAATTTATCTCCATCTACCCAAAACTTTTTTTCATCTTTTTAAGAAAGGCATCAGTTTTTTCCATTATTCAGGAAAGTCAGCAGTCAGCTTTAATCCAGGTTTTTTCATTTCCCACTGGGTCCACAAAATTGAATTAGAGAGCTCTGAGAGCGAAAAGCCCCTGAAACGGCCCCAACCTCTGTTTTTCTGCCATTAAAATCTTTTTCCAAAATTTTGGGGAAAAGGTTCAATCTTTTTGGGTTATGGAATAGAATTAGCCGGTCCGAAAAAAGCAAAAATTTCGCACATAAAAACAATTATTTTCCGCCCCACCACCCCCCCCCCCCCCCCTTTAAACTTGATCGTCTTGGCTACAGCTAACGGTTCCGAAATATAGGAAAAGCACGGCTAAACGGCCCCCCCTGTTTCTGCCTTCAACGCCAAAAAAGGGAGTTTTTCGGCCATTTTTAAACAGATGCCTTAGGGACAAGTAATATTTTAATCCTTTAATGAAATCCCCTCCAAATCAAACATCCAGTTTGAAAAGGTTGCCATTTCTACCCTGTAAATGCTTTTTCTGCGCCCCAATGAGGCCTGCGTGGGGCGTGTCACATTACGATTGCCCAAAAGATGAAAACCGCCAACATTTCTGATAAGGCCCCCTTTTAAAAAAACCCCTACTGACCCATAACAACACATAGAACTTTCTATTCTTGTGGCAAGCACCTTAGTAAGAATTTTGCCATCGACATCTATTAAACTTATGGGTCTATAACTCCCTGGGTCTGTAGGGTCTCTGTCTTTCTTCAAGATCAATGTAATCAACGCCTCATTAAATGTCTCTGGTAATTGCCCCACATCAAACGACTCTTTATATACTTCCGTCAGAATGGGTGCCAATAAATCAACAAATTTCTTATAATATTCAACTGGTAGCCCGTCTAGCCCCGGTGACTTTCCTGGTTTCAGTGACGCTATTGCTTCTCTGACTTCTGCTTCAGTAATATCTCCCTCCATCTGTGCTACTTGTCCTTCCGACAATTTTGGGATATTTATATTAGCAAAAAAGGCTTCAAATTGTTCTTCTGACGGATCCACTCCTGATTCATAAAGCGTGACATAAAAATCTTTAAATACCTCATTAATGTCCTTTGTACTTGTTACTAATTCCCCATTAGCATTTTTAATCGCAGGTATTATAAAGCTAGCATCTTGTTTTTTTAATTGCCTAGCCAACAGTTTACTGGCTTTTTCACCACTCTCATAGAAGTTACTCTTCATTCTAAACATAGCATATTCTACCTTTCTACTGTATACCTCATTTAACTGGAATTTTAATTCACACACTCTTCTCAGACGGTCCTCAGAATAATTATCCGCCAGTTCTTTTTCGGCAGCCTTCAGCCGAGATTCCAATCCCATCACTCGTTTTTTACTGTCTTTTATGTTCTTACTCGAATGAGCTATTATTTTGCCTCTTATATAGGCCTTAGATGCCTCCCACACTGAACCTAATCTCTCAACTGATCCTATGTTAATGTCAAAAAATGTTTTAAGATCTTCCCCCAGTAATTTGGCAAAAGTTTCATCCTGAAGCAATGACACATTCATCCTCCATCTAGTAGACTTAATAGCATCCAAACCCAAACGTACTCCCCATTGCACAGTAGCATGGTCCGTTAATGCAATGGGTCCAATCACACAGTCTACCGTTCCTTCTACCAGATCTTTGGATATCAGGAAGTAGTCCAGGCGGCTGTGGCTTTTATGCATATTTGAATAAAACGTATATTCCCTATCTCTAGGATGCACTAGCCTCCAAATATCCACCAGGCCCAGGTCTCTCATCATTAGATGTATGGCTCTTCTGTCTCTCGACCCACTATTTGTGAAGGACGTTTTGTCCAAAACCCCATCTTGTACCTGGTTATAGTCCCCAGAAATGATCGTGTGACCATCCGCTATCTCCCCCATCATTTTATTAACCCTATGAAAAAAAGGCTGGTTCTTCTTTATTTGGGGCGTATATATTGCATATATTAACCTTAACTCCATTTATTTTAGCCTCAACACATATTATCCTACCTTCATTATCTTTATGTTGTCTCAACATGCCAAAATTCAACTTTTTATGTACAAGTATTGCAACCCCGCATCTATTGCTAGTATAAGAGCTATGATACACTTGTCCCACCCATCCTGTCTTAAATTTAGCTATTTCTGACTCCACCAGATGTGTCTCTTGTATCAGGGCCACATCTGCTTGTTGAGATCTAAGATAGGATAGACATTTCTTCCTTTTTGCAGGGTTATGTGATCCATTTATATTCCAACTAATAAACCTTACCAAATTAGCCATATCTTAAGTCAGTTTATATTCCAGCATATTGACCAAAACCTACACATTACACAATCAATCACCTTTAATACTAGACATTTAGGGTGTTGTCCAACTGCCAAACAAAAACAAAACAGTGACACATAATGTGCCCCACATTTTACAAACAGAACATACTTCCAGAAAACCAACCAAAACAAAAAAACATCCATAGGGGAAAAAAAACACATCCACCTAAAAAACATAAATGCAAAAACTTAAACTCCTACCTCCCTGTTAACCTAAACCGAAGGGAAAAAACTAAACTACCCCAACTGGACCGTGAGTCGCGTTGAATGACCAGCCCAAAGAACCCCCCAGAAACCCCCTCACACTATAATTCAAAGCTACTATCCTTATCATCAATGCTTTCCACCACTTGGCAACGACCTGCCACTGCCAACCCCCCTATATGAAACACAGTACCGCCTTCGTTTATCATTCCCAGTAAACAAACTTATGTTTTCCCACTTAAAACGTGTACATTTACCTATTTGCTGTTTCCAACAGGCCAGTATGAACACATTCTCTCCTACCATGATTCTGGTTTTTCATGCTCCAACACACCCTTCCCTCTTATCTATGGTAGAAAAAAAAAAAAATAATAATAAAAAAAAAATAAAAAATAAAAAATAAAAAAAAATAAAAATAAAAAATAAAAAAAAAATAAAAAAAATAGAAAACAGAACCAGGTAACCTATATAGAGGTAATCGGGCAGCCGGTCAGCAATCCGTCATCCATTTGACATATTCAACCTTATTGTTCTTCTCCATCCTTCGCGTCGCTGACGCTGGAGGCTCCAACCGCCTCTTTTTCCAGAAATGCCATTGCCCGGCGGTGATCGTCGAATCTCATCCTCTTCCCTTTCCAGGTAAAGCGCATTTGTGCCGGTGGTGCCACAGTAAACCGCACATCCAGAGAGTGCAATTTTTCCCTCACCTCCGAAAACTTTTTCCTCCTCTCAGTCCACTCCCGTGGTAGATCCTGGAAAAAGGAAAGTTTGCACCCTTTCCACTCCACTCCCTGCCCTTCCCTATACTTCCGCTTGGCGGCAGCAAACACTTTCTCCTTCTCCAAGAAGCACAAGAAGCGGATGACAATAGGTCTCGATGAACGATTACCATCCACCGCCGGTCCGCCCGGGACCCGATGTACCCGCTGTAACTGTGCCTGATCCACCGGCACGCCCAGAGCCTCGACAATGATGTTCCTCACACATATCTCCAGTTTGCTCTCTTCCAACTTCTCTTTCAAACCAACCAGAACCAAATTCTGGCGTCTATCCCGAAAGTTGGCATCCTGCTGGGCCGCTTCAAGCACTGAGCACTTCTTGACATTTCCCTCCACCAATTGCCGAAGGCCCACGTTTTCATCTTCCAGATCAGATATCCTACTCTCAGCTGCCTCCAAACGCTGTATGACGCCATTAACATCCGTGCGGAGGCCCGCGCTGTCCTTTTTAACTTGGTCAATATCAGATTGCAATACCAGTAGTAACTTACTGACATGTCCAAGCTCTTCCATAGCTTTTCCGATCGATTTTTGCATTGCTGACAAAACGCCTGCCTCCATGCTACATTTATCACCACCCGGGCCAGCCAAGCTAGTTATTTCTTCTTGTTTGTCTTGTGCGTCCGCCATGTTGCTAGCGTTACTTCGTAGCGTCCTAGGCTGCCGTTGGCTTTTCCCCGCTGCCATGTACAACTTATCTGAGTCACGTCGAGCCAAGGGAAAGTTCTCAGTCACACTTTTATCATCTTAGAGTAGCCTCTATCTATCACATGTCGAGGTTTTGGGTCATTCCTTTTGGGAGCTCGATTCTAGGCGGCCATATTCTCTCTTTATCGCTCTCTTTATTATTGATGACCACTGGGCCTTGAGACCAGGCGAGTGCTGAGCGCCCCACCCAGCACACATGCACGTTGTTACGTCATGCACAGCCTTGTATACAGCATCAAATCATACTGACCTTGGGAAGTGTGCGTGTTTGGGATGCTGTGATTCTGAAGGAATTCTGGAAACTGGCATTGTCACTACCTGTATTTTATCACACTTCCCGTTATGTCACTTCCTACACTCTTTCATTCAATAGGGCCTGTGATTTGTTTTAGCTGTGTCATCTTTTAACTAATTCCCCCAATTTATGTTAATCAAATTTATTTTTGTAGCAGCACTGTGTTGTACTGAAGATGGAGAGAATGAAGCTGGTTTGAGCGCTTTGAATTTTGATGGGTCTTTCTCCATTCTTTTTTGCAGTGTCATACTTGTGAAATTGCTCTGAGCTTCATACACTCTGATAAAATGACTATTTTACCGGATGAAAAGACCATTTCCCAGACAGCTCATTCTGTGCTTTGTTTGTCTAAAGGTACAAGGAATGTTTGGTGGAGAAGAGGTGCATGCTTTGGTTCCTCAATCGGACATAGAAACTCTAAATGTGTTGTGGTTATCGGGTGTTTTCCTAGGAAATATGGAATATGTCTCCTGTGTTTGAGTTTTGTGAATAAAGTAATCACTTTTGTGTTCAAGCTTTGTTCAAGCATTGTTGTAGATTTAACTATTGTACCTTTTTCACACGTGCCTACTTTATCAGTCATTATGGCAGAAATTGATCAATTATCAAAACTCCTATGTATAAAACATGCTTAAATGAATTGATGCTACTAATAATATGGTTTGTGTATCCACAGCCTGTATCTTATCTCTCCATACCAGAGAACTCCATTAATGTCCAAACCAGTGGGGCTGGGCAATAATTTCATATCCCAATAAGGATATCACAATGTATCATGTTTTCCTGTAATTCAATAAATAATCAAAAAGAAATAACCACATTGTAAAACCTATTTTTGTACACTCCTGTGTGAATCAAATACTTGACAAATATAAGGTACTGAGTATTTTTCCATTTTATTAAGAACTTTGGTGCAAAATGAACATAAACTTCAAGGATCAGAACATGGTGCAAATCCACATGGCGAAAATATTGTCTTAACACAGTTAGGCCACTGTTTTTTTGACATCACAATGAAATCATTATAGAAAAATGTATAGACATTTGTTTTATATTTTTGGCGATATATTTCGTCATATCGCCCAGCCCTAGACTTTTAGTTTCTATCTCTAGTGATCATACATGTGTTGTGCACCCTTTACACGTACAAGGATGTAGTTCCCTGTTTATGTAACTTTGCTAGTTTGAAAGAAATACAACTGCATTGGCTAGGCTTATTAGTTAGGTAATGAAGGAATATGTCATCCACATTGGCTCTTTTATATGTTTTTGATCATTTTTAGATGATAATAGAGTTCTGGAGCACAAGCTATATCAGGCTTGAGCTACAAAGACAGAACTGTTTGTGTTTATTTATTTATTAACGCCAGAAATATCCTCTAAATTTAACAACATCGGCCATGCCACAGAAAGACAACACACATGTCAAATTAAAGTAGGGAAATATTAGGTCTTGTGTGCAAGCCTTTTCTCTTCACACACCATGTATTTTTTCCATTCCATCTCAAACGTACTCTTTTTCTCTCTTCTTTTGCAGGAGCATGATATTGAGACTCCCCATGGCGTTCTCCATGTGACAATGAGAGGTGTTCCCAAGGGCAACAGACCCGTCATCCTCACCTATCATGACATTGGACTCAACCGTGAGTCAGCCAAAAATATACTCATCGATGTAATGAATCTTTTGTTTTAGCCTCCACACCTGAGACACATACACACACACACACACACACACACACACACGTCCCCAAGTTTTAACTCCTGAACTCTCACACTCTGAGTGCGTCCTCTGTTTGCGCCTTTCTAGACAAGTCGTGCTTCAACACCCTGTTCAACTATGAGGACATGCAGGAGATCACGCAGCACTTTGCAGTGGTTCACGTTGATGCGCCTGGCCAGCAGGAAGGTGCACCTCCCTTCCCCACTGGGTGGGTGTCAGACTGGTTTTACATGCACTGATAAATGGGAGCAAATGTATTTCACTGTTGGGCACCTTGATAGCTCAGTTGGTAGAGCAGGCACCCATATGTAGAGGTTTACTCCACGACGCAGCAGTCCCGGGTTCGACTCCAATCTGCAGCCCTTTGCTGCATGTCGTTCCCCCTCTCTCGCCTTTCATTTTTTCAGCTGTCCTGTCAATAAAAAAAACTAAAAATGCCCAAAAAACAATCTTTAAAAAAACTAAAAATAAGTATGTGGCTGTGCTGATGTAAAGAGCCGCAATCAAATTCTTTAGTTAGAATGTAAGGTGAGCTGGTTGTTCATTTGCCAATGGAGCACATTCATTGTTTAACCTATTAGTCAAAAGAGTGCTGAGTATTTAAAATTATGATAAACTCAGTTCTCACATTAATTCAAACATGAGGTAATGACCCCGTACTACTTGCATAGACTCACATGCGCTTCATCTATCTCTAGTTATCGCTACCCAACCATGGATGAGTTGGCCGAAATGTTGCCCTCTGTGATGACTCAGCTCAAGTGAGTGGGTCTCTTGTTGATAGCTGATCAATGGTAATATGCATAAATTTACTATTCATCTAGAGTCCCACAGTAACCAGTGTTTTCTCTGCAGGGTCAACAGTGTGATCGGCATTGGCGTGGGAGCTGGAGCGTACATCCTCACCCGCTTTGCAGTGAGTCCCAATCAGGACCAGAGCTTCTACACTTTCATACCCTTTGTTTCTCCTCCTCTCTGTTTTGCCTGTAAAAATTGAAGGTTTTCAGGCCACACAGCTTTTTACACTGAACATTGAAGCCTCCCATCAAGCCCACACAGGGCATCAGGTTTGTCCACAGTCTGCTGCATACGCTGCCATTCTTCAAATGATGAATCGCCTTGGTGGTTCTTTCCTTTTCAGTTGCTTACGTCTAGTTTCCACACTCAGCGCAGTAGAGCTAAAATAACCGAATGTGTACAATCGAGCAGAAAGAGCTAGAAGTGACAGAGAGGAGTGAGGAAGCACTGGAAGTTGAATAATGGAAAGAGAGGATAGTGGTTATAGGTAAAAAGGGAAGGAGTAGGGATTAGTAGTCATATCACCAAGCTCTCCACAGAGAGTCTGCTCTTGTTTTAAATTAATGAAGAAAATTGATTCTGAAATGCATTTGCTATAACCTGCTTGGAACAAAATGTGTTTACCCTTGATAGATTTATAACAGCTGTTGCTGCATCACATTTGCATGTTGTTGAAAGCGCCATCCGCAGTATTCCCTGAGCATTGGGCGAGATGGAGCTGAGGATTCCCAGACATCCTCTTTCTGTCTTCAGGCAATTCCAAAACTACATCCCTTAATTTAAAAGCTCAGGATTCCATCTTCAATGTTTCATATCTTCATTTAAACAAACCGAAATGCTTCACACTGCAGTGGCCTTATCTTGTATCTGCACTGTTGAGGGAATGTACAAAACCATGCATGATGCAAGATAACACCCATGTAGGACTATCATATTTGTAAAAATGTAATTCTTTCAAGTTTGCACTGACGTGCGTCCTTCTCTTTCCAGCTGAACAACCCCACTCTGGTGGAGGGGCTGGTTCTGATCAATGTGGACCCATGTGCTGAAGGCTGGATTGACTGGGCGGCTTCAAAGGTCAGTATTCCCAATACAGCATGAAGCTAGTCCGCAGTCAATCTGCAACATAAAGCTATTACTTAAATAATTAATTAGCTATTTCAGTTCAGTGTCTAGCCATTTGTTAGGTTGTTATTAATGAATGCATTTTGGAGTTCAACCACTTTCCCTTTATGCTCTCTACACTAACCATACTATTTAAAGGTAACTATTATTTATGCCTAGCATTTAATTCTAGTCTATTCTATATTTTGTAAGGTTCACTTTACTATATGATGCAAGAACTAAAAAAGATTACTAATTTTGGAGTTGTGGATGCTGACACCAAGCCATTGTTAATACCCACAATACTTGATAATACATTTTTATGAATAGGATATTGTTTTAAAGAGACTTAAAACGATAAGCGTAAGATGTGTGCGTGTTGGAGTAATGCCATTAAAATCAGAGGCAGGGACTTTAATCCTTTGTTAATTCAATTAAACCTGCAGTTTTGGGGTTAAGGGCACTTGAATATGAATCAAAACTAAGCTTCAGATTGTTCCTGGACAAACTTGTTAAAACAGCATTACTAGTGTTCATTCATTTGGATTGGTTTCATTTTGAGTGAAATAATTTGCAATGAGTCACACAATACTGAAGTTTACTACTATACTTCAACTCATTGTTTTGTGTGCTGTACAAGATTGTTGGGGGAGAACATTCTTTGCCGCATTAGTGTTACATACAGTCATGGAACCAGGGGGCGTTTGAAATGACCTTTGTCCCATATAGATTAAAATCCACTTCATTTGTTCTCTTGTTATTCTTTGGCTCAACCAACCCAAATGTAGAAAAGATAATGATAGAGAGGATACCTTTTATTTATCTATTTTAAGGTTGTTTTTAGCATGTTGTCTTTATTGACAGTAGTGATGGAGAAAGAGAGAGAGGGTTATGACTTGTAACAAAGCTGGCCTGAATCAAACCAGGAAGGTTGCGTTTATCATGGAATGCACCACAAATACTAGGTCACCAGCATGCCCCATCCTTCACAATTTCTAAAACTTGAATTTGGCTTTTCCGAGTATTCGCTTATTTTTATAAATTTCTAAATCAAACATTAAGTCTGTCGGTGCATAAACTTCAAGTAGACACAGGCATGGCTATATAGCTATAATCATTCATAATGTGCCTACCTAAATAAAAAGTAAGTCAGCTCTTGTCTTGGTCTTAACTGGATCTGTCTTTCTCTCATGTGCAGCTGTCTGGATGGACCAGTAATTTGGTGGATATCATCATGGCTCACCACTTCAGCACTGTAAGTTTCTCTTGCAGTACATTACTCACCATGTGTGTGTTTTTTTTTGTGTGTTTTTTTTAGTGTTGTTGACCTTTTTCATTAACAATGTGAAACACTTACTGAACCTCAGGAGGCTTTTCTTGATTTCCCTTGATACCTTTACCTCATTTAGCTCTTGTAACAGACATTTACTAATTATTCCAGTTTTGTCCTCCTGGATATTTAAACTGGTAAATTACATACTCAAAGATGAATTCACAAAGAATGGATTGCGGCCACTGATAGCACCAAGAATTGTGCATCACTTTCAACCGCCATCTGTCCATTGTCATGGTCCGATTCGCAAAAGATATTGCCCTTATAATATTACAGCGCAAACATGCAAGCTTTGCAGCTCAGTGCAATTTTCCCTCTTTCTGATTGCGATGTGGCAAAGTAGATATGTTGCTTTTGTGCAAAGATCACAGAAGCAAAACAATGGCAGAGAGAAAATGAAAAGGGACATTTTCAGACTGCGAGCTACAGGTCCTCCTGACTGACGAGGTGCAGAAGCATTCCTCAAAACTTTGGTCAAGGAATTTAAACGTGACCGAGAGAAACCACGTCTGTCAGTGCTGTTGGGGTAGTCAACACACCTTCAGATTGTAAAAGAAGATGGCCTGATTTTAAGTGAAGGGCACCCCTCCATAAATGCACTTCCGTTGCCCCCAACTGTGAAGACGCTAATAATTTCACTGTAACCATGTGTGGATATTAGTGCTGATTGTTTATGAATTGGACTGTAATGAGGTTAATTTGCATAGCAGGGGGCCAGTGTTGCACCAAATGCAAATACGCAATTTGCTTGGTAGCAAAGTTAGGGGTGCATTTCACCCTTTGCGGGTGCTTTAAAAATTACAGTTTCTTTTTGGCTTATTTTTTGCAGGTTTAGCTGCTGTAAAAGGCACGCAATCTTCATGTGAATTAAGCAATAATATAACCACAGTGCTAAAGCTAAGCATACTGTACATACAGATACCCCAGCTTGTCTGGATGACTGTTGCAAATTCTCCCTGTACATTCAGTACATGCTGATTACATAAACTTTATATGGAGTCTACCTCTTATTTCATTTGAAGTCATTTGAGGCTTGTTTTACTCTGTTCAACAGGATGAACTGACAGAGAACCAGGAGCTGATCCAGACCTACCGACTCCACATTGCCCAAGACATCAACCAGGACAACCTGGCCCTCTTTTGTGGCTCCTATCAATAGTATGATGCAATACATTATTACACACTGTACACAAATGTTTTTCTACGTTTCTAGCATTTCCTCATTTATTGTGTTCTTGATCACATTTATGGGTATAGCCGGAGCATGTAAATTCTTTATCAGAACATGCAGTAAGTCAGATATGAATACATAGAAAGAAGAAATGCATCACACAATACAAAGAACAAGGGGGAAATATTAAATCATGAGGTGCACCGAAAATCAGGATTTCTACTAAGTCACCTTACTTTTTAGCCAGATCACATTGTTCCAGATCTAATCGTAATTTGTCTCCCTGTACCAGCCGTCGGGACCTGGAGATTGAGAGGCCAATCGTAGGTCTGAATGAGGACACCGTTAACACACTAACGTAGGTTTTGAGACTAAGAAGACACAAATAAACTTTAGTTTCTCAATGCACGGTTTTGAGAATATTTATGCCTAATCTTATTCCCATCCAGGTGCCCTGCGTTGCTGGTGGTTGGTGACACATCACCTGCGGTGGAGGCTGTGGTGAGTTACACCCCGTCGTCTCAGTAACATAAGAAGTTTGGGGAAGCGTTTTCATGGATGTTTATTTAATTTTTAGCTCAATTGTAACCTCTCATTTAATGTTTTAGGTGGAGTGCAATTCCAGGTTAAATCCAACCAAGACCACACTGCTAAAGGTGAAGCTTTTTGTGAGACATTTGTTGACAAATAAAATGTATTATATAATGTTTTTGACCATACAAAGAATTCATTAATGTCTAATCGTTTTCTCCAGATGGCTGATTGTGGAGGCTTGCCCCAAGTTGTGCAGGTTGGTTCTTCAGGTTTCAGGTTTGAATATTAAGCTATTTGTCTAAATTATCTTCTAACTTTGATTCTTTATCTGTTTGCAGCCAGGGAAACTTGCTGAGGCCTTCAAGTACTTTGTGCAGGGAATGGGCTACAGTAAGTAAACATGTTCATGTCTTTTGCTACTTGTAGTTGGTCAGTAAAAACATTTGAATTAAAAAAATGATGCCGGTATAAACTAGTTGACGAGTTTTGGGGTTGACGTGTTTGTGGTCGAGGTTTGTCTGTGTTCTTCACAGACTTTCCTGTTGACGTGAGTGCAATGACAGTTACTTAAATTAGGGTTGTTTTCACTGCAGTCTAAGCTGTTGCTAAATACCCCCACCGATGGAGTTTGGATTGTGGCCAACAGTGCATGAAAAGACACAGTTTTTTTGTCAGCCTGGTCACGGAGAGGCAGCCTGATGGGCTCTGGATGCTAATGCCATTTCCTCTCTGCTCTTTGCAGTGTGTGGTCCCCACAACCCTCAGTAGGTGAGGTGTTAATGCTTTTAGCATTACTGAAATAACAATGGCACTCAAGATATACTGAACAATAATTCATTTCCTGTTCAGAGTGGGTGTTAAGAAATACCCTTTTTGTAGTGGTGTGATTTTCTTTTCTATCCAGAACTGTTTAATGATGCAGTCTCTTTCTAGAGAGACTCAGCGTGCATAATTAAACGGGCCTTCAGGTCATTCATCTGCAAAGAAAAACAAAAACTGTCAGACCGTACTGACTTACAGTGCACCAACCAGACTATGGATGGATGAAATCAGGAAAATAAGTTTGCTTGCTCTGGCCATACAGATGATGCCTTTCTGTGTGTGTATTTCTGTAATGCTAATTCTCTTTTGCTTTCTCCCGTTCCCAAAACCCTTCACCGTGGGAGGCACCCTCGGGTGTAGCCAGTATGTCAGTGCCTCAGTGTTGCTTTAAAGGCCACAGAGTCCTCCTGTTGAGTAAATGCCACTGCAGGATTAAAACGGATTAAAAAGAGTGTTTTCAAACAGAGAAAGTAGAGTGTAGAAAAGTAATCTCAACACCTCAGTATGTTTCTGAAAGCTGCTTTTCCCTGATTAACGAATTGCCACAAAGTGAAATGCAAAAGAGAAACGGCCAGAAAGTACAGGAAATATAGATTCTAGTTTGCACACATGCTATGCTTTCTTACATGTTGTTGATAGCAAACTACTTTTTGTGCTCAATGACCACCAAGCTGTGACAGAGCCTCAGTTTGAATCAGAAATACACTGATGTGGGATGACGCAACATGAGAACTACCTTTTCAACATTTCTCCCTTTCTCCTTCTTTCTTCCTTCTTTAATCATTGCTTACAGTTCCCTACGTTCTTCTCAGTCACCTCAGCAACGAATCAGGTACTGGGTTCTTAATCAGCTGTCAGACTAGTAGGCTTTGAACCCAATAGAACCTAATAGCTTTTAGCACTCCACAGTGGATGAATGTCAATGTATGCAGAACTTCTCCAGAGAGCACTGTTCCATATTGGTAAGAGCAGCAATAGTGTGGTGGATAAAGTCAGTATTATTCACAGTGAGATCATTCTGCGTGCTGTGACACACATTCATCTCCCTGTAAGAGTTCTTTTTGTCCTGTTAGCATGGATTCTGTCCTCAGTGTCCTATTTTGTTGCATGACCTGATGGTGTTGCTTCCTCAGCCACTTCAGTTGGATTGCAAATGCTGTGTTATGCTGTTGTATTGCTTTCAAGGTTGTTGTTTGCAGTGAATACACATGCAACCATTTTCTATTCACTGTTTCTATTCATATTTCTTTTATTATTAGTCTCCATATTTGAGAATTATTTGCATGGTACGCAATTTTGTTGTTGTTGCATGTAGGTAAGTGCTCCCACACCGCGCTGAGTCTCCGTGCTGTGTGAGTAGAATACCAATAAGCAATGTTTCTCTGTTTTAGTGCCGTCATCAGGAATGACTCGTCTGGCCCGCTCACGCACCACCTCCTCTTCCAGCATCACGTCCATGGACAGCAGTCGCAGCCGCAACAACCTCAACAGCTTGCTGGAGGGCAGCGCTATGGGGGCCTTGGACAACCAGGCCAGACCCCAGACCATGGAAGTCTCCTGCTAAACCACACCCAACCCCCTGCACACACTCATAGTAACTTATGTGCCCTCTCCCCCTCTCTTTCTCTCTCTCCCTCTGTCTATCTCTCTCTTATCCTTCTCCTAAGCAACTCAATGCCAGGATATTCTGTAATAAACTATTGTGATTAGAAAAGAGGATGTAAGAAATATATTACCAGATACATATTATTAAATATTGAATATTAAATACACCATCAAAGTCACATTCCTAGCAGAAACCATAACTACATTCAGATGTGTTGTGTGTTCAAATGGTCAACCACATGATTGACTCAACTGTCCAACACCAACCCCTTGTATTTATTTTTTTCACATTGTCTTAGTTTTTGTTGTCTTTACAAACACTTTAAAAATCCTCCATGTGTTTAAAATAACTGGTAGACTTTTATCATTGCACAGACCAACACTTTTACTATTTTAACTGGTCTCTGCTGTTGTGAACTCTAAACTTGTAGGATGCATTGATTTTGAGTCACTGTATCTCTGTCTAACCCAAACTTACTGCAATGTGAGGCCGGAAAAAGTCTACAGTCTAAGTATACAGAGGAATCACTAAACCTACTGTAGCTGCAGAAATAAAGGTAAAGTGATACACGTAAGAACCATTGCAGACTGTAGCACATTGTCAGTAAAGTCCTGTACCAGTGTGTCACATTACATGCATTCATTTTTTTGTATTCTTTTTGTGACTGATCTCGTCTCTTTTTCTCTCTGCTTTGTGTTAATGTTTTTGTTCCGTTGAATAGATGTTTTAACAACCTTTTATCAAGTGGGTTCTGATGTGAAAAGTACAAGTCCCTTTGATGAGAGGCCCAGTGGTACTTCTCACAGTCTGCCGATTCAACTCATTTATATTACTACTGAATAAAGCTACAACACGACAACATGTCTGGTGCTTTCATTTATTAGTACCTTGCCAGTAAGTCTTCCTACCAAGTGCTCTGGTACCTGCTACTGTGGTCCTGCTCTACGCCCTGCACTGCTCCTACTATTTCCAGTCATAGTTTGATTGTTTCGATTGTTATTAATTGATAAGTGCCATGGCGCATCAAACCAACTGCTACCCTGGAATTCCAGAGTTCTCGCGTGAGCACAATTTGAATTTTCTTAGCGAGTTACTCGGACATTGAGTAATGCTGCTCATAAACTATGCCCTTGTAGCCGAGCTGCACCAATCACATTGGTGTATCTGATGTAGCCGGGCCAGAGGTGAGCTAAACAGATGACGACAGTTTAATCTACTAGTTAGCTCTGCTGGTGGCTAAGCATATCGGGCTCTGAATACGTTACCCCCTGTGTTGTTGTGATTGGTCATAGTGTTATCCAATTGCGTGTAGTGAGATTTTCAAATGCACGCTTGGTGCCGTCCTTCGAGATGGGCAACCTTCGGTACTTGATTCCAGACCCTTATATCTTAAGGATTTGGGTTCTCGATTTCCAAACTTACCAGCTGCTATAATTGTCATGAATCATAGGTATATCTGTATCAGCGTCTGTCCGAGGTTTCTCCCTAAAAAGGAAGTTTTTCGTCGCCCCTGTCACACCAAATGTTTGCTTGTGTGAATTTGTTGGTTCTTTGTAAATCATAGTGTGGTCCAGATCTACTCTATGTACAAAGTTTCCTGAGATTACACCATTGAATTGAATTGCACATACAAAAACAAGTGTAGTGCATGTATTTGATTAAAGAAAGAAAGAAAAAGTATGTCTCAGTACAGTGAGTGATTGTGCTTTTCCTCTTCTGTTAGTGGAAAAGTGAGGTGACTGTGGTGAGTTAGTTTCCAACCACGCTTGTTCTTATTTCCTCACAGTGACAACTATGAGGCAGTCTATATTTAGCACATATTGAAAAAACAGAATGATCAGCTGCACTGCAAATGATATGAGGTGGACTTCAATCTAAAAAGAAGTACTAAAGCAGATGAATCTCACATTAAGGCTTCTCTTATCGTGCTGGCGTCTCCATTGTGCAACACTACAATTTTCCTCAATTAATGGCAAAACAAAATGAACTTCTCATTAAGTACATACAGGGGAGAAGACCATACCATCTGTACAGTTTAATGCAACAACCCTGCTATGACTACTGTCCATTTTGTGTTGCGATCTCTGTGAACAGTTAATTTTTTGTGTCTAAAATGTGCACTCAAATCCAAACAATTGAAGGTGATACTCTTATTTAATTGCAATCTGAACATAAGAGTTTTACTATGAGTAATGTGGAGTTAGATACCACAATTACAAATAGGGCTTTTGCTATATTTGGTGAACCAATCTAGATAACCATTTGAGAAAGATATCCCACACACTGGTATGGAATGATTCAATTTTTTGATTAGACGTTCTTTCCGCCTGCTCTAACATGCCGTTCTCTGTGATTACAGCACACATCTGACCCTGTTCTGGTAAAGATTATTTTATTTGTTCCATTCACAGTAGAGTTTGGACTCAATACATCTGATTAAAGAATAGTACAAGAGATTATGAAGGAACTTTTTTTCTTCTCAAGCATGTAAAATTCAACATAAAAAAGACAACAGCCGTTGTTGAGCACATATCCTGCAAAATAAAAAAACAAAAAAGTAAAAAACAAGAAAGAGATGACAATTAATTTACATGCTTGCTTGAAAATGGAGTAGAAAGAAGCATAAACTTATGTAATCCTACCTCTTAATAATTAAATCATTAATTACAAAAATACAATACAATTATAGAACTTGACATACTTTTCCCTTATCACACCCATTGTTACATAATTACAGCTAAATACAGAACACAATTTAAACCGCTATGTACATAGTATCTTAATTGTCTTGACAGAGCAATAAATAAGCATGTGCATTTTGGAATATACATACATATACACACACCTGGTGACTAAGGGCTTTGCTCACCAGGTGTGTGTATATATGTATGTATACTATGTGTATCCTTCATCCCTGTATTTAGTGAGGATCCTATTTTTTTATTTTTTTATTTTTTATTATTTCATAAACAAGATCATGTATGGACACTGCTTCAGTTTAACATGCAGACTGTTCCACAATTTCCCTCCACAAATTGAGATTGTTAATTTTCTTTGACAACTTGTACACAAAAAATGATTTTGAGTACAAAATGCCTTTAATATTGTCATATTGCTCCACTACTGCACTGCTTCATTGCAGTGTCAGCATGATGGATGAACTTTACGACTGCTGGTAAATCAGGGTAGGAGTAGGCTGGCAGGGGAACCTTCGTCATGCTTCTGCAGAGGTTTAACTCTTATCTGATTAACACAATTAACATGACTGACAATATCTGAATGCAATGGGAACACTAAAATGACAGGGAAAATTTGGTCAGCGCTTTCCATTTACCAGACATCACAGTTGCAAAATCTAAAGGCAGATAAAATGTAGTTTGGACCAGTGTAACCCTAATTTACACAAACAGTCTGTGTGAAATAACGTCACTGTTTCAACCCACCACATTGCACCACAAGGTGCATGTACATGTACATATGCACATGCTGCTTACGTAGACAAACAGTTCATTCCATAAACAAGTGATGCTCTACAAACCCCAGTTGAAAACATTCTGCATTCGAGAGATCAACACGAGATGTTCTGAGTCGGGATGTCAAGGTCTTGAGCGTCACAGGAAGCTGCAGCAGGGTGACATACATAAAGGCCATGCAGGATGTCTCGTCTCTTCAGTCAGCCACCACTATAAACAGCTGTAAAAACAGCCGTCTTCATGAGAACAGTGCAGAGGAGGGAACACTTCTGATTGATTAGCAGGCCGGAGTGGAAACCCGAGTTTTTATTTGTGTATGTGTGTGCTGAAGGCAGACAAGCCTTTTTTTTCATCAAAAAAGATTCGTAATTTACCAGTGGATCTGAGAAAGATCTTGATTACTACTTGTTATCGTGCGGAATATAATTTCTGGACAAACACTTAATACAGACATTGAAGGAGGTGAGTAGTCTATGTTACTTGCTCTGGAAATGGTATTTTGCCTGAAGGAAGTTTTCTTACTTTTTCCTTTTTTTGTTTTGTTTGATGACCTGACTTTTACCTCCAAAATATTAGTAAACTTACTGCTTGATTACTTGTACTACTTCAAATTAAATATCTATTTTTATGTGAATGGAGAAATCAGTTACTGGTTAAATTGTTCATTTGATATTTTAAAGGTATTTTATAACGTTCTGCTGCTATTATTTGAAAAAACAAAATAGTATGCGTTTTAGGAATAAAATCTATTAATTTAAAAAAAAATCTATCACTCATGTGAAGTAGATTTTATTCCTCGTAAACATGTTGCATGGAAATTTAACACAGGATATAAATGCCTCTTGTTGTGGTCAGGCGCCTTCCTGTATCATCTACATGTAGGTCGTGTTGCCATGTTGCAAAATAGTGTGCAGTAGCCTACCTGTGAGCTCTATCACGGATGGCAGTCATAATCTAATAACTAGAGGGATAATTACATTATGAATGTGAAGGGTATTGAAGGCCTTTGAAGACAGACCCTTTTCTAATTGTGCTTCCCATTTCCTCCTGTGTCTCTTTTTCTGCCATTACACATCAGCAAGGAACCAAAGAACATGGGGACCTGCCCCATCCGATTTCAATCCAACCTGACAATCCTTGAAAATCCACCTGAACCTGTATCACCACGTAGGTTATTTTCCCAAGACATCAACGCAGAAAATAAAACAAAGAAACATGTAACAACCAGCATTTGGTTTATTATATGCTTCTCTTTCTTTCTCTCTGCAGCCCTCCAGGACAGCGTTATTGTATCCCTCTGTAACTACCCATCTTGTGTGCGTACGGAATTGACCATGTGCCTTGGGGAACGACTCACCATCATATCAGAGTATGTGATGTAGCTCCTAATGTTTCACCCTCACCGTTGTTTTCACCTAGACAGATACAGTTAGTCATTGCTGATTAATTTCCCCAGCAGCGACGGTGATTATGTGATGGTGAGATCTACAACCACAGGACGGGAGAGCTACGTTCCCACAATCTACATCGCCAAGGTGACACACAGGTAGGTCATTGTCATAAGAACTCATGTTAAGACATCTGTCTCATTACTGTGTGTGTGTGTGTGTGTGGTGTTGTTTAGCTATATTTGTGGGGTTCAAACACCGGGAGTCCAGTTGTGCTCGGAATAATAGCAGCATGGTTAAAAAAAGTGAACAAAGTGTGGGAAGGTTGAATCAGTGGTAGAGCAGGTGCACATGTACTGAGAGGTTTATGCCTCGACGCAGATGTCCAGGGTTTGAATCTGGCCTGTGAAAATTTCCTCCATGTCTCCCCCCTTTCTCACCTAGCTGTCCTGTCAAAGGTTAAAGACGGAAAAGCCCCCAAAAAACAACTTCAAAAAACAAAAAAGTGAATAACGCTCAAAATCCTTTAGAATAGCTTTTAATTGAATTCAGTGCATCGGGGTCGTTGTACGAACTGCCTGCGGCCGTAGACCCAAAAAGAACAATTTTGCGCTGATCAGTCTACAGAATGTTGCGCCATTTACTTGAACACAACACTGCGATTATTTGTTGTTGTTTTTTAAGATTATTTTTTGGGGCTTTTTTCGCTTTATTACAGTGATAGTAGACTGGTAAATGGGAGAGAGATGGGGGATGACACGCAGCAAAGGGCAGCAGGTCGGACCCATAGCTGCGCCACTGCAGGACTCAGCCAACATGGGGCGAACGCTCCCACTGGGTGAGCTAGAGGCCGCCCCACGCTGCTATTATTCTGAACATGCCCCTTTCAATTTCAGATTCAATTACATAGAATGAGCAGCATGCATGTCTTGACTGTTGGGTCTGTTACTTACCAGTACATTTTTTACCATGTAGAAATATCACTTCTACCAAAAACAATTTTTATTTTGTTACTATTATTTTGAACACATCTGTACTTGTGGGGTTCCAACAGCTTTGTGGGGCCAAAATGCTGGACCCCACAACTTTAAAGGGCTGTTTGAGGGTTAAGACTTGGTTTTAGGATTAGGGTTAGAATTAGGTCATGGTTAGGGTGAGGGTAAGGGTTAAGGTCAGGCATTTACTTGTGATGGTTAAGGTTAGGGTAAGGGGCTAGGGAATGCATTATGTCAATGACAGGTCCCCACAAAGATAGTGCCACAAACCTGTGTGTGTGTGTGTGTGAGAGAGAGAGAGAGAGAGAGAGAGAGAGAGAGAGAGAGAGAGAGAGAGAGAGAGAGAAACAGCAGAGGAATTGTACAGAAGTGAAATGAGGGGTGGGGAGTCCCCTGACAGGTGGGAGGAGCCTCTGTAGAGGTAACCTTTACCTCAGTGGAGACAGAGGTTTGGAACAAAACTTCTGTTCTCTCCAGTGTCATGACACCAACCTCTGCCTCCTGCAGTTTCAGTCCTCCTCCAGTGGGGAATGTGCTTTGATACTGTTCCAGTGGATTTTTTTTTTTTAACTTGAAAACAACAGCAACCTACATATTTATTTTTGTCTTTATGACAACACTGTCTTATTGTCCCACTGTGTCTTCTTCCTGTTCAGATGGCTGTTCACAGGCATCAGCAGGTACAAAGCAGTGGAGCTGCTCATGCAGCCTAATAACCAGAGCGGAGCCTTCTTGATTCGGGAGTCAGAGACAGACAAAGGTTAGAGGGTTATTGGTTCTTTTCCCCCACTGTGAATTGCATTCAAAACATACTCAATCCAAGCCTAAACTGTGACACCAGGAAATAAAATTAGCTTTAAAATATAATGTGGGGTGGGTGTCAGCGGATAATTGTAATGGTTTCTAATGCAGTTCCACTATTAAAGGGCCCATGGCATTAACATTTTCACTTTATGAGGTTTTTTAACATTATTATGAGTTCCTCCAGCCTGCCTATGGTCCCCCAGTGAAATGGCGATAGGTGTAAACCAAGCCCTGAGTTTCCTGCTCTGCCTTTGAGAAAATGAAAGCTCAGATGGGCCAATCTGGAATCTTCCTCCTTATGAGGTCATAAGCGGCAAAGTTACCTCCCCCTTTCTCTGCTTTGCCCGCCCAGAGAATTTGGCCCACCCATGAGAGAGCGACATCAACAAGCAAAGTGGCAGTTGGTCAAGGCCAAGTTTATTGTGGAACTGGCTCTAGAGGCTGTAATTCTGCACCAAGGCTGAATTTTGGGAAAGAGACTTCAGATATGGTATTAGGAGACCACTAAGGTATATAAACCCTCCAAAGAACACCATGTCATGGGACTTTTAAAAGATTTTTGCTTATAGAAGTGACAGTAGTTATATCATTAGAATGGCTTACTTTGCCTTAGAAACAACTGGAGCTATGGTTTAAGAAGGCAAAGGAATGTGAATCAGTTCTGGCATTAATTATGTGCAAAATTAAAAATCAAGGCTGTGTAGTTTACCTGCTGCATCTGTGGTCTTTTTCATGTTCAGATTGTTACTCGCTGTCTGTCTTGAAGAGGGCCAACGCTTCATACTCGGACTGTGTAAAGCACTACCGAATCCGTCACCTTGAAAATGGCTGGGTCTACATATCTCCAGGAATCCCCTTCCCCTCCCTGCTTCACCTGGTGGAACACTATTCAGGTTTGCACGGATGATGCAATTATGTTTTCCTGCCTGAGCAGCATGCTAAAAAATTAATATTAAAATGTTGCCTCTTCTCACAGAGTCTGCAGATGGATTGTGTGGACGGCTGACAGAGCCTTGCTTCATCCAGGGTTTGGACAACGCTAGAGAAGCCAGGCCTTTACCCACAACTGTCAGAAGGCCTACCATCAACTGGAAGGACATTAGCAGGTGTGACAGACTGTCTTTAGCCTTGCTTCTACTAATGACTGCCACAAGATGTCACACCATTGCAGCAGAGCATGAGCGTCCCGCTTAGATAACAATTGATTCATCTTTGTGAAGTTTATCAGTCTTTGAAAATCCTTTTCCGTCTCTTCCAGTTCAATGATTTTCAAAAGGAAGAGAACAGAGTCGGACAACTCTCTGGTGAGTGAAGGCCTGAGGGAGGCCATCACCTCCTACCTCCAAATGACAGAGGGCAACGATCACAGCTGGGACACTTGAAGAGAAATAGTGGATCAGTCTGACAAAAAGAAGTCAGACAGATGGAGGGAAGTCAGATGCATGCTGTCCTGTCCCATCTCTAGTTTGGGCAAGCCATTGTATGAGGTCATCTGTGTGCCCAGATGTAGTCTTTGCAGACCGCCCTGAAGTTGCGGAAGGGCTAAGACACTACAATGTATGTTGTAACATACTGTATGTCAGCAACAAAACTGTTTTTGTGTGTTTAAAGAGGCACACAGTGGAGTTGGGAGCTGAAAATTGAAAGTCTGTGAGACATTTGTTCTCAATTGGTTTCAAAAGTTGAATGTTTCTCTTAATTTAATATGTGCTGTTGAATGCAATGTAAAATATGCAAATTATATATTGTAATATGATTGTTGTCATTGTTATGATATTGGAATCCAATAAAATATGTTAGCTACGTGATAACTTAGCAACACAAAAAGAGAGTCTCGCCTGTATTTTCTTGGTATAATAACGCCTAACGTTGTATATGTGTTTATCATTGAAGCTAGGCCCTACTTGATTCTTGCAGAGTGTGCTTCTCTGCCACCAGATGCCGCTTAATTACCTCCAATAATTCATCAAAGCCTTCCACTTCCTGCCCGAACAGTTCAGTTCAGGAAGAAGAAATAATGGCGACGCTTCTGGGGTCCGAGTCCCCTTGTACTGGAGGAAAACGAAGAAATTGCAACGGCAATGTCGTCACAAAGTTCACGGCTAGTAAAATTACTGGTCAGGGTTTCAGTCGAGGGACACAGGTAAGAGAAACAATGCATGTTTCGTCGATAAAGACATCTGAAAGACCAGGGACTTGCGTTCAGAGTCCAGCCTGAAAACGAAGACGTTGTCCAGGAGACTTGACTGGCGATCCAGTTGCCCCTGTCAGCTTTTGTTTTGCAGCTAGCTCGAACATTACGGAGTGTTTTAAAAAATTACAACCCTAAATTTCTACGCTATTGAGTTCTGTACAATAATATTTGCTCCCTGACAAGGCAAACATCATTAGTACTACAAGTGCATAAAGCAAGGTCCTCTTCAAGTGGGTCTTTTGTTGTTAGCCCCACGTTAGCTTAGCATTATCGGCCAGGTTAACTACGATATAGAAACGCTTAGACCTGGCGCATTGACGGGTTGTTATTGTTTTTTATCGGTAAATGTCTCCAGGGAGCCCGTAGTTTAATTTCGGAAGCTCTTAAAACACGTAATCAATGGCAACAATGTTAGCTGATGTTACACCGTAACATCAGCTAACATTAGCTAGCTAAGCCAGTTCAGGTGATTACGTAACGACACACTAACCGCTAGCTAGCTAGCCATAACTAACTTTACCGTTTCCATAAATAGTTAGGCCACAGCTGTTCGGACAAGTTCGCAAGTTTAGTCTTTAGTTCCACGCAAGCAAACATTTATACGATATTTATTTTAACTTTGTAGCATATAGGGCCTATTTGTTCGTTACTTTCGATATAGCTAACGCTAACGTTAGTTGACGTAACGTTAAACTGTTTTGATTTTTGCATTGCTTATGCATATGAACGTACCACAGATCTGTCTTGACATTTTCACACATTCATCCACGGTATCTTTATTTCACTTAGTTCTTAACACGTTTGTGACTTCAACTGTTAAATTGCGAAGCTGATGAAACCATGTATTCCTGTAGAGTCAATGTTGTGCCTTTTGCCTTCTTGCTGACTGCCAGTTTTTATGGTCGCATGTCTCAGTGGTGAAGCGAAATGTCAGTATGATGCACCTTACGTCTAAAAATATTCCCGATAACCTTGAAAATGTAGAATTCGACAAGTAATATACGACTTCTCACAGTGTTAAGGCAGTTGTCATAATGAACACGTTTGTTATGTCAGTGCTTTTTGGACTCTTAGAAGGCTTCAGCGAAGGCTTTCCATGGTCATCTTGTTAGTATGACAATAGCTGTTAACCATTTAAAAACTTTCTCCGACGCAAGAAGGCTACGCCCTCTCTCGTTTTTGCAACACAATTTGGTACTTGGAGAGGGAACCATGCGGGCCGCAAAATGTCCCGTCATTTGTTCAACATGAAAAGCAGATGTGCTTTATAAACTTGATTAATAGTTACAAAAATTAAGAGTTACTTTGTCATCAAGTAATAGTTGTAAACTCTGAAATCAGTTTTTTTTTTAGTTCTCTTTGGGCTGCAGGGGTTGTCAGCCTTCTTTTTAACTTTAAAATGGATAGATAGTAATGGCCTCTTATGCTTTAGTTATAGGGTTTAAATAGCATATGAATATCCAATATCTTGAATGAGAAAAGGCATAGTGCTACATTTTGAGTTTCTTCTTTTTGGTCATACAATGGCAATAGGAGGATTGGGTTGTTTACCGATCATGTATAGAGGAAATTATCCCCAGATTTTACAAAATGTGTCTCTCTTGCAATAAAAATTAACCCATTAGTTTTAGGAGTAAATGCACAAGAGTCAAAAGATCTCAGCCTTCTGACATGCAAGGTGAGGAATTATCATGTGATCTTTCATGCATATCTTTAAATTCCAGCTGTTGTCACAGCCTTTTCTTTAAAAAAAAAAAAAAAAGGGTTTTAACAGTGAGGATTGCAGTCACAACTAGACAGAAAAAAACATTACCGTAGAGTAAATAAATACAGTACTACATGTATGAAATAACCTCATCTGTGACCTTTCCAAAAAGCCCAATTCAGAATGCCCCACAAGGGTTTAATCTAAATGAGAAAAACTTAACACAGAACACCAATGCTTGCATTCGGCATGTTGTAGGGTCAGCCTTAAGATTTGGCTGCACCTTACGGACTTGCTCCACAATACTTTTTCACCCAATGACTGAGCCAGGCCAGGACTCCTGTCCTACAATTTTAAGTTATTACAGGGGGGACATAAGAAGCTGCTTGGTTGTTTTTTGGTTTCTGTTCTCCTAGTTGCAGTGGTCTACTACCTGCTTGTTGCAAAGAAGGCACAACCTTCATCACCATCATGCTGTCTACATGATGTAGACAGCATATATTTTCTTTACTTGAAAGCACGCTCTGCTTTCCTCTGTAAGAAAAATGCTATTACGAGCAGAATAAATTGTATATTTTTCTCAAGATTGCAGCCTGACATCCACTAGTACGCAAAAATACCTGTGAATGCTAATGCAAATGACATTACATCCATTTTTCACTGTGTATATTGGACTATTTACGGTTGCCTCTGTTTGTGTCTTAGCTCCCAGGAGGCCTGCTCCAGGAGAGAGATAAACGGGCCAAGTGGCATGGCATCCCAACTCTGCTGCAGAGGCTCTACGAGAGCAGCCATCCCAACAGTGACCTCTCCCATGCCCACAGCTTTCTTAAGGTAACTAGCCACACAGCACTAGTCCATCCAACAATGAGGCTGTGCAATTACTGGTTTTAACCACTTGTTGCTGAATGTTTTACTTTGGAGCCTGGGTGATAAAAATTCCATGTTGACAATGGTTTTTGTCAGGTTCTATCATCCCAGCTCTCCATGGAGGCCATGTCTTTTGTCACAGAGGACAGGAAGACC
The DNA here is from genome assembly GCF_008692095.1 of Etheostoma spectabile. Lineage (NCBI taxonomy): Eukaryota > Metazoa > Chordata > Actinopteri > Perciformes > Percidae > Etheostoma > Etheostoma spectabile. Next base: position 27,066,042 of record NC_045736.1, read on the forward strand.
GCTCAGGAATCTACCTTCCCCAACACGTACACCTTTGACCTCTTTGGTGGAGTCAATGTAAGTTTGACATTACTAGGGCTTGATGCTCTGTAATTATTGGACTTAGAGAAGCTTGTTACCTCTGAAAAATCAGTTGTCATGTAACACAACTCATACAGAGGCACTTTAAATGTAAATACAGTATTTGCTCATAGCACTAAATACAATTTTTTCTGTTTCTCTTAAGCTGCTTGTGGAGCTCTTGATGAGACCTACATTAACTATGCAGAAGAAAAAAGCCAACAGTAAGTAGTGATGTGAATATGTCTGTTTTTATTTGGAAGTTAACAAGTTTTTACGTGATAATTGATTTTGATTTAATTATTTGGTCTGGCAGTTTGTCTAATGTCTGTGTTTCTGTTTCAACAGTGAATGATGATTTGGTCAAGGACTGCCTTAGTGTTCTCTACAACTGTTGTATATGTGTAAGTATCCTGTTACATTTTGTACATACCAGAGAAATGTCAGAGGTGCATTATACCTTGCTTCTATTTAGCGCATGTGTAAAAGTAGGAAGTATTTTTCTTGCAGTTGGGTTGTGATGTTACATAGTCTCAGGATCAACAGGATCATTTTTACTGACAGCATGGGCATGGTTTAAATAAAGTGCACATTTTCTTCTTTAATTCATAGACCGAGGGGGTCACAAAGAGCCTGGCAGCAAGGGATGACTTTGTTCTGTTTCTCTTCACCCTGATGACAAACAAGAAGACGTTTCTACAGACTGCTACACTAATTGAGGATATACTTGGAGTCAAAAAGGTCAGAGTTATAATTGTATTGAGTCCTCATGCTATGAAGTCACTTAATGATTTATGCTGTGACACATTTGGCAAGCCAGCAATCTTCGTAAAGGGTGAGCTTTATGTGGACCTGTTTCTTAAACGTCAGTGAAATTGTAATTTATGAGTCTTAATTTTTCTGTTAAAATACGTTTTTAATTTTTGCTCTGCTGATACATGTATTGTTATCTGCTGGCTCTGTTGTCCATATCCAGACAACTCGTATGCCAGAATGAGTTTGCCTGGCAGAGCTACGTACACCCAAATGTCACACCCATGTCTTCATTTATGAATCATTCTGTGCTTTGCTTTAATTTCTATTGATATTCCTATATGTTTTCAAACGCATATCACTATCTTTGCTTAGCTCTGTAGAGTGAAATTTTTGTAATTTACCAGATTCATTGACAAACATTGGGTACTCTGTTGTCCGTTATTGAACCCAGGCGTTATATGTCCGTTACTGAGTCTTCTTAATGTTTGAATAATGCAACTCCACTAAGGCGTTGTAGTGCCTACATATGGAGGCTTTTAGACACTCTATTTGTAGCTTGAGCATCTCCACAAATATTACAATGACTTAATTATTTATATGTCAGTGTTTCATGTAGGTTGCATAAATTGAGTTTCTTTGTGTTCTCTACTGTAGAGCTGTAACAAACTGTACAATTAATTATCCCAGAAAAAATTGCAAATTAACAATAATTATAATCCCCTTTCAGTCAAAATATTTTATGTCTTACTTTTTCTTTTTTGATTGAATCCCAGGATACATCTTTTGGTAATTTATGTCCATCCATCCATCTATCTCCGCTTATCCGGTCTATTGGTTATTTATGTGACCCAGATAATGTAATAACACAAGTACACAGCCTATGAAGTAAACCACACCTCTTTTCAATGTTTTATGACTTTTTCTTAAATGACCATAAAATTGACAATTACCATCAACAGCCATACCCCTTAGGACCCTAGCTAATGTTACCAATTACCAATCAGACAATTATGTAATAATTGTTAAAGGCCTACTCTACTGTTCATATTTCTGGGCCTGGTAGTGTTAGTGGTGGTGATGACAACTAGGAGTAGTTTGACAAGCGGATTTTCTTCTATTTAGTATTTGACAGATTCATATTTTTGTTATTTAGCAATGGTGTTTCCAGTGGAAACCACCTTCCTGCTTTATATCATACAGTGAGAGAATGTCAATAGGAATGTTTAGGGGAGAGTATGAAAACATGTCTACATTATTGGCAACGGTTTTACAGTTGACATTTTAAACTCATTTGAAATGGAAACACCTATGATATTAACCTGCAACATCATGACAGAAGTAAAACTCTCTATAGAACTATGCTTTTGCGGTAGCGGTGGTAAAAAATGGAAAAGGGGAAAAAAATGTAAGGAAATTAGTGCTGTCAGTTAAACATGTTATTAACGGCATTATCACAAACTCATTTTAACTGCGTCAGTTTTTTTATCGCAAAATTAACGTTCTTTTTGGCCTAGCAAACTTTGTAGTTTTTTCACATGCTGTTGCAACAACTAGTAATGTTAGAAAAACTACAACTAGCTAGACCGGAAACAAAACAACAGGAATGCTGCACACACTGGTTTGGGCTTGCGAGCCGGCCAAAGAGTAGTAACGTTAAGTTACGTTTTGAGTGGATGGCGAGCGCAAGACGCCGAAATGGATGCCAATAAGATTCTGAATGGAAAGTTTACGTTTTAAAAGTTGCCAAATGGTTCCGTTGACAAGACCAAAGTGATCTGTGTGTTTTGTTGTTGAGCTACCATCGCGGCACGTCCAGTCTACACTACCAGTTTGATGGAGAGCCTGGGTCTGTCTGAAGGTTCTTCCTAAAAGGGATTTTTCCTCACCACTGTTGCTTACTCTGGAGGGAACTACTAGACTGTTGGGTCCTCGTAAATCATAGTGTGCTAAGCCTACTTTATATGTAAAGTGTCTTGAGATCACTTTTTTTTTTTTTTTTTTTTTTTTTTTTTTTTTTTAATGAAAAGTCAAATTATCTTGTTTTATGGGTAAATATCATTAGCTTTATCTATAAATTGATATATTGAAATTGAAGAAAAACACGCTACAGTTTTAGCAGGTAGCAGATTCTGTCTGGGTCAATTTCACAACTTTTAATTCATAAATGTCTGATGTCTTTCAGCCTTTTTTTTGGTAACAGTTCATTTGTTTGCATTTCTCAGGAAATGATCCAGTTAGAGGGCATCCCCAACCTGTCAGGCCTGGTCCAAAGCTTTGACCAACAACAACTAGCCAACTTCTGCCGCATCCTATCTGTAACTATCTCAGAACCTGATGTTGGAAACGACGACAAGCACACTCTGTTGGCCAAAAATGCACAGCAGAAAAGCAATGCTAGCCCCTCACGGGCCGAGGTCAACCAGGGTAGGTTGTCTTAAGACTACATTGTAGGGCTGCACAATATTGGCAAAAATCTGACATTGCAATATTTTTTTCTTTGTGTGCAATATTAAAAAAAAAAAAAAAAAAAAAAAATAGACTACAGGAATATTTAAAAAATTGTAGTTGAATGCATTAATCTGGTGCACCTTTTGAGGGCAGAATGAAGATGCTAGATCTATGATGAACTTTGTGTTCTTGTAATCAGTATTTTGGTCTTGTAAATCATTTAAACATCATCAAACACTTTGGTTTATTATCCAGTGTAGCATGACATTTTTAGGTTAATTTACTTGACCTGACATCACGCATCCTAAAATGTGACTATTGCGCATGCGAACATTGCCATTTCTAAAACGATATATCGTGCAGCCCTAGTAAAGAGTTCTCAGTACATACTATAATGTATCTTGTGCCATTGCAAAAAGAATGGATCAGTAAATTGTGAACTATCAATACTATTGCTCCAATAGTAACCCTGCTGAACATCCCTGGCTTCATTGAGCGGCTGTGTAAGTTGGCCACTAGAAAGGTGTCTGAGGCCACAGGAGCTAACTTCCTGCAGGAACTGGAGGACTGGTACACATGGCTAGACAATGCTCTGGTCCTGGACGCCCTCATGCAGATGGCTACCGAGGAGGCTGAACAAAGCAGTACAGGTGAGACGAGTCAGTTGTGCTGCCGGTTCCTTACACTGCTTAAATCCTATGAACTTTGATTCACAGATTTTTTTCCCCCCCTCACCTCCAGAGTCATCAGATGAGAGCTCCCTGGCCACCAGCCCTCTGAGACATCGACTGCCCCAGTCCATGAAGATTGTCCATGAGATTATGTATAAAGTAGAAGTGCTCTATGTGCTATGTGTCCTCCTTATGGGCCGACAGAGGAACCAGGTACTTCACAGCACACATCTCGTCCCTTCTTGATATTTAAACCGGAGTGTTGTTTCACTGAACCCTGTATTGTGTCTCACAGGTCCACAAGATGCTAGCAGAGTTTCGTCTCATCCCAGGGCTCAATAATCTGTTTGACAAGCTGATCTGGAGGAAATACACTGCCTCAAATCATGTAGTCCATGGCCAAAATGAGAACTGCGACTGTAGTCCAGTATGAACTTTCAACATTATCCTTGGAAACTGGCTCTGGGCAGTTAAATTAAACATTTAAGTTAAACATAACCATTAACACTCTGTTCTCATTGTGCAGGAAATATCCTTCAAAATCCAGTTCTTGCGGCTACTTCAGAGCTTCAGTGATCACCATGAGTAAGTGACCCATTATTTAATGACCTGGAAGTTGATTTTTTTTCTTTTGTTTGTTGTTTCAAATGTTTTCCTTGTCTTTAGGAATAAATACCTCCTACTGAATAGCCAGGAGCTGAATGAACTGAGTGCCATATCCATGAAGGCTAACATCCCTGAGGTGGAAGCACTGGTCAACACAGACAGAAGCCTAGTGTGTGACGGGAAGAAGGGCCTTCTCACACGCCTTCTCACTGTCATGAAGAGGGAACCTCCTGACTCGTCATTTAGGTCAGCATCACATAGGCCAAAGATTAAGATGCCCAAGATAATGGTGATGATATGTCAGCCTTCTGTAAAAGAGTCACCATGTTGGAGTATCAGGCTCTCTGTTGTTGTTATTATTTTTTAAGAGTTCTCAAGATTGGTCTCTAGTTCTGCTTTTTATAGCTTTGTTGAAACTGTCTGTTGTTTGCAGATTCTGGCAGGCAAGGGCAGTGGAAAGTTTTCTCAGAGGAGCCACCTCCTATGCAGACCAAATGTTCCTCCTGAAGAGGGGACTACTAGAGGTAAAACTACAATCATAGATTGTTTTTATCATCATCCATGAAGACCCTCCACATTGCGCAGATCTGTCCTTGATTTTGAATTCTCTTGACTGTACACCTACTCACTTTCTGCTTCCATCCCTCAACAGCACATCCTGTTTTGCATCATAGACAGTGGCTGTACGTCTCGAGATGTCCTACAGAGCTACTTTGATCTGCTTGGAGAGCTCATGAAGTTTAACATTGATGCCTTCAAAAGATTCAACAAATATGTCAACACTCCAGAGAAGGTATAATTGTGTACAGCTTAAATGCGTTACAAAAATGTATATACTGGCCTAATAAAATTTTTATAACCATTTCTCAACTTGTGTGGTTGATGATCAAGTATGTCAAATAGCATACTATACTATACTGTTGCTATAATTTGATCTCTTT